>NW_024070201.1:63471795-63880222 GCF_014754425.2 Oryx dammah
CCCCCCCCCCCCCCCCCCCCCCGTTCCATTCCACCCGGCTCTTTACCAACACCTAGGTAACAGAAAATCCAGAAGGGTAGGGACTGGTGGAAAGCACTGATGTCCCCAGCTCAGTTTTTAAAACAGTGGAACAAAACAGACCAGGAAGAGTTTCAAAGGCAGGAGTAAATGTAACTCAGATATTCTGGGTAAAGCCTGCAAATTCATCTCTGTAGCTCTGGCTGCCTCCTTTGTGCATGGGTGTCAACCCAGCTGATTGGTCTAGAAAACAAGAAGAGTCAATTGCCTGACCTCAGGATCTTCACAGAGCTGAACTCAATCACTTAACTAAAAAACGAAAACAGCTGAATAATTATTAAACCAATATGGTCATTTCATTATTTTCATGACCTGCTCAGTTTCATTACTTGATTATCTAAACAATAATTCACCAATGAGTGGTTGGTTCAGTGGTTAATTACCTAGAGACTAAGCCACTATCTCTATGGAACTGCCCAGCAAAAAAAAAAAAAAAGGTTATCTGAATTAAAGCATAGGGTCAGGATGCTAAAAGGATACACTCAGTAAATATCTCTGCAGAGCCCATTGCCTGCCTGGCACCGCTTTAGGGCACAGCAGTGATAAATAGGAATACAGTTTCTTTCCTCATGGGCTTATTTCCTAGTGATAGGGAGAGCTGACCAACATTTCCCTTTGGAGGTTTAATTGTTTGCTAAAAAAATGAAATGAATTTGTCCTGATATGCTTGATGTCCTTAAGGGGAAAAAAAAAAATCTGGGAAGTCTGAAATCTAAAACTATCCCCATGGTTACAAAACTTCCTCAAAACTTGTCCTGTACAATATTGTTAAGAAGTATGCTGAGATGCTCCAAAAGGGTCACTCTAAAGGTAATTAACCTCTAAGATCTTTCTTATAACTGCAAAATTAAAAAATACATATGGTGATTTTATTTTGGTTCATACGACTGTATTTCCTTGTATGGCAGCCATTGGGATCAAGCTGTATCTTTGCTATGTAGCTGTACATTCATTTTGCTGTCCTCCAGTGCCTAATTCAGGGCTTTGTAGGTTATGGGCACTCTGTAAAATGCAATTAATAATCAAAATATAGGAAGTCATAGGAATAAGATGGGGGTGCTCAATTAAACCCCACAAGGCACACAATAAATACTTGTTAAATTTTATAGAGCATAAACCTATTCCATGAAATACTGACTCTTGTTGACCAAAACTAACATTTTGATGGAGAATAATCCAGCATATTCACTTAGATGTGGTACTTTCCAGAAGAATGGAGTTTACCATTTAGGTCCATCTTAATTTCCAACAGTTTTAATTGTTTTCACAGAGTTAACTGATTTATGCAATTGCCTCTTGATGAGTAGGGTCCCTCCCTAATTTTCACTAGAAAATTAGGTTTATGCACAGTGTAGCTGATACGGAGGGGGGTGAGCCATTGGACTATGTTATAGTCCAATAAAGAGAATTGCTTCTATGTCATCCTTAGTTGTCTGGCATATATTTGGAATGACCCAGAAATACAGGGAGAAATTAATTATTAAATGAGATCAACAGGAGGCAACAAGGTCTCAGAAATCTGTGTTGGGTTCAGACTGTCCTCAGCTGCTGTCTAGACCCTCCAGAGTCGACCTTGCTCACCTGCCGGGGCTCCTCCAAGTTTGCTTCGCTCTGGTCATGACACTCGGTGTTTGACAACGTCAAGTTAGTTACAATGAAGGCGAGACAGAGCCCACTGAGCTTTAAGACTTAGCATCCAACAGCTTGGAAGAGTCCAGAACATCCATGCTTCAGGAAAAATGGTGCTGCCAGGCAATGTGTGACATGTCATGTTTTTTAAAAGACATTTATGGATAATTGTCCTGAAGGAGACAATTGCTTCCCCATTCTTAGAGCAAAGTGACTTCTAGGTCAAAATTCATGCTCCCGCGAAAATAATTAAGAGAATGATAGCTTTGCAAAGTTATGTGGGCATGTTTTTCTTTTTCTTTTTTTAACCAATACATGATACACAGCAAGGAGGAACACTTGTGCTATGTAAATCAAGTGATTCTGGGCATTTCTGTTGATGTTTCACTTGAGGAACAGAATATCTGAAAGTCAGCAGAGCCCTAGAAACCACAAATTCTTGAGCATAATATTCAGAGAAAACGGATCAAATTTGCAGAGTAGGTGGACAGGGGAATCAGAATGATTGTTTTATATCACATAGATGAAACAAGCAACCATCTGACTCTTCACTGTTAGACTTATTGATTTCCTGCCATGTTAAGACACAGAGTTAGATGATCTGGGACTCATAGAAGCTTGAGTTACATGATTCTTTAGAAAAATAAATGTGACAATAATACATGCAGGGCTTTTGTGTTTGCTTTAAGAAACTGAGCATGCACTATTATATACAGGTCTCGATATCCATGAACGGGAAAGGTACCTTGCACTCATCTACTATGACTGAGTTGTGTGCGGCATAGACACACTGGTTTGAGTTGCTCTCCCTATGGTTCTTCAAGTCATCGTAAATGGACTGAGTCTTGGTCATTTCGATATCTTCATGCACTCGGTGCTGGGAGTCAATGGTGTCCAGCTCAGACTTGGAGAGGTGATAGACAATCCCAGCCCCAAAAGAGTCACCCACAACATTGACAGACGTTCTCATTCTGTCCCTGGAGACAAAGAACAGAACACGCTTAGTGAGGAAGCAGTATGATGTGAGGGTGGAGAGGTCAAGGTCTGGACTGGAGAGCCCTGGGGTTGAGTTATAGCTCTATCTTTCACTCTGGACTTGTGACTGGTCTGGACCAAGTGACTTCACTTTCATGAGCGTTGATTTCCTTGTCAACTGGAGATAACAATTGTACTTCTCTCATAAGCGTGTATGAAAATTAAACAAAACGATGTACATAAATTGCTTAGTAAAATGTCTAATGAAATGGTAAGCCCAATAAACAATAACAGAAAAGAAAGGAGGCAGGAAGGAGGAAGAATTAGAGGGAAATAATGTCCAGTAGTCACGTAGTCATGAGAGGTGGACCATAAAGAAGGCAGAGTGCTGAAGAATTGATGCTTTTGAAGTGTGGTGCTGGGGATGACTCTTGAGAGTTCCTTGGATGCAAGGAGATCAAAACAGTCAACCCTAAAGAAAATCAACCCTGAATACTCATTGGAAGGACTGATGCTGAAGCTCCAATACTTTGGTTACCTGTTGCGAAGAGCTGACTCATGGGAAAAAACCCTAACACTAGGAAAGATTGAAGGCAGAAGGAGAAGAGGGTGACAGAGAATGAGATGGTTGGATGGCATCACTGACTCTAATGGACACGAGTTTGAGGAGGCTCCAGAAGTTGTAATAGACAGGGGAGCCTGGCGTGCTGCAGTCCGCGGGGTCGCAAAGAGTCAGACACGACTGAGCCACTGAACCAAACTGAACTGAAAGGTGTGCAGCAGCAGTAATCAAGTTTGAATCCTCTTTCTTTCATTTTGCTTCACATTCTGCATACATGCTAAGTTGCTTCAGTCATGTCTGACTCTTTGCAACCCCATGGACTGTAGCCCGCCCCACTCCTCTGTCCATGGGATTATTCTGGCATGAATACTGGAGTAGGTTGCCATTCTCTTCTCTGGAGGATATTCCAGATCCAGGAATTGAATCCATGTCTCCTGCACTGCAGGCAGATTCTTTACCATCTGCTGCTGCTGCTAAGTCACTTCAGTCGTGTCTGACTCTGTGCAACCCTATAGACAGTAGCCCACCAGGCTCCCCCATCCCTGGGATTCTCCAGGCAAGAACACTGGAGTGGGTTGCCATTTCCTTCTCCAATGCATGAAAGTGAAAAGTCAAAGTAAAGTTGCTCAGTCTTGTCTGACCCTTAACGACCCCATGGACCGTAGCCTACCAGGCTTCTCCATCCATGGGAGTTTCTAGGCAAGAGTACTGGAGTGGGCTGCCATTTCCTTCTCCACTTTACCATCTGAGCCACTCATAAATGATGGGAAATTCAATGGACATGAACTTGGGCAAACTCCAGGAGATGGTGAAAGACAGGGAGGCCTGGCATGCTGCAGGCCACGGGTTCACAAAGAGTTGGAATGACTCGGTGACTGAACAGCCACAACAATGTCTAGACCTCAGAATTAGTACCCAGACAGCAGCCATTTCTAGTAATGTCCAGCAAGCCTTCTTGATTTAAACTGTTCTTCAAAGATTCCAGATAACCTCCACTTATTTATTAATTCTTTGTGAAAGAGTAGCCACCTATGAATTCCCTCATAATAAAAATTTTATCTTTTTTGTAAGGATCTCTGCCCAACACACACATACACACAGACACAGCTGTTGGCTAAGACACCCAGTCACAGTTTCCTCCCTGACTAATATGTGTAGTGATGATGTGCCCTGAAAAAAAACCAAAATACTTTCTCTTGCTCTTTCTGTTAATCTAAAAAAAAAAAAAAATCTTCCAGAGGGCCTCTTGAACCAGGAAGGGCTGAGAAAACTCCTTCCTCAAATCCGTTTCTCAAGTTCTGACTTGGAAAAAATAGGATGGCTCATAACACTCCCTCTCAAAATGTCAGCATCGGGAAAACTAATTAAGTTCTTAAGAGTAGATTGTAATCTCTCACCCATAAGTTAAAAACAGTGTGAAGAGTCCTTTTGACCAGATTTGTGAGATACTCAAAGTTGTAAAAAGAAGGATGCTGGAAAATTACAAAGAAAAGAAAAAAGAGTTTAAGTAAAAATGCTACCGAGACATCTTAGCCCAGCACTCTAGCATTCGATTCAAAATTTAAAAAAAAAAAAAAAAAAGGAGGATACCAGCATTGGTTTAAGGCAAAGTGGAAACCTTAATTGGTTCTTGGAACAAAAGCCTAAAATAAATTCTACCTGCTCTGATCAAATCTATTTCTCATTTAAAGTGAAAGTCACTCAACCATGTCCGACTCTTTGCAATCCCATGGACTGTATGTAGCCTGCCAGGCAACCTCTGTCCATGGAATTCTCCAGGCCAGAATGGGAGTGGGTAGCTATTCTCTTCTCCAGGGGATCTCCCCAACCCAGGGATCAAACCCACATCTCCTGCATTACAGGTGGATTCTTTACCATCTGAGCCACCAGGGAAGTCCAAGAATACTGGAATGGGTAGCCTATCCCTTCTGCAGGGGATCCTCCCAACCCAGGAATGGAACCCTGGTCTCCTGCATTGCAGGCGGATTCTTTACCAGCTCTGTTACCAGGGAAGCCCGGTCATTATGAAGTTGCAATAGAAGGAGTCTGGCTTGGTTCTCTTGCAAGGAGCTTGGGAGCCAGCTGTCCTTCTGGTTTCAAGCAGGAAGATACTATCCATGAAAAAGATACAGATCACAGTCCACTTCAACTCTCAGGGACATCTGTATATTTGAGAAGGTTCTTGCCCTCCCTTCTGCTTTAGAGAATCTACCTCAGAGGGATAGTCTTAACATGAATGAAGACTGGGTCTTGAGGTCATCTACAAGACTCAGGCATTTGACGTGGAGATCACTAAGAAGCCCCAATATAAGGAGATGAGAAGGAATTATGTAGTAAGAAAAAGCCTGGGACTTTCCAGGTGACACAGTGGATAAGAATTCACCTGCCAATGCAAGGGACATGGGTAAGATCCCTGGTCTGGGAAGATCCAACATGCACCCAAGAAACTAAGCCCATGAGCCACAACCACTGAGTCCCAGGGTCTAGAGTCCATGAGCTACAGCCACTGAGTCCCAGGGTCTAGAATCCATGAGCTACAACCACTGAGTCCCAGGGTCTAGAGTCCATGAGCCACAACCACTGAAGACTACATGCCTAGACCCTGTGCTCTGCAACAAGAGAAGCCATGGGATGAGGAATCCATGCAATGAAGTGAATAGTAACCCCCACTCCCTGCAACTAGAGAAAGCCTGCATGCAACAACGAAGACTCAGAGCAACCAAAAAGAAAGAAAGGAAAAGCTTGGACTCTGGAGGCAAGCTGACTTGGATTCAAATGCCAGCTTTTCCCTTTACCTGTTGGACAACCCTGATCATACATGTTTGTGAGCCTTGGTTGTCTCATCTATAAAATGGAAATAATAATTTTAAAAAGTTCTCTACAGAAAGGTTGTTGTGAAGATTAAATAAAATAACATAATTCTTAGAATAGTTCCAAACATTTAATGAGAACTCACAAAATTAATTATTGCATGTTGTATACTTTTACTTCTAATAGAATTATGGTGAGGATTAAATAAGGTAGTATCTATAAGATATATTCCTGTTCACATAAATGTGAGCTACCATCATTATTGGGCTTCCCTGGTGGCTCAGATGGTAAAGAATCTGCCTGCAATGCAGGAGACCTGGGTTTGATGACTGGTTTGGGAAGATCTCCTAGAGAAGGGAGTGGCAACCCACTCCATTATACTTGCCTGGAGAATTCCATAAACAGAGGAGATTGGCGGGCTACTGTCCAGGGGGTTGCAGAGTCAGACACAACTGAGTGACTAATACTTTCACTTTCATACCATTACTGTTAATCATATTAAGTCAATTCATACACTCTTTTGGCACCTCCTAGGTAGACCATCCAAACATGCCTGGTTAAGTTACTGTCTCCCCTTAAAACATCAACCTTATTTATAGGCCAATTCCTAAGGCGGCACTCCCAACTAACCGGCTGAGTTATTTGTTCCTCAGAGAGTTGTAGTCTACTTTGTCATTTTTCAACTAAACTTCCCATCCCTCTTGGCCTATGCTCTGAACTGTGCACCCAACACCCCTGGTCAATTGTTAATTCCAAAGAGAAGTAAAGCCTTCAAGAAGAACACTCTGAATACCCACTCATCTCATGGCCCAGAAGAATCTGTCTTATTGGCAAATAGAGAGATCAAGGTAATGGTGGTGGTGATGATGAAGGTTGTTGTTTAGTTGCTAAACTGTGTCCAACTAGTTGCCACCCTATGTGACCAGGGAAGCCTGATGATGATGATGAAACGTGATGATT
Organism: Oryx dammah; assembly: GCF_014754425.2. Lineage (NCBI taxonomy): Eukaryota > Metazoa > Chordata > Mammalia > Artiodactyla > Bovidae > Oryx > Oryx dammah. The sequence continues at coordinate 63,478,811 of NW_024070201.1, forward strand.
CCTCACATTTATATGAATAGGAATACACTTTATAGATATTACCTTATTTAATCCTCACCATTACTCTATAAGAAGGGCTATTATCCAAATGTAAGAGATGGAAACACTGAGGTTGAAAGAGATTAAGTGGCTTTTCAAAGTCACACACCCTCGTAGAGTCACAGAACCAAATCTGGACACAGGCAATGTGACTCTAGAATCTACTGTCCACCATATGACACAAAGCACTCAGGAACCAGACAGCCCTGATTGGAAAAATGGCTAAGTTTGAAAATGGTTAAGTAGAAACAAAATAAGAATGTGGACTCTAATACTTGCTGAGTTCTTTGTTATTGAGTTGGCCAAAAAGTTCATTTGGCTTTTTCTGTACTGTCTTATGGAAAGATCTGAATAACTTTTTGACCAACCCAGTGTTTATTGATTCATTCAACAAATACATAATGAGCATTTTAGTATGTGTGCTATGCCAAGTGTCCAAGCAGTAAAGAACAAGAAGAGACCCTTCCTATGCTCTCTTTTCTGTAAAAACTCATACTCTCTTTACTTGTCTGTATCCTCCACTAGAATAAGATACATATTTGAATAGGAATAAGTACTGGATGTTCTTGGGTTTTGTAGGCAGGGAAGTTTATTTACATTAGGGTCCCATCAATGGCTGGAACTGAAGTGTCTTGAGTCAGGTACTAAGGGTGGATCTGAGATAATGAGCTAGAGAGAAGAGAGAACTAATATGTGTGAAATCTAAGAGGTAGGTACTCTCAGGAGCATTCCGGATGGCTAATGAGTACAGTGGGAGCAGAAGGAAAGGACTGAGCAAATCATGTATGGCCTTATCGGTCAAGTGCAAGAGTCAGGACTTTATCTCAAGCGTGACAGGGAGCCATGGAAGGGAAGCATCACAGTTGTTTCAGTACAAAGAATGGCAAGACTGAAAGAGCCAAATCAGCTTAGTAAAGATGTGGTAGATACAGAGGAAGATGAACCTAAGACAGAGTTAGATAGCATCACTGACTCAGTGGACATGAATCTGAGCAAACTCCAAGAGACAGTGAAGGACAGGGAAGCCTGGTGTGTTGCAGTCCATGGAGTTGCAAAGAGTTAGACATGACTTAGCAACTTAACAACAAGAAGCAGGAGACAGAATTACAGGACTTGAGGACTGATTGATTATGGAAGTGAAACAAACAAACAAAAAAGAGTCGAGAATTCCTCTCAAGTTTCTGGTTTGGGCAACCAAAGGACAAGGCTGCCATATGTAGGGGGCATAACTGATGGGGAGGAAAAAGATTCTGGTGTCAGCGTAAAAGTGCCAAGTGTGAGGACTGTGACCCAGCCAAGGGCAAATGTCCCGCAAATGATTGGGAATATGGACCAAAGGTCAGGAGAGATATCTGAGCTTCAGATGTGAATGAAGAGTCAACACCTAAAGAGGCCATGGGTGAGTCAAGGCGGATTCAGTTCATCCTGGGAGAGAAAGTAAAGTGAAACAAGCAGATAATCTAGTTCAGAACCCTGAGGAAGACAAACTAGTTAAGGAATGGGCAAAGGAATAAGAGCCTGCAAAGGGGGCAGGAATTTAGAAGAGGGTGGGGGAAGCACCCATGACTGTCTGGAGGTCGGGTAAGATGAGGCAAAGAAGTGCCTCTTGGCTTCAGCAATGAAGAGGCCATGATCAAGCTGGCAAGGGTAGCTTCAATCCACAGCTCTCCACTGGAAGAAGCTTAAAGGAGAGGCAAGGAAGAGGGGAACACTGTGCAGAACCACCTTAGTCAAGATGCCTGACTGTGAAGCTGAGGAGACAGAACGGTAGAGGCAGGCAGAAGAGAGAAATTTGGGTTTGCTTTTGAGGCCACCAGGGAAATATCTGACCAACTCTGGGGAAGTCCGACTCTAGCCAAGAGCAGGATATGGGGATTTATGGCTCACGTGTGGAAATTTCTCCACAGACAAATGCTTTCATTTTCTTTCCCAACAGCCCCAACGGTTCATGAAACCCCGCTGATCTCAGGAGATTTTTAGGCTGCTTCGTAAAAAGAATTTTAGAGTGCTTCCTGTTATTCTCTGGTCTGGATATAGCATGTCCAGACTGTGAGAAGGAGAAAGACGTGAGCTTTTAATTGAATGAATTCCAAAAATGATATAGCTATTCTTTGGAGTTACTGGGAATCAAAACCAAAATGGGGACTTGATGAAGCTCCTTCATGCTGAGGCACTGGGTTGGGTTTCTTGCAAGAAAAACAATTGCCAAGGTGCTCTCTCTTTCTCCTTCTCTCAGTCTAAACCATCTGGCAGGAGATGGTGGGATTGTCTGAAAGTCTTATTCACAGAAGAAGAGATCCAGAGTCACTCAAAATTCAACTGGTACCTTGTACTGGAGTGAACCACACAAAACTGCCATTTTTATGTCTAGAAAGGCCAACTACCCACTCCAGTATTCTTGGGCTTCCCTTGTGGCTCAGCTGGTAAAGAATCCGCCTGCAATGCAGGAGACCTGGGTTAGATCCCTGGCTTGGGAAGATCCTCTGGAGAAGAGAAAGGCTACCTATTCTGGCCTGGAGAATTCCATGGACTGTAAAGTCCATGGGGTCACAAAGAGTCAGACTGAATGACTTTCACTTTCTTTCAGAAAGGCTAACTATTGGCCATTTCATATGAGCCAGCCTAATGCTCATAGAAACAAACCATTGGGTCTGCCTCTCAGGATTCAGGGTGCCCAATGTGGCAGAGGGGTCACCTGAGGCCCCGGACCTTGAGGAGGCCGGCACTATTCTGGGCATCTGAGGGCTCAGACTGCATGGGATTAAGGAAGGGAAGAAGGAACCACAGGACACTGAATTTTGGATTCAAGCCTGGATTGCAATCCTGGCTCCAGCAGAGAAGGTTGTTTAGTTTTTCTGCTCAGTTTTCTCATTTGTAAAATATGGAAAGCAATATCCACTCCCAAGCGTGTTAAGAACATAACAACCACTAACCCAGAGAAGTGCTCAGCCTTTGAGAGGTCTTGGACCAAACTGCCTATAACAGCCTTCACAGAGCACCTGACCGAAATTCAGTGCTCAGCCTTAACTGCATCACCACCGTCATCATCGGTCCAAGCACAAAGGGGAGCAAATCACTTCCTCTCTTATTCCTTCATCACGTCTTACACGTTCCTCCTCTGTACCTACCTCTGTTGGGATTTTCTGACCACATCTGTCCCCATTACCAGACTATAACCCTTTCAGAGTGGGCTGTTGTATTCGTTTGTGACACGGACAGGAGGGGAGGAGGGCTGGAAAGGAGGTAAGTGGGTATGTAAAGGAGGCAGGGTGGGGATGGATCATTGTCTAAGAAGTGGAAGCAGATTAACTCTAGAAAGAGAACTGCCTTCTGTTCACCAAACCTCCGGTTGGCTATTTCAGTGGTAAAAAGTTCAGACACTGGGTGAGATCTAGAAGAAGGAAGAGGGAGACACAGCCCAGATTCCCTTGCAGAGGAAAGTGAGAGCAGTGTCTTGAGAACTAAGGAAAGACACAGAGGTGGAGAGTGAGGAGGAACAGCCAGGTAGGCAGAGACTGGAACTAAACAGGTGTAGGAAGAGATTCCCAGGGGTGGGGTACACCAAAGGATGTTTCAAAAAGAAAATAGATGCCTATTATTAAGTTTTTACTTTCCATAAATTATTATTATGATACAAGAGAAATAAGAAATAATAGGGGAAGAAAAATAAATTCCCTTCTTCCCTTCTAGACTCTTTGGCTGGTCTAATAATTAAATCTACATAAGAGATTAATGGAAAAATGTAATTTCATGTATGCCTGAGCCTTAATAAAATAGGAGATTCAAAGGCAGTCAGGTAATTGAGGCTTACATGCCATCCTGAGGGAAGGAAGGGGACAAGGGTCTGGGGCTTGAAAGGAGAGGAAGACAACTCACAGGAAGAGCAAATATTTGGTAAACAAATGTTTGCCCGGCAATGCAGATAAGCCTCTCCAGTGAAAAAAGTTCTCTCTGGTAACAGAGTTCTTCCTGGTATAGGTTTCCTTCTAAACCCTTTCAGTCAGTTAAGGAGGAGGAAAAAAGTTTGTCCTTAGTCTGATGGGTCCTGACCACTTTCAGCTTAAAATAAGCCACATGCTAACCAGCATTTTGAGGAGTCTCATATTCTGCTCCTTCTCAAGATGCAGCTACACGGAAAAGGAGATTTTTCTTTCTCATTTTATAGCTCTTCTGAGCTAGGCCCCTCCTCTAATCTTTCCATGAGCATATATATATATATTTCTTTTGTGATGCATTAAAATGTGACCCACCTCCACCCCACTCCCTCGATGGGGAATTACACTGCGTGGAGTCAGGAACACTTTGGCAGGGGACAGAAGGACTTAATCAAAAAGGGTAAGGCTGGCATGCTAAGGGATGACAAAAAAATGAAAGATGAGGCAAGATGTAGGAAAGAGAAGTCAGTGGAAGTAGGAAATTGAAGCAAAAGGCTTAAACATAAACCCATGGAATCTTCAGAGGTATGGTGTACATAGGAATTGGTTTTCTTTTCCACCAGACACAGAGCGGGGGTTACCTCAGCTAAGTGTGTGTAAATATGCATGTGTGCATGTCTCAAATGAGCTAATGAAAATGCAGATGGGAAGCCTGGGACACCCAAGGAACAGCCAGATGGTCTGGGTTTAAATCCCAGGTCAGCCTTTTAAGACCTACTAAATTGGGATATATTTCTTTGCTCTAAGCCTCAGTTTTCTGAAGTGTAAAATGAGGACAGTATTACCAGCTGCCTTATAATTTGCTGCAACTTTTTAAACAAGTCCATGTGACACGTGTAGAACAACGTCTGACACTATTAGTTATCAGAGTCTGGTGTCCTCTTGATCTCCTTTCATTGAATGGATGCCCCCAGTGTCAGCTGGAGCTCAGAAAAGAGTAGAGATGTTCACATACCACAGTCAGGAACTCCTGCTCCCTCTTCTCTACCTCTGCTCTGAGCCATTGCTTCTGGAGGTGAGGTCCCTGGATTGATCATCAGCATCCTCTGGGAACTTGTTAGACAAGCCACTTCTTGGGCCCCTCCCCAGATCTTCTGACTCTCCAGGAGGTTGAGTGCACACTCAAGTTTGAGAACCAAAGCTCTATTCCCTCTGGGAGGCTAATGGGGGGACCCTGCAGGGTGGAGGCCCCCCTTAGGCTTCCTTATAAGGAAAGAACTCAACTATATCTCCAATGAGCAAATACGTCCCCAGAAATAATCTCACCAGCAGTCCTATGTGATAACCGGGCCATAGGTCCACCTGGCTCTCCTTTTCCCACCTGTGGTCTGACTCAGTTATTTATCACCTTTCCCTGGTACGGGCTTCCTGGGTGGCGCTGATGGTAAGGAACCCACCACATGCAATGTAGGAGACATACTGAGATGTGGGTTCGATCCCTGGGTCGGTCCCTGGCTGGTCTGAGAGCATCGGTGTTTACAATTAATTGATCACAGCCAGGTACCGATTTCTCTGGAGGAGGAAATGGCAACCCACTCAAGTATTTTTGCCTGGAAAATTGCATGGGCTGAGGAGTCTGGCAGGCTACAGTCCATGGGGTTGCAAAGAGTCGGACATGACTGAGTGACTGAGCAAGCAAGCCTAGTACTCACCCCCCAGTTTTCCTTCCATCCTGACGCCTTCAGAGAGAGGGCGTGATGTCAGCAAGGACTCATAAACATCTGCCAAAGACTCCTGACGCAAAGGGCTTCTTGGACCCTGGGGGAGGTTCTGATTTTACCAGCCCCTCCCATCTGGTGTTCTAGGACTCAGACACTTTCAGGGCCCAGAATCTTGGTTTTCACCATGACATTTACAGAGCAGCTAAGCCTGCTCATTGAAAATCATCCAGGGCTTGGCAGGCAGTAATGTGGCTGGCTGACCTCCAGCAGTTGGCAAACAGCATGGCACATTAAATGTCACTATGGGCTTTGTTTGGTTCTAAATTGAAAATTGCTAGAGTTATGAAAGCTTACAAACCTCACAAACCTGGGGAGGAAAAGAAATGTCCTGCTTTTCTTTGTCTCCTGCACAGATTACATCACCAGGGAAAAACCAGAGCCCCCTGCACCTCTCTCTCAATTCATCCCCCTGCCCCACTCACACACTGAAGGGCATCCAACAGCTATGGAGCCCATGACCAAGAGTGTGTTTCCAGAACTCCTCTTGCTGGTGAGAAAGAATGTGGAACCGTTACTAATTCAAAGCAGATCTGACCTAGCTACAGACCCCTACACACTTTCCCAGGATCCTCTACCCTCCCTTTTTCTTTGCTTCTGAAAAGGAATGTTCATGCTCATTTGTATATAAACATCCATCACCAGCAGAATCCTAGTCTGGGTCTTAAAACTGGAAGGGCATTCAAGGGCACAGAGGTCTAGACTGTGCTTTCAAGCTGGTAGTTTTACTGCTCACGTTATCGGCATGACACAGTTGAATCCAGAAAGTAAGTAACCAGCCCACAGTCCTACCATGAGTAAGTGCAGAGTTCAGACCTGGGCCTCTGGCTTTCTCCCCTTGATCACAGAGCCTCTTTCCCTCTGAGATCAGACCCCAGAACTAGAAGCGAGTTCTTCAATCACTCTACCCTTTCCAGCTGCAGCCTGCAATGACGTTTTATCATATGCAATCTCATCAATAGAGTTAATCCAAACAGATCATCACGTTTTTGCTGTTGTTCAGCCAACTCCCTCCTGCTAGCACGTTTCACCTCCAGAATGAGGATGCCTTGCTCTGGGTGCAGGTCTGTGCTCGTCATTCCGAGCCTCTGACTCTGAAGCCAAGGGCTGCCCATTCTCTGACATTTAGGTCAGGAGGAGGCAGGGTCGTGCATGTTTCATGAGCTGACTCTCCTCCAAGAGGCTTGGAAGAAGATGACTGCCAGGAAGACCAGCCCACAGTGGTCGATCCAAGGAAGCCAGAGGACTTGAAGTCTAAGAGTGGCTGAGACCTTCATCGTACCCTGTTTGTCCCCACTTAACCTCCTTGTTTTGTTTTGTTTTAATCCTGAGAGAGGGGAAAAAAAAACAAGTCAGACAAAAAATTCTCTGGTTAGAATGTAGAACGAGGGGTGCCCCGAATCAGCTTGTTTTTCCCAACCATTCTGATTCTGGACCCCTTTGCGCCTGTGTGGGGCGGTGTGAAGGGTCCTGACCTGGCCACACAAGCTACCCTGTGCCTTGCGACACTTGGTTTCCTCATCTGTGAAACACACCACTGTGCTCTTTATGGATTAACTGTAAACCAATGTAAAGAGCATGGTGGCACTCCCCAAATATCAGCTCCTTTTCTTCATTCCTGATAAATCAAGTATATTTTTCCACTAAAATGAATTTGCATTATAATGGGGGGCAGCATCTGTACTAATCATTGCTAAAGAGATACATCTCTAATGGTGGATTTCAGGCCTTGGCAACAAGTTCAAGAAGAGAGTAGGCAACGGATCCTAAAAACATAAGTTCAAAGGTCAAAGAGGTAGAGGAGGCTAAAGTCACAAGGGAAGCAGCTGGGACTTTAATAGCTTCTTCTGTCATTCTTCATGCGTGGAAAGGCCCCTGGTTATCACAAAGCAGCTCTGTGTGTCACTTTAGCATGCAATTATTGAGCTCCTGCTGTGTGCTCTGTCCCCAACAGTTGCCAACGTCTTTATTTCCACTTTGTCCTCCTCCTAACCAAAACCAACCCCACCCCTTAGTCTCTCTTACCCTATTTTTTCCAAATCCTTCCACCAAACCCCACCAACCAATCTCAGCTGCCCCAGTAACTGCCTTGTTTGGATGGACATCATGAGAAAGCTTGCCCCTTGGGGCCAGAACAGGGCACAGAGAGCCACCAAACTAGCGCTAAGGCCCCTCTACCCCCATTGAAAGAGACGGGCAGGGACAGATAAGATTCATCTCCCGTGAAAGGCATTTCTCTGGTGATAGAAGAACCAGTCAGGAAGATCTGTGCCCCTTCTGAGTTGAACAGATTCTGTCCACTTCTCATTTGTAACCAAACCTCAAGAACAGGCAAGTTTTCTGGAAAGACCAGGCTTCCTTCTACCCTTCCAAGATCTCCTTCTTCCCTTCAGCCACTTACACGTTTCTCTCTTCGGAAGGGTGCTTGTAGAGAAGTGGAACTTCTCTAGCATGCAGGAACTCGAGTCCATAAAATGTGGCTTCTGGCTCTTAAAATCCATGTCAATAAATGTCAGAAAAATCGCTACTGGCAGGTAGGGCAATTTTACAAAATTAAGTGTGAACACTTTGGATCTCTGCGCTTGTCATTCTGAGCCTCTGACTCTGAAGCCAAGGGCTGGCTCCTGTCACGGAGTGCCAGGACTGGACTGGAAGTACCAGTGTACATCCCATAGAACATCAGAGCCCCAGGAAGACCTTGGCAAGAATATGCCAGCCTCCTACTGGGGGCCATCTGGATAGACTGACCCACCTTTGAGAACAGATAGTGAGTCTCACACTAGGATAATGTCCTTCACTGGGAAAGCGAGCTGGGCTACATGTACAATGTCAAGTTCAAGCATCTCTGCACGGGCTCAAGGCTGTCTACCTTATGTCACCTTTCACCACTCCCTACCTTTCACTTTGTGCTCCAACAGTACCAAACCACTCAGAGGTCTCCACTTTATTTGTTGCCTCTGTGCCTTTGTGTAGGCTTGCCTTGACCAGAATGTCCTAAACTGGGTAACGTCTACCTACCTGTTAGGGTCCAGCTTAGGTATCACTACCTTTAGAAACTTGAATGTGGCCGTGATTATGAATTTTGTGGCCTCCAAACCCAAGCAGACCGAGGGTCGAATCTCTATTCATTCTCCCTAAACCTCAGTTTTCCTATTTATAAAATGGAAGTGATAACACCAAATCTTCATCATTGTTAAAGAAATCTGTGAAGAACTCAGTGTAGCTGACACATAGTATTCAGTAGCCATTCCCCTTGTTTTCTGATTTCTCCACTCTGCCTTTCCATCCTAGTGTGGGATGGGTATCTATCTCTATCACTATTATTCTATGTGTGTGCAATTTAGAAATGTACATTATTGAAGTATAATTTACATACAATAGAATGTACCCATTTAAGTGTATGTTTTGATGAGTTTCCACTTATGTGAACACCTGTGCATATCTGTGTCTATGGAACATTTCTACCACTCCTAAAGCCTTCTTTGTGCCCTTCCCGGTTAATCCTCATGCCTCAATTTCTGGGCCCGGGCAAGCATGATCTCTTTTTACTGCTGGAGATCATATTATCTTTCCTAGAGCATCACATAAGTGGAATCATGCAGTATATACTCCTCTGTGCTTTGTTCCCTCAGTATAATCAGTTCACTCAGTTTTGAAATCCCCTGCATGCTTCAACAGTAATTTGTCCCTTGTAGCTCTGCTTTTAACTTCGTATTTTAATTAATTTGCTTCCTCCACTAGACTCTGAAGCTCTCAAACATTCTTTTTCTTCTCTGGTTCCCAAAGAGGCACTCAGTAAATGTTAGGGGGAAGAAAGGAGGGAGGAAATGAGAGCGTTGTCATGGGGACTGGCGAAGAAGATCTTGGCGCAACCTTGCATCTTGTCCACCCCTGGGCGGCAGTATTCACATTCCCAGCAGAGCCACACACACAGACACTTACAGCAGCCAGTCCACAGCCACCAGCAGGCTGATGTCCTCGGTCGGCAGGCCCACAGCCGTCAGGATAAGGAGCATGGTGACCAGCCCAGCACTGGGAATACTGGCTGCACCAACGCTGGCCAGTGTGGCCGTGAGGCTGTGAGAACAAAAAAGGTCAGGTCAAAGGAAGAGAAAGTAGCCTTGCCAAAACCATCACTGGCAGACAATTTTAAGCTCTAATTTTCCCAGCAGTCATAAAATCCTTTTTTCCTCCCAAGGAATAGAGGAATCTGGAGTACCAAGACCCAGGAAATAGGGTCTATTTGGGTTTTGCTCAGTCTGATGGAAGCTTACAAATTCATGGATCAGAGTCTTGCCCCCATCATGCCATGCCATTCACCAAATATATCACAGGGCTCAATGCAGGCAAGGAAATACTAAAGAAGAAAAACAAATCACCCTTAATCCTTCCACAGGAATACCACTGCATTCATTTCTGCTTACGTCTTTATGTCTCTGTGAGAAACAGAGACTTCTAGACTAAGTGGCAAGAGTCTGAGGAGGTCATTGCCAACATTAACATGAGAACTCAGAATAGCACATATCCAGACCCAACTGAGTGGACATCGGGGAAACAAACTGACAGAATTCCAAATGACATTAAGCTTTAGATGCCTGGACATTTCACCATGGGCTGGAAAGTACATTATTCAGAAACAGGGTGCCAAGAAATGATAATAAAAAAAAATGGGAGACCTTCTTCCTGAAACATCTCATTCCTTGCTTTTCAAGGAATGCCAAGGTCATATCCAGTGCCATTTTGAAGTTGTCTCTGGAAACGAGTTTAATCTAGGGTTCAAGCACCCCACCTAGACACCAGAGGGCCTCTGTGGCCAAGCAAAGGACAGTGACTTTTTCTCCCTCTATTCTGATGTTGTTTATAAAAGCTGTCATTTCTGAATGGACAGCTTATGAAAATATGGATTCCCAACTTGCTTTTCTGACTGCTGAAAAGAAATAGGCGGCTGCTTTCTTTGTGGTTATATAAATTTTTTTTTGTTGTTTGTTTTACAGTTTTTATAGAGTTTTACAGTAGGTCTTCTGGCTTCAAACCAAGCCTCAGACTCCCAAGCTGGTTTGCCAGTTGGTGTGTCCATGTACAGAGCCCTGGTATTACAGTCAAAAGGAACCTGAATTTACCTAATCTTACACATGAGGAAAGAAAGTTCCCAGGAGGTTTTGTGGTTTGCACTGCTTTTTCCATATTGCCATCCTTCCCCCACTTAGGCTTATCACATAACAGATACTCCCCCTCGGTGGGATTAGAACCCATCTTTGCTTTTACCCTGCCCCAGCAATATGGAGCTGATGTAAGGGTTTAAAGAGCTCCATTTTGGGGGGTGGGGGGCATCCACTTAGGTCATAAGAGATAATAATTAGTAGTGGTTATCATAGAGGTTCTCAAGTTGAACGACCTAGCTTCACATCCCAGTTCTGGCACTTATTAAGCACATGACTTTGGGCAACTTACTTAACCTCTTTATGCCTTGATTCCCTTATCTATAAAACAAGAGATAACAATGGGGTCTCACTCATGGAGTATGCAGGAGCTCAGAAATTAAGCACTTAGAAGAGGCTGGCACACTGCAAATTCCCCTCCCGCTAATACATGTGAATTCTTATTCTCATTGGGAAATCCGGGCAGGATGAGGCCGCTTTGTGATGAAAACTTCCCTAAAGTCCCGAGAGCTGGCAGGTGGGAATTCTCAGCCGTTTCCCCAAGATGGATAGAACACACCAGGGAAGGGGAACTTCCTAAGTTCCAGCGGTCTTGGCTGAGGCTGTTTCGTTTGCAACCTCAGTTGCTTCTGTTCTGTGAGTCACTCTTCCACACCCCTGGGTGCTGTGGCCACGTTGTCTTGTTACCCCTTGGTTGTGTAAGACAACCTTCTATAAAGAAATCTTCCTGGAAGCTGGCTCTCTTTCTGTTCCTCCATCTCAGTCATTTCCTGACCCGAACATAGGCGGGGTGCCTGTGGAACTCTAAGCCCTGCAACAGTCCCTGGGCGGAGATCTTCCCTCTCTTTATCCCTTCCCGATTTTCACGTCCTTCCGCTCCTCTGGCTCACTCCTCTGGCTGGTTTTTGGATGTTGTACAAGACACCACACACACATTAATTGCAGCAGAACCTCACAGTAACCCTACAAGGTACATCTGGTAGTACCACCAACTGGACGGGTGGAGAAACTTAGGGTCACTCAACTGAACATGGTCTGCTGGGATTTGAGCATTCGTCCGCTCGATTCCAATGCCATGCTGCCTTTTTATGTCTCTTGATCCCTCCTCACATTGAACTCTGCTACTGCTACTGCTAAATCACATCAGTCGTGTCCGACTCTGTGCGACCCCATAGACGGCAGCCCACCAGGCTCCCCCATCCCTGGGATTCTCCAGGCAAGAACCCTGGAGTGGGTTGCCATTTCCTTCTCCAACACATGAAACTGAAAAGTGAAAGTGAAGTCACTCAGTCGTGTCCAACTCTTAGCAACCCCATGGACTGCAGCCCACCAGGCTCCTCCATCCATGGGATTCTCCAGGCAAGAGTACTGGAGTGGGGTGCCATTGCCTTCTCCGCACATTGAACTCTAAGACTTAACAAATTTGCTGAGAATTCCTGGCCACTGTTTTGCTACATGCAGGGAAATGAGAAGACGAGAAATGTTCTTGGAGGCACAGCAATGAAGCTAGACTTGGCTATTTTTCTCTGACTAAATTGGAATTACACATACTACATATACTAAGTAGCAGCCAGGAAACTACCTAACTACATATACTAAATATACATATACTACATATGGAGTATACGAACTACATATACTCCTTGGGGGGAGGTGTTTCCCAGAGATAGCCCTTGTGATGTCTACAAACAGCGGATTTGATTGAACTTGTCAAGGGCACCACTATTAAATATATTTGGCCAACTTTATCCTTTGTCCTGTGAAAATTCTCGGTACTATCATTATTAAAATAAAGGGTAAATTTAAATAATTCAAGCATAATCTCAATCACCTGGTCTGATCTGCAAGTTCTCATCTAATGATGTGAGCTTGATGGGAAGCATGGTTGCTTCATCAATGGGAGACTTCAGAGACATTAAAAAGCCCCATTTGTCCTTGAATTTTAAAGTAAGGGAGGTTGGTTTGTCTTTGAATTTAAAAGGAAGGGAGGTTGGCAGTCCTGTACACAATCTGTCAGGACATGACTTAGAAGGCTTGATAATTTGGCATGTTTTCCACTGAGTAACATCATGTTACTCACTATATCACTGTCACCTTTTTCTGTCATATGTTAGGAGTACTGTATTTGATTAGGCATCAATAATAGTAATAATACTAGTAGCTAAGATTTATTGACAGGTAAAAAATGTGATTATTGTCCCATTATTTGAAATTGAGGCTCCTTTACAGTACTGCTATAGGTTGAGGTGCGTCCTCCCCAAATTCATTTGTTGAAGCCCTAATCTCCAGTGTGATGGTACTTGGAGATAGAGCCTTGGCCATGAAGGTAGAGTTCTCATGGTGAGATTAGTGTCCTTGTAAGAGGAGACATAAGAGAAATTGCTGCCTCTCTCCAGGTACCAAGGTAAGGCCATGTGAGTGAACATCCAGAAGGCGGTTATTTGCAAATCTGGAAGAGGACATTTTTCAGGAGCTGAACCCACTGGCACCTTAATATTGGACTTCCCATCCTCCAGAACTGTAAGATATAAACATCTTCTGTTTGAGCCAAATAGTCTGTGGTATTTTGTTACACAGCCTGAGCTGACTGAGACAAGTACATACCTCCTAGGATGGTTGTGAGGATTAGATAAACTAATACATACAAGTAGGTGTGATCTTTAAGTCTGCAGAGAAGCGATATGTCTTTAATGACATATTGGAAAAGTGTTCTTTCTGAATTTTTAAAAATGATAAATACATAGGTAAAATGACTTTAGCAAAAACAAAAAAAAATACTATTTATTTGTAATAAAATGTTACGTGCTGTATTGAGGAATCTCTTCCTCCAAGTACTTTATCAGTTATGCTGTCATTCCCTGGAAAGCTGAAGGGAGCATATTTTAAGAAAAACTGGATCCAGAGTCAGTTGATGCAGGTCCCAGGAACAGCCCTTCTGGCTCGTTACTGATGGTATTACATCTTCAGACAAATTACCGAGCTCCTAAAGCCTGTGCTTCTTCATATATTAAATATAGAAGTAACTGCCTTGGAACATCACACGATGGTTAAAAATCAATTAATGTCAAATTTCTGAAGCAATTTCACATAGGCAATACAAACAGAAGACATTAGTGTGAGCCTGCTTAATTCCTCTTCCAATCTTCCCTTTGAGTTTGCCAATAATTCCTCTTCTCTTTCACGTCTTTCACCATCCTTCTACCCAGATAACTGAAACTGAAGTGGCCTTTGTGAAATGGAATTAGTGTGGAAGGGACAAAAGAGTAAAGGATTGTTTCAGTGCTTCATCCCACCCACGTCACTCACCTTACGGTCACAATCTGGCCTCCATCTAGGACGACACCATTCATTTGGGCGATAAAGATGGCAGCCACCGCTTCATAAAGGGCCGTACCATCCATGTTAATGGTTGCTCCGACTGGCAGGACAAATCTAGTCACACGCTTATCAATCCCCAGATTTTCTTCCAAGCAGCGGAAGGTGACAGGCAAAGTTCCAGCACTAAGGGACAACAAGAGAGACGAGAGTTATGTCCACTTTAGAGAAGCAGGACAAAGCACAATCTGAAATGCCACCACAAAGCTTTTGTTCTTTGTTCCAATCAAGCAATGTGACTTGAAAAAAGCAGCATCTAGAACTAAATTAAAACCCATCAATTTGCCATATAGGCCATTACACAGTATTGAATAGAGTTCTGTACTCCAGTAAAAAATGTTTTAAATTCAAATAAATTTTAATTCTAGCAATAAAGCAAAATAAAAAACAAAACAGAAACAAACAAAAAACCCCTTGATTTGGAGGCTCAAATTCAATCTTATTAAGATGCTAATTAGGCAGGAAAATATTTTTGTTGGTTCTAGTTTTTGAGATCTACTCAGAGCTTCAAGTTCTCCTTTGCCTTTGGTCCCTGTTTCCATCTTGGATTAAATATTCAAAACCTGTGTGATGTGCCCACATTAATGGGGCTGCAAAATAAAGGTAAGGAAAAGGATCAGCTACTGAGGATCAGAATGAGGAATGTTTGAATGACCCATAATTTTATGCTAGAAACACTGTTTCCAACAAGATTAACTACATGGGTTGTACCCAGCCCCTGGGAATTGCCCTGAGCTGGCTTGCTAATTTTGAGGAAGCTGGACAAATATGGCAAGCACCATTCAGCAAGAATCCAGTTCAGTTCAGTTCAGTTCAGTTCAGTCACTCAGTTGTGTCCACCTCTTTCCATGAATCGCAGCACACCAGGCCTCCCTGTCCATCAACAACTCCCGGAGTTCACTCAGATTCAAGTCCATCGAGTCAGTGATGCCATCCAGCCATCTCATCCTCTGGCGTCCCCTTCTCTTCCTGCCCCCAATCCCTCCCAGCATCAGAGTCTTTTCCAAGGAATCAACTCTTCGCATGAGGTGGCCAAAGTACTGGAGTTTCAGCTTTAGCATCATTCCTTCCAAAGAACACCCAGGGCTGATCTTTAGAATGGACTGGTGGGATCTCCTTGCAGTCCAAGGGACTCTCAAGAGTCTTCTCCAACACCAGAGTTCAAAACCATCAATTCTTCGGCGCTCAGCTTTCTTCACAGTCCAACTCTCGCATCCATACACGACCACAGGAAAAACCATAGCCTTGACTAGATGGACCTTTGTTGGCAAAGTAATGTCTCTGCTTTTGAATATGCTATCTAGGTTGGTCATAACTTTTCTTCCAAGGAGTAAGCGTCTTTTAATTTCATGGCTGCAGTCACCATCTGCAGTGATTTTGGAGCCCAAAAAGATAAAATCTGACACTATTTCCACTGTTTCCTCATCTATTTCCCATGAAGTGATGGGACCAGATGCCATGATCTTAGTTTTCTGAATGTTGAGCTTTAAGCCAACTTTTTCACTCTCCTCTTTCACTTTCATCAAGAGGCTTTTGAGTTCCTCTTCACTTTCTGCCATAAGGGTGGTGTCATCTGCATATCTGAGGTTATTGATATTTCTCCCAGCAATCTTGATTCCAGTTTGAGCTTCTTCCAGCCCAGCATTTCTCATGATGTACTCTGCATAGAAGTTCAATAAGCAGGGTGACAATATACAGCCTTGACGTACTCCTTTTCCTATTTGGAACCAGTCTGTTATTCCATGTCCAGTTCTAACTGTTGCTTCCTGACCTGCATATAGGTTTCTCAAGAGGCAGGTCAGGTGGTCTGGTATCCCCATCTCTTTCAGAATTTTCCAATTCCCTGGGGATCCTCACAGACATTCCAACTCCCTGATAAATGGTCATTGCCAACTCTAGAGTCTCTCCTATGACATATGGCAGGAAAGCTCTGTAGCTAATCAAAGACCCAATGTGGAGTGACTTCACTCCCACTCCTCCAAGGTGTGGGATGCAAATTCATGACCATAGGAATCAATCTCAAAGGCCAGAACTCCTGACATGTTTGGTGTCTTCTAAAAGAGGAGACCTACGAGAGTATGAGTCGCTGAAAGCCAGACTTTTTATTTCCATGTGGACAGAGGTGACTGGAAGGCAAATGAATTTGCTTCAACGCTTAATGAATATGGAAAGCAACGCAGAACATTCCAACTGCCATGGGAATACCTTGTGAGCCATTCTCTTTTTTCTTATTCAAACTTTAGCAAACTGACTTGAGAGAAACCCCTAGCGTGGACGGCACGTTTGTCTTCTTGTCATTATAGCCTTAGTCATAGTTCCCTCCTACTTGTCAGGATTAGGGCTGGACAAAGACACTTGCAAAGGTCTCAGTTTCTCAGAGTGGAAGAGGACCGTCAGCTTCAGGCATGATAAATAAAACGCAGATTCCAGGACCAACTCAGAACCAAGGACCCTGAAGCTCCAAACTTAGGGTCTCGTAAATCTGCACCTTAACATCCCACAGACCCACAAGCCCTATTAACAACCTTGAGTAGCCAGAGTCATCTTATTGAACCATTCTTTGTGATTTCAGGTCAGGGGTCTGTCTCATGCCTCCTCTTTGGCTTTAGGTGGGGGAAAGTTATGGATGTTTGGAGACCTCTCATTTAAAAAACCCTAGGAACCCAGGGAAAAGGTTGGGGTCTAGCCTCATTTACACGTGGGAGTGTCGTTGTACCTGGCTTGCTGCCCCAGCCATTTCAAGAGAAGTTAGCGTCCTTTGGCTTCCCTGGTTGCTCAGATGGCAAAGAATCTGCCTGCAGTGCAGGAGACCCAGGTTGGATCCCTAGGCGGGGAAGATCCCCTGGAAAGGGAATGGCAACCCACTCCAGTATTCTTGCCTAGAGAATTCCATGGACACAGAAGCCTGGTGGGCTACAGTCCATGGGGTCACAAAGAGTCGAATGCAAGGGAGCAGCTAATACCCTCACTTTCACCTAATGTCCTTTATTCCTCTCCCACACCTCCAGCCCCTTTCTAAGACCCTTTGATGTCACCAGGACACCATGATTGGTCTGAAATGGCAGCATAGCTGCTGTGGGCAGCTAGATTCTCACTGGTATGAATCTAAGGACACTGCTGGGACGACTGGAATATATCCACTATTATTACCGCATTCATTTCCCCACACTGTCATCAAAGGCTCTTTAGACAATTCAAGAGACTGAGGAACACAATTGGTGAGCCATGAAAATATTCCTACTGCCACTAGGGGATATGCTTTGTGTCTTAAAAATTCATATGTACCCCATCAGTCCAAATTAGGATTTGAGAATTTTAACTCTTTCTTGTATTGACAGGCTGACATTCTGACATTGTATGTTTTTTTTTTTTTTTTTTTTGGCTCCTGCCTCCACAGTCATATGATTTAGATATAATTTTCTTGTTTTATTTGTTATCCAGATTAGTTTTAACAGCAGGCACTGAGGTCAGAGGGATGCAGAGAGATGTGTCCCAGGCCACCCTCCACCGCAATCCAGCTGCCCTGACACCAGCCCCTGTGCCTATTGAGAAAATGGGGCCAACCCTCCCCTCTATGTCCCATACAGGCCAAGGTCCGAGGAGGTAGAAAGTGTATTTAACTGTGTCCCTGGGGCTTTTCCCTTGTGGTCATAATGGGAAAGAAACCTTGACTTAATTCTCAGTACATGATTCCTGCCACCGTGACTTTAAAAAGAAAATAAAAGAAATTCTGCTGCTGCTGCTAAGTCGCTTCAGTCGTGTCCCACTCTGTACGACCCCATAGATGGCAGCCCATCAGGCTCCTCCGTCCCTGGGATTCTCCAGGCAAGAATACTGGAGTGGGGTGCCATTTTCTTCTCCAATGCATGAAAGTGAAAAGTGAAGTCACTCAGTCATGTCCAACTCTTAGCAACCCCATGGACTGCAGCCTACCAGGCTCCTCTGTCCATGGGGTTTTCTACATCCAGGCAAAAGCCACATTTTAACCAAAGATTAAAACCATATTCTTTTTTCAAATGAAATACAAGGTAAAGGGGGAGAAATGCGTCTAATGTTTGTGGTCCAAGAACTTGTCTTTGATTTAGATATAATTTGGGGTTTTCCCAATGATTTTAAGATTTACCTTTGTCGTATAAAGGGACTAGGATAATTGTCTAGTCATTCAAGAGAAAAGATAATAATATTTTGAGATAGTCAAAACCATAATGGCACTGGAAGAAAATATAAAGTAATATTTTACAATCTTTGGTGGAAAAGATATTCCTAAGCAAAGTCAAAATTTTAAATACTAAAGGAAAAGATTGATGACTTTGTGCTCAGTTGTTTCAGTCATGTCCAACTCTTTGCAACACCATGGACTGTAGCCCGCCAGGCTCCTCTGTCCGTGCAATTTTCCAGGCAAGAATACTGGAGTGGGTTGCCATGCCCTTCTCCAGGGGATCTTCCTGACCCAGGGATCAAGCCTGTGTTTCCTGTACTGCAGGGAGATTCTTTTTATCACTGAGCCATGGGGGAAGCTCCACAAATTAAAACCTGCTAGTGATACAAAGCATGGTAAAATATTAAGACAAATATCAAGTGAAGAGGGGCATTATTTGCAACATATGATACATAAGTTGATATTTTTATACATGAAGAGAGCTGAAAACCAATCCGGAAAGGATAAATACCCCAACAGGAAAGGAAGCTCACAAACAATTCACAGGGCAGGGGAGGGGAGGGAAGGATGATCAAAAAGAACACAAAAAGATGTTTTCCCTCCCCAGTAATCAGAGTAATGCAAATTCAGTGAGATCACTTTTCACCAATAGGTTTGGAAAGTGTTAAAATGACTGCTTTTATGTCCCCAGTTAGCAGGGACATAAACTAACGTACTTTTCCAAATAATAATCTGGTGATATGCTTCAAAACCATCAATGCGCTTAACAGCAGATTCAGAAACTCCAAATTTATCCTGAGGAGATCATCAGACATCCTTGCAGAGATGTATTTACAATGCTGCGTGTCACAGCCCTATTCAACATACAAGGCTTAAATATACATTTGGGATGGGGTTGTTTTATAGTACATACAGTATATTATTAGGAAGTTTAAAAATAGTAATAGAAATATAGTTATAGTAAGAGCTATATTAACAGATATAACATAACTCTTATGATATGTTGACCAGTGAAAATTTTGTTGTTTTCGGTTTAGTCACTAAGTTGTGGTCCTACTCTTTTGCAACCCCATGAACTATAGCCCGCCAGGCTCCTCTGTCCACGGGATTTCCCAGGCAAGAATACTGGAGTGGGTTGCTATTTCCTTCTGCAAGGGATCTTCTCGACTCGCTTTAGCAATGTACAATATCTGCACATAATAAGAAATGGAAATGTACATAACTGTAAAGATTAACTAAAATGTTACTCCTGAAGTATCAGTGGTGATGCCTGTTTTTTCTCCAAACTTTTATTCACCGTCTGAACTTGTTCATAATGAGAAAACATCATGCTTATAACCAGAAAACAGAAATGAAACTAAACCTGATTGCTTTATTTTTGAAAAAAAGTTAACTTTTTCACTAAAAAGACAGGATTTTTATGGATAGAACTCTTTAGCCATAAGAAATTTATAGGACCAAGAAGGAAAAAGGAAATTTTGGAGTGCTTTCCTTCATCTTGGGAAAACAAATGCAGAATCTAGATCTCCCAGATTGTATATATTTTCACTTTTTCTGAAACCTTACATTCTACTAGTCCAAACTTCTCATTGATTTGCAAGATGGAAATATAATTTGGCTTCCTAGGCATCACCACTATGGGCCTATTATGTAACTTAAGAAAAACCTGATGGCCTGCTCAGTAGTTCAGGAGCAGCAGTTTCCCTGTGTCACAGAGTAGCTGCCTCCCTGGTGGAGAGTGGTCCTGGGCTCTGTAACAAGGACCTGCCAACCTGTGACTCCAGAGATCCCACTGGGCTGTGGTTGCAGAGTCTGTTTGTCTCCCTGCCGCCTACTTTATGGCCTCAGTCTTTGCTTCGCGAACCAAGGACACATGTGCAGAAATAAAAGTGAATATTGCAGGCTGAGAGAATAAAGCTCTTTTAGTCTTGGAAATTCTACATGGCTTGGTGTTTCTTATGTACTTGTTTTTGTTGATTTGTTGGTTTGTTTTTGCTAAATTCAGTCCAAAGTGGTATCCAAGGAAGAAGAGTTTTTGCTTTTTTGGTCTGCATATCTCTGGAGCCCTCACTGGCTTCTGAGGCACTGGAACTAGGTAACGAAGAAGGAACCAACTCTTAGTCAATGTTAAGTCAAATCAATACCAACCTGACTTTCCTCGAAATCAGTGGGACTGAATAGTCCATTACAGGTTCAAAGACTTGTCTGATTTCCAGTTTGTTTGAAAAATCTCACCTAACCTACCATTCATCCTGCAAAACCTTTTTCTCTTATTCTTAAAAAATTACTCAATAGAGTGATATGCTGTAATAGCATTTTTCAAATCACAGGTGAGAGAATTTCTTAAATAAAATAGCATCCTGTTACACCCTTTTGGAAAACATTTAAAGCTGAACTAATGCTGTGTGTGCTTCCCTGTGGCTCAGATCATAAAGAACCCGCCTGCAATGCGGGAGACCCCGGCTCAATCCCTCTGTTGGGAAGATCTCTTAAAGAAGGGAATGGCTACCCACTGCAATATTCTTACCTGGAGAATACCATGGATAGAGGAGACTGGCAGGCTACAGCCCATGGGGTCACAAAGAATCAGACATGACTGAGCTACTAACGCTTTTCCCTAATGCTATATGTGGCAAATTATGCCTAAAGATGCACCGTATGCATTCAGCTGGGAAATGTTATATGAGATCATAGTTCCAGGACAGCGGCATACCAGCAAAAAGTTCAGCAGAAAAATCAAAAGTTCCTAAAAGGAGTCAAGAATCTACAGTGTTCTACTTTTTCAAAAATATTTTAATAAGATGTGAAAAGTGTTCTCACTGAATATTGTGATGGGAAGATGTTGAAAAAGGAGTGGCAAAGAAGTTAAAGGAGCGAGCAGAGAGAAACGGTGATTTCTTGCGTTCTCTACCTGGAAGCGGTACCCAGAGCAGTGATCCAAGCTTGGAAAATGCCAGCAAAAAAGGAGAAAGGGTTTTTCCTGGTCACTAGAAAGTAAATCAAGGGGAGAAAGATCCCCCCATGAATGATGAGGCCGACAATCACCGTGATCATGTACATCCCCAGTTGCCTAGCAACCACTTCTAAGTCCTTGATTGCAATGATCTTCCCACAGATTAGGCAGGCAATACCCAGGGGAGAGTACCTGAAAAACAGAAAAGAAAAAGCGTGAAAGAGCTGGTGATGGGATTTAGAATTTAAAATCTGGGCCCTCCTAGGTACCATACCATGAGGAAAACCCTCCAC
Source organism: Oryx dammah (assembly GCF_014754425.2). Lineage (NCBI taxonomy): Eukaryota > Metazoa > Chordata > Mammalia > Artiodactyla > Bovidae > Oryx > Oryx dammah. The sequence continues at coordinate 63,500,442 of NW_024070201.1, forward strand.
ATTACTGTACAAAGAGAGTTTACAAAAGAGGACCAGGAGATTCAATACATACTATATTTTGCTTCTGACTAGCCACAGTATCTGAAATCTTTTCTATGGACCCAGTGGCTCCTGCTCTGATGAAAAATCCCACGATAAACTTTGTTGCTCAGGTAATTTTTTAGGGCTAGAGGAGACAAGTTTTACCACCTCTTAAGTAAGCACCACGCTTAAAGTTAAGAGACACCCAAGTTACATCTTTAATAATCTTGTTTGACTTCTCTATTCCATATCTTCTTTCCTGAAAATTGAGAATAAATCTAGAGCTTCCCAGAAAACTCATCCGAGTTTCATCAATTTATGAACACTGGTGTTTGTAAACTGTGCTTTGTTTTTGGCTTGAAAGGAATTTAGAGAAAGAGAGAGAGAGAGCTGCCCAAACAAGAAAATCATATGAGCCAAAGAGCATGTTTAGAGAAACGTGATTTTATCACTTCCAAGTTTGAAAGTGTTTCTTTCCATACTTATTCCAACAAGAATGCTGGTTGCCACTCATCGTATTTCAAGCATTATGGGGAGACATCCACACATTTAATTCTTACCACAACCCTAAAACCAAGATTTCATTATGGCTGTTTGGCAAATGAGGAAATTGAGGTTTGGAAAAGTTACATAACAGGCCCAAGATCATGAAACCAGGAAAGAGGAGGAGGAGAATAATCTCAGATCTGTGAAACACTACCACTGGGGGTTTTCATCTCTACCCACCAAACCACTTCCTTGAAGGAGCAGTTGTAGCTTTTTGTGCAGAAGCAGTTTGCCACCTATCAATCTATCTTAAGAAAAACTTATTTTCTATGTCTATACTATTTTATAGTATGCTTGGAAACAATCTACCATCGTCCTCACTCTTCATTCAGCCAACCATGTTCTTTCTCTCTTACCTTGAGTAAGCTTTTCACATGTTTGGCAACACCCTTTTTCACTGCTTAACCTGCTGGTGTTGGAGCATGAAATTGTTCAGCCTGTGATACTTCTGACTGAAATGAACATGTCTGTGGGAACACTGCCACCTTATTAAGAATTATGAATATATTTGAAAGAAAGACTGCGGGGCAAACGAAGTCAGGCTCCCAGCTGCGGGAGGGGAGTCAGAAAAAAGAGAAGGTCAGCGAGCAGATTTGGTGGTTTTTTTTCTATCAATTGTGTTTGGAGCAAGCAAGCACTTCCTGGGTTAAAGCAAAGCCATGAGGAGTAGATGAGAGTCATATTCACAATTACACGAGACGTGGAGGTTGTCCAGCCATTTACCAGCTCTATGACTTTGGTTGGTGACTTATTTCCATTTTACAGATGTGCAAGTCAAGGCTTAGAGAAGCTAACTACAACCTCATGAGACTGCTGTGAGAATTAGGTTTCTTTTTTTTTTAAGTCTTTACTGAATGTATCACAATACTGCTTCTGTTTTATGCCTTGGCTTTTTGGCCACAAGGCATGTGGGATCTCACCTCCCCAAGGAAGGAAAGAAGGTGAAGTCGCTCAGTCGTGTCTGACTCTTTGCGACCCCATGGACTGTAGTCTACCAGGCTCCTCCGTCCACAGGATTTTCTAGGCAAGAATACTGGAGTGGGTAGCCTTTCTCTTCTCCAGGGGATCTTCCCGACCCAGGGATTGAACCCGGGTCTGCTGCATTGTAGGCAGACGTTTTACCATCTGAGCCACCAGGGGAGGGGATCAAAACTGCACCTCTGGCATTGGAAGGCAAAATCCTAATCACTGGTCCACCAGGGAAGTCGGTGATTACATTTTTGAACTTGCATATATGTACACACTATCAGAAGTCCTGCCCCCCACCAATCCCTGTCAGCACCATTAGTTCTCTGCTGACACAGGTGTGCACGCTTAGCCGCTCAATCACGTCCAACTCTTTTCGACCCTGTGAACTGTAGCCTGCCAGGCTTCTCTGTCAGTGGGATTTTTCAGGTGAAAATACTGGAGTGGGTTCCTATTTCCTCCTTCAGGGGATCTTCCCAGCCCAGCGACTGAACTCACAGCTCCTGTGTCTCCTGCACTGCAAGCAGATTCTTTACCCACTCAGCCACGGGGAATCCCCCTGATGCAGGCGTCTCTTGCATGTCTGTTTCCACACATCTATTCCATGTCCCCTCATCTCCATGCTGAATGAGTCAAGTCTGAGTTAAAAGAGACTTTCTAAGGCTTCCTTGGTGGCTCAGCTGGTAAAGAATCAGCCTGCAATATGGGAGAACTGGGTTCGATCCCTGGGTTGGGATGATCCCCTGGAGAAGGAGACAGCTACCCACTCCAGTATTCCGGCCTGGAGAATTCCAAGGACAGAGGAGTCTGGCAAGCTACAGTCCCTGGGGTCACAAAGAGTCAGACATGACTGAGTGACTTTCACTTTCACTTCAAGGTATCTCACAGGCTACTGCCAACCCAACTACAGATGATTTTATGAGCAAGCGCTCAAGATCACCACTTAAAGGGATGAAGCACACAACCAAAGCCGTAAACCAAAGTGCATGAAGAGGCTGAGAACTCTTGTGAGGTTTCTAAAGCCAAGGGATGCCCAGCAGTTTCTAAATCAGAAGGATATGACTACAGAGTTGGGGGAGGGAATGGCTCCCATGCTGCCCTGAAACTGGCTGTAACCTCAGCTCTGGGCAGCATTTTCAAAGCCATTGATTCATCCAGGACTGGCCTGTGGCATCTTTTTCTTACTGTTACATCACTCTTTCCTTCTTCCGCCCACTTCACACCTCAGTTCTGGTTATCTTAAGGTTCTCACCAAGGTCTGCTCTCTACTCCACAAACAGGCTCATCCACAGCACTAATGTACCCCGATCTCAGTCCATGTAACCGCAGACTCCTGCCTCCAGATCACCTGGCCTGCCTGAAACAACATGGATTCCCTGGACCCACCACATAGCGACTGAGTTAGAATTTCCCAGAGCTAGCCACTTTCACTTTTCACTTTCATGCATTGGAGAAGGAAATGGCAACCCACTCTAGTGTTCTTGCCTGGAGAATCCCAGGGATGGGGGAGCCTGGTGGGCTGCCGTCTATGGGGTTGCACAGTCGGACACGACTGAAGCGACTTAGCAGCAGCAGCAGCAGCAGCCTTGGGGCATTTATACCTCAAACAAGTTCCCCAGGTCATTCTGATGTATTTAGAAATCACTGTTTTCAGCAATAAAATCTGATCTGCAATGGCTGAAATACAGATATTCCTTGATTAGTCTTTGGAAACTATTTTCTTTATTTAGCTGCAACTTATTCTAGGCTTCCAGTTTTAACCCACTAAAATGATTAACCGGGGACTTTCAAAGACAGGACAGATGGTGGGCCAGATGCTTGGAGTGGTTAGAGATAAGTGGAGGGACTTTCTCAGTCCTGCCCTGAAGTCACTGTGGTTCTGTCCCACATGTTGCCAATAACAACACCGGTCTACCAGTTTGGGGCAGATTTCAAGAGAACTCAAGAGGTGGAAGAGCTTGTCAATAAAGATAAACATTCCAAAAATTACCCAAGGTGCTGTCTGAATTCAGGGTAAGGAAGAAACACAAATCTCCATTTTCCCATTTTACTTTGGGAGAGGTTCTGGCTATCCAAAAAGTCACTTTTGCTGAGAGTTACCATATGGAGGTTAGAACTTTTTATCAGGACAGAGTGAAAGTCAGTTCATGGAGCCTCCAGGCTCCATTATATCACTAGAGCCTAACATTGTTGGCAGAGAAGACATGCTCAAAAGTATTTTGAAAGTGAAAGAATGAATGGATGGATGGGTGGGTGGGTGGATCGGGGGTGGATGGGTGGTGGTGGTAGTGGGTTAACTGAGAGGGAGAGTTGAAACAGTGAGGAGAGATTTCACTTCTTACTGTATGTTTCTATGGTGGTGAGATTAGGAAAAGTTTTATATTCTATATGTTTTGCAGATTTTGAAAAAAATGTTTTAAAGCACTCTGCAAAAAACGAGGATATGAAAATCACACCGAAATTAAGTTTTTCTTTCTTTCCTTTCGGTGATTCAGAGGGCTTTGCAGGCTTCTTAAGGAATTCATGAGCACAGAGAAACAAAGGTTATGGATTGAATTGAATATAATGGTAATTACAATACAATAACAATATTGTGCCTGCAAGCGTGCTAAGTCACTTTAGTCATGTCTAACTCTTTGTGACCCTATGGACTGTAGCCCACCAGGTTCCTCTGTCCCTGGGATTCTCCAGGCAAGATTACTGGAGTGGGTTGCCATGCCCTCCTCCAGAGGATCTTTCTGATCCAGGAATTGGACCCACATCTCCTTTGCCTCATGCAGACAGATTCTTACTGCTGGGCCACCAGTTAAGAGAAAGTCACTCAGTCATGCCCAACTCTTTGTGACCCTATAAACTATACAGTGAACTGAACTGAGACTGTACAGTCCATGGAATTCTCCAGGCCAGAGCACTAGAGTGGGTAGCCTATCCCTTCTCCAGGGGATCTTCCCAACTCAGGGATCAAACCCAGTTCTCCTACCTTGCAGGCAGATTCTGTACCAGCTGAGCCACAAGAGAAGCCCCCGAGCCACCAGAGAAGCCCAATGACAATACTAGTTCATTTGAAATGCTTAGACAGGTCCCAGCACACAGGAACTGCTCCACAACTATTTGTCACAATTTCACTCAATTCTCACAGCAACCCTATGATGTGGATTCTATGATCAATCTCTCTCACAGTCAAGATGAGGAGTGTAGAGTGCATCTAACTTGCCTAACATCACTCAGCTCATAAGAGGAAGATCCCAGGTTCAAATAGAAGTTGAGTTTAATAACACTTTTCTATAATTCCCATTACTAAGGCCATGCAACACTGGGCAAGCTAACCAATGTGCATGGTTTTCTCATCTGGAAAATGAGGTTCACCAAAGTGCCTATTTTTGGTAGGTCTTCAGTTCAGTTCAGTCGCTCAGTCGTGTCCGACTCTTTGTGACCCCATGAATCGCAGCACGCCAGGCCTCCCTGTCCATCACCAACTCCCAGAGCCTGCTCAAACTCATGTCCATCACATCCATGATGCCATCCAATCATCTCATCCTCTGTTGTCCCCTTCTTCTCCTGCCTTCAATCTTTCTCAGCATCAGGGTCTTTTCCAATGAGTCAGTTCTTCGTATCAGGTGGCCAAAGTATTGGAGTTTCAGCTTCACCATCAGTCCTTCCAATGAATATTCAGGACTGATTTCCTTTAGGACGGACAAGTTGGATCTCCTTGCAGTCCAAGGGACTCTCAAGAGTCTTCTCCAACACCACAATTCAAAAGCATTAATTCTTTGGCGCTCAGCTTTCTTTATAGTCCAACTGTCACATCCATACATGACTACTGGAAAAACCATAGTTTTGATTAGACAGACCTTTGTTGGTAAAGTAATGTCTCTGCTTTTTAATATGGTGTCTAGGCTGGTCATAGCTTTTCTTCAAAGGAGCAAGCATCTTTTAATTTCATGGCTGCAGTCACCATCTGCAGTGATTTTGGAGCCCAAAAATAAAGTCTCTCACTGTTTCCATTGTTTCCCCATCTATTCCCCATGAAGTGATGGGACCAGATGCCATGATCTTAGTTTTCTGAATGTTGAGTTTTAAGCCAACTTTTCCACTCTCCTCTTTCACTTTCATCAAGAGGCTCTTCAGTTCTTCTTCGCTTTCTGCCATAAGGGGGGTGTCATCTGTGTATCTGAGGTTATTGATATTTCTCCCAGCAATCTTGATTCCAGCTTGTGCTTCATCCAGCCTGGCATTTCGCATGATGTACTCTGCATATAAGTTAAATAAGCAGAGTAACAATATACAGCCTTGACGTACTCCTTTTCCTATTTGGAACCAGTCTGTTCCATGTCCAGTTCTAACTGCTGCTTCTTGACCAGCATACAGATTTCTCAGCAGGCAGGTCAGGTGGTCTAGTGTTCCCATCTCTTTAAGAATTTTCCACAGTTTGTTGTGATCCATGCAGTCAAAAGCTTTGGTGTAGTCAATAAAGCAGAAGTAGATGTTTTTCTTGAACTTTCTCATTTTTTCAATGATCCAGCAGATGTTGGCAATTTGATCTCTGGTTCCTCTGCCTTTTCTAAATCCAGCTTGAACATCTGGAAGTTCCCAGTTCACGTACTGTTAAAGCCTGGCTTGGAGAATTTTGAGCTTTACTTTGCTAGATGAGTACAATTGTGCAGTAGTTTGAACATTTTTTGGCATTGCCTTTCTTTGGGATTGGAATGAAAACTGACCTTTCTCAGTCCTGTGGCCACTGCTGAGTTTTCCAGATTTGTTGGCAAGTGCAGCACTTTCACTAGGTCTTATTGTGACAAATAAAAGAGTCAACGCATGTAAAATTCTGGAACAGTATTAGGCATGTAGCAGGAATTTGGAAAATCTTAGTTATGACCTAAAATAATAATTATAATAATTATTACCTTCTCAATAATAGATACAGGAGAGTAATTGAAAAAGTGCTGAATATATAGAAAGAATTTAATAATTCTGTTATATATCCTAGTGGCTCAGACAGTAAAGAATCTGCTTGCAATGCAGAAGACACAGGTTCCATCCCTGGGTCAGGAAGATCCCCTGGAGAAGGAAATGGCAACCCACTCCAGTATTCTTGCTTGAGAAATTCCATGGACAGAGGAGCTTGATGGGCTACAGTCCATGGAGTTGCAAAGAGTTGGACACAACTGAGTGACTAACACATCACACGCTAGCATTGTTAGATTAATAGCAGTCTCCTCAATGATGCTTTGTGCTATTATTACTACTCTTTTCTAAAATTTTTAAACAACTCTTTATTTTACATCAGAGTATAGCCAATTAGCAATGTTGTGACAGTTTCAGAGAGACAGCAAAGGGACTCAGCCATACATACACAAATATGCATTCTCCTGCAAACTCCCATCCCATCCAGGCTATCACATAACACTGAGAAGAATTCCCTGTGTATACAGTAGGACCTTGTTGGTTATTCATTTTAAATACAACAATGTGTACATGTCTGTCCCAAAGTCTCTAACCATCCCTTGCCCTCATTCTTCCCCCTGGGAACCACAGGTTCATTCTCTAAGGCTGTGAGTCTGTTTCTGTTTTGTAAATAAGTGCAATTGTATCATTTCTTTTTTAGATCCCACATATAAGGGATGTCATATGATATTTCTCCTTTTCCGTCTGACTTACTTCACTCAGCATGACAATCCCTAGATCCAACCATATTACTACATATGACATTATTTCATTCTCCTTAATGGCTAATATTCCATTGCACATATGTACCGTATCTTCTTTGCTCATTCACCTGTCAATGGACATTTAGGTTGCTCCCATGTCTCGGCTACTGTAAGCAGTGCTGCAATGAACATTGGGGTGCATGTATCCTATTGGATCATGTTTTTGGGGGGGTATATGGCCAGGAGGGGGATTGTAGGGTCATATGGCAGCACTAATTTGTTTTTTAACTATTATTACTATTCTTACTATCGCATAGAGAAGACTACAAAAGAACTCTAATGATTTAAGCTTTGAGGGTGTCAGATAAGATGTGGTTGGCTGTTTTATCCAGAACCTTCTTATACACATCATTATCAATTGCTGGCAAGGCAGCTGAAGAATGAAATAAATATGTAGGATTGACATCTCATGTCATATTACACCCTCCAGACTGTTGGGCTGGATGTGGTAATCAAACAGCTGTCAGAAACCATTCCACAGGCTTTGCTCCTGACTCACAATTGCTCTTCATCTCCAGGGATACGATGTTAAATCTTTAGGAGTTTTGGTTTCAGTGAAGAGGAAACATTTTGATCCACACCCACTCCATCCCTGGGAAGAAGGGAGGATACACTTTATCCCATGACTCATTTGATTTCCTAGAAGATTCCTCCTGCTTCAGGGGCTCAGTGGAAATGACACTGGCTTGGATGAAGGAAGGAATTTTCATACACAACTCACATCATTGGCATCATAGTAAAGAAAACTGAGCTGCATATTTACAGTGAGGGTGCTCACCCTGCTAGGAATTCTAGGAAGTAAAGGCAGATCTTTAATGTTTAAAACTAAGAGGCCTGTTCTGCTTTGCATATTCAGTTCAGTTCAGTCACTCAGTCGTGTTCAACTCTTTGCAACCCCATGAATTGCAGCACGCCAGGCCTCCCTGTCCATCATTAACTGCCGGAGTCTACCCAGACCCATGTCCATTGAGTCAGTGATGCCATCTAACTATCCCATCCTCTGTCGTCCCCTTCTCCTCCTGCCTTCTGTTTTTCGCAACATCAGGGTCTTTTCTAATGAGTCAGCTCTTTGCATCAGGTGGCCAAAGTATTGGAGTTTCAGCTTCAGCATCAGTCCTTCCAATGAACACCCAGGACTGATCTCCTTTAGGATGGACTGGCTGGATCTCCTTGCAGCCCAAGGGACTCTCAAGAGTCTTCTCCAACACCACAGTTCAAAAGCATCAATTCTTCAGCGCTCAGCTTTCTTTATAGTCCAGCTCTCATACCCATACATGACTACTGGAAAAAACCATACCTTTGACTAGACAGACCCAAAGCCTTTCACTGTGTGGATCACAATAAACTGTGGAAAATTCTGAAGGAGATAGGAATACCAGACCACCTGACCTGCCTCCTGAGAAACCTGTATGCAGGTCAGGAAGCAACAGTTAGAACTGGACATGGAACAACAGACTAGTTCCAAATAGGAAAAGGAGTACGTCAAGGCTGTATATTGTCACCCTACTTGTTTAACTTATATGCAGAGTACATCATGAGAAATGGTGGGCTGGAGGAAGCTTTGCATATTACCATTTATTAAACTCTCAGCAAGCTCAGAATGGATTCAAAAGACAAAAGACTGGTTTTTTTTTGGCCGTGCGCATGTGGGATCTTAGTTCCCCAACCAGGGATCGAACCTACGCCCTCTGCATTGGAAGCTTGGTGCCTTAACCACTGGACCACCAGAGAAGTCCTTAAAATATATTTTAAAATATTTTTACAGCATGACATTGTGTGTGACTTTAAATATTCACACAAAAGAAATATTTAGAAATCCAGCCTTGCCTGGGAAGTTGAAGAATCAATACAATAATGGAAAAGAACACACTATTGTACAAGAATCTTTTCCGTATTTCCAAAGTCAATAAAGCAATGATCAGAACAGACCAGAACTATTAAATATGGTTCATAAAGTCATGAGGAACATCTTCTTGATCTGAGACCCTGGGGCTTTTAGCTAGCCCACTTGTTCCTGAAGTTTTAGTAGGAATTTACTACAGGCACATCACTGTGCTTGGTGATAAAATACAAGTTGGGAACAGACTTTGCCCTTGTAAGGTGGGAAGTAAGGGCCAAGAAAAGGAAGAAGAGATGAAGCAGATGGAATTTCAGGGGAAGGAAAGTGGAGGAGGATTGGGGAGGCAGGTGCAGGGGACTGGAGCAGGCAGAGTGAAGCACTCTGTAACCCAGAATTCCCGTGGCAAACAGAACACACACGTTGTTTGGTCTAAGAATGGTTTTACTTTATTCCCAGGTAGACATACAGGACCATCGTAGGGATCTGAAATGAATACATGTAATAATCGTTCTATCTGGTAGATACTGAACATGAGAAATTTCCAGTAACTGGAGGTGACACAGATCCCTTGTGAAGGAGAAGAAGCTGATGCTGTCCTGGCCTACCCTAGACTTCAGAACCACTGACCATAAACACACATGAGATGAAGTGGAGACAATACCACTCACATGATTCAAACCACAACAAAACCCCCACCCACGTACACACCAAAGACTTTGATATCAGTATAAACACCGGCTCCTCTTCTCCCTGGCTATATCATCTTAGGCAAGTTAATTTACCTCCATGAACCTCAATTGCCTTTTCTGTCAATTGGGAACCATAACACCATCTTTGCAGGGTTGTGGGGATTATACTTGAGAGGTATGAAGCACTCTCATGACTCTTGGCAGATAAAAGGAAAACCATAAAGACCATGGTGACCATGACAATGTTAAAGAATCAAGATTTAGTATCTCTGGACCACAGCTTTCTCTACTGTAAAACTAGAGGGTGGAACCAGATTTCCAAGAGCACTTAATCCTGAGTGATGGCACTTTTTCTTGCATGGCCTGAGAACTGCCTCTTTTATTTATTTATTTATTTATTCATTTTCTGTATGAGTCATGAGAACCCAGATCTAAGAGGCATTTCATTTTGGACACCAGAATACTGGAGAAGTGATTCTTCCACATACCCTGGGTCATGCCACATCCTTGGGATCTTGGCCCTATCTTAGTATAGTGTATCCTGATATTGCTCAGATTCACTATTACTGAGTGATATTTCCAGCTTGTCTGGTTTTTGGTTTTTTTGGTTTTGTGTGTATGTGTGTGTTCTTTTCCTCCAGGGCAGAGATGGGTGAACTTTTTATGCAACGGGTCAAACAGTAAACTTTTTAGGCTTTGCAGCCTACACAGTCTTGGTCACAACTACTCAACTCTGCCTTTTAGCACAAAAGCAACCCTAGACAGTACATGAGCGAATAGGTAGGATGGGTCCCAACAAAACCATTCATGGGCACTGAATATGAATTTTGCATAACCATGTGTTGTGACTGCAGCCATGAAATTAAAAGACGCTTACTCCTTGGAAGAAAAGTTATGACCAACCTAGATAGCATATTCAAAAGCGGAGACATTACTTTGCCGACTAAGGTCCATCTAGTCAAGGCTATGGTTTTTCCTGTGGTCATGTATGGATGTGAGAGTTGGACTGTGAAGAAGGCTGAGTGCCGAAGAATTGATGCTTTTGAGCTGTGGTGTTGGAGAAGACTCTTGAGGGTCCCTTGGACTGCAAGGAGATCCAACCAGTCCATTCTGAAGGAGATCAACCCTGGGATTTCTTTGGAAGGAATGATGCTAAAGCTGAAGCTCCAGTACTTTGGACACCTCATGCAAAGAGCTGACTCATTGGAAAAGACTCTGATGCTGGGAGAGATTGGAGGCAGGAGGAGAAGGGGACGACAGAGGATGAGATGGCTGGATGGCATCACTGACTCGATGGACGTGAGTCTGAGTGAACTCCGGGAGTTGGTGATGGACAGGGAGGCCTGGCGTGCTGCGATTCAGGGGGTCGCAAAGAGTCGGACATGACTGAGCGACTGTGAACTGAACTGAATGTATTGTGATTATTAATATTCTAGATTTATTTTCAGCAAAATAAAAACAGAACCCATTCTTAACTCACAGGCCACACAAAACAAATGGCAGATAAGATCTGGCCCACAGGCTTTATAGTTTTCCTGCTCATTATCTATGGAAAGTTCCAAAAAAGAGAGTTCCATTCCTGTTTTTCAAAGTCTTTCCAGAGAAATCGTTCCTTGATTCATGCCTGCTCGCCCTGTCCTGCTAGGAGGGTTCAGGGTCCTTTGGAGACCCCACGACCACCTCACACCCCCACCACAACGATCTAAGAACAGAGCCACTTACCACATGATCATGATTACTAACTTCATTACAATTTCATTCAAAATGTTGAAGAATTCCACCATCAACTTGGCCTGCTCGCCCATCTTCCCCATGGCAATGCCAAAAGCAATGAAAAACCCTATCAGACCTGTTGGGTGAATCACAGAACACAAAAGGACAAATGATAAAATACGTGTTTTCTTCTTGTTCGTAACCAGCCCCTGTGTATGCAGCCACATTCTCACCACCGGCTACCCTACGAATTAAGCATTAAAAGACAGAAGTATTATGTCCCACACTGAAAATACCTTTCCCCTGCATAATTATGGATTTCCTGACTATCTTCCACATGAGCAAGCTGAACTATAAGCAGGTTAGTTCCTTGGAGAAAATGAATTCATTTTCATTCCAAACTAAAAAGTACTCTCTTCTCTCTCCCCCCTGCCCCTCACTTATGAAGTCATGTGTAAGCAGATTCCATTAGTAGCTAGATTAACGAAGAAAGGCTTGTTGGGACTTGGGGATTATCATGTAAACCTTGGAGCCAATATTAGAAGCGCAAAGACCAATTAGCCAATTCAGTCTTTGCCAGGGTTATGTCTATATTAGTTTGTTGTTATCCCAAATTAATGCTTGGTTGGTATATGTTTCACTCTAGGAAAATCCTAAACATGAAATTATTTTTCTATTGCTTATTTGAGAAGGAGGAAGAAATCTTGAAAAATCAAAGAGAAAGCAATGAGAAATCCAAAACAGCTGGGAAACCCCAGATGACCCAGTTTGTTTGGATTTAACCTGTTATTTATTAATTCATCATCATTTTTTCCATGGTCCAAACGGTTAGAACACTTTCTTTTTTATTGTGTGTGCTTTGTTTTTTTTCCAGGATCATAAAACTAGAATATACTCTTTGTTATTTTCTAGCCCCTTGGCCCTCTTCTCCTTTTACTTGATGTCACTTGACTTCCATCTAAGTGCAGCCCCACCTCAGCTCCCAGGGTCGATCTAATCCCAGGCCAGGAGGGTCTGGGGAACCCTGTCCCCACCTCTTGATGTCAGCATCAAATTGCACTAAGTCCTGGACTAAGACCAACCGCCAACCTTGGATCTTATTTCTGTGTTGCCTTTGCCTCATTCTCTGAGTATCTGTCCTGGAAACCTGCCTGATATGTTAGTTCCTCCAAGGCAAGACCCAGCTTTTCTCTCCCCAGAAAATTCTCTCTGCCATCACTCCCTCCACCCTGCTTCCTCAGCATCTCACCCTGGAGTCTCACCCAAACTCTCCTAGTGTCTGGGGTGCGCTCCATGGCTAACAGATGTCCCCATACTGCCTGTGGGGGGTGGGGTGTCTCTGGATTTCTGATAACCAGTCATCATGTGCCCCTGAACTTCCAATCTGTGATTGCCAATCTTGGTGCTCCAATGCTAATGACTCCCATGGACTATAAACCAATGTCATTGTTCCCTTGGCAACAGGCCCTTGCTTGCCCATCTGACTTATTTTCTGCCCTGCAGTATGGGCCATCCACTCTTCCCTCTCTCCCCTCCTCTTCCCTACACCTACTCTGTCCCACTTGGGCAGACTTTATTTCTAGCCCCTCCCTATTATATCCAGTTTCTTATAGTGTCCATTTATGCCCACAGTCTTGAGCCATATCAAGGTAAATTATAGCATTGATTTGATTCTCTTAGGGGAAAATTCTTTCTGTCCAAACTTCTGAATTTACCTTTTCCTTAGTTACCAAAACCATTTACTTCTCATACCAAGTACATATCAACCCAGATTGTTCAACTATCCTTTGCTGGACCCTCTCTTCTTCAGAAAAAAGAATCTAGCACTTGCACTGAAATTCTTAATCCATGATATTTAATATTTCCCCTTTTCAGCTGTTAGCCAGAAAGATTAACTAGTGACTTACAAGTCAGTTTTGGCCATAAATACAAAGGCTTAATGAGAATTAGTGTGACCTAGAATTAGAGTGACCTAGTTCTGCAGTAGCAGAGGAAATCAAATTTAGGCTCATCTCAAACCCACAGCGAGGAGTTTTCTAGGTGTGTGGTGAGTGACAATCTGTGAATATCATGGCTGAGAATAGCTAGTGCCACGTGATTAATTCCATCTGGAAATTTTAAGATAAAATGCCCAAGGTCTCAAGGTCCCAAAGAACTAGAATAAAATAGCATCCCTGGCAGGGTCAGCAGAAACTGTCCATCTCCATGAGTATAAGAGAGAGAGATGTTGAAAGGAGTGATCTCTCACAGGAGTTGACTTAAGTGGTTGGGATTGAATTGAAGTGAAGCCCAGAGTAGTCTGGAGGTTTGGGGAGTAGAGAAATGAGTCTTTAAAGAAGTGGGAGGCTGGAACCGGAGTTTTTATCTTCACTATTGCAATGCTTGATCCTCGGGACTTTCCAACACCAAAAAACAAACAAAAACCAAAAAAAAAAAAAGCCACCATCTCTGCCTTGGAAGACCGTGGAAAGAACCTTATTTCAGCCATAATTTGTAAATGGGAAGTTTCTCAACAGTCTAACTTCCTTTAGCTCTCCAGGGCCTCAATCTGCACTTAGAAACCCATGGCCAGCCTGTCATTTTCCTCTGTAAACACTGCCTCATTGAACTCACTCACTGGAACAGCCAGTGTTTCATTTGAACAAAGCCCTCTTAGACTTGGTCACTGGGGTTGAGCGAGTCCTGAATGGTGTTGAAACTCCCCAGTACAGCCAAAGGTCATGTGACTTCCCAGAATCCACCAAGACCCTGGAAATGACCACAAAAAGTCTTCTGAATGATTCACTCCAGAGCCCTGACCCCATTACTCATGGCCACAGTACAAAACGGTGGGGCCACATTGACCATGAGTTGTGGGGGGAAAGGGGAGTTGGGAATGCCTGAAAGGGTCACAGATATCTGGACAGTGGCAAAGAAGAGCCACTCAAGATTGGATGTGGAGGGTGTTTACAAATTCTTCTCCTCAGAGAAACTCTCTCACTTTCTCCTTCCTCCTCTCACCTCCCACTGATTGTCAACAATATTTATTGATCTTCTGTTGCCTGGCAACCTGGTCTGCTTATCTCTTCTCTCACTCTCACTTCCTGCCAGGTCAAAGAAAAAGACACTTTTTAGTGATGGGGCAATCTTGCTGAGTCAACCATTCTGGATGAGTAAGGAGTACGGTTACCAAATTGAGAAGAAAAAAAAGGACTCCCAGATGAAATCTGAATTTCAGATAAAGAATGCATTTTTTAAAATACAAGTATATCCAGTGCAATATTTGGGACATAATCCTTTAACACTATCTGTTGTTTATCTGAAATTCCCATGAAATGGGCACCCTGTATATTATCTGACACCCCTACCAAAGAGACAAGGGCATTTGATCTTCTAGATGACAAAGCGAGCTCAATCTTTTCTAAAGAGCTCTCATTCAAATCCTTAGAAAGCTCGCTCTGCATGGATCAGCGTATTTCTTCCACATAGATTTCCCATTTCTCGTACCTTATGACCAAATGCCCCTCTGTCTTGGCTTGGGGACACCATTCTAGCAGTGGACTGGGTTATCGTGGGGAGAATGGACCCAGGGGTGGTTGGGGAGTAAACTGAGTGGGGAGTATCCTCTGTGGGTTTTTCCTCCTGAGCAGCTCACCTTTAATGATGAGAGCAGCTCGCATGATAAAGCACAGGGCACGTACCACTGGGCCCACGTGCACAATCTCATTGAATCCTCGCAATGATTTACAAGAGAAATGCCAACTCCATGCCCACTTTACAGATGAATCTTGAGACATAGAGGAATCTGTCCACAATTAGATAATCAGTGAATGGTCCATAAGGGATCCAAACAGGATCCAAACTGGTCTAACTGCAGAGTCCAAGAACCCCTGTGATGGCATGCTCAGAAGGTTCCACACTCGGGGAAAGGGCTCCCTGGAATCCCAGAAAGTTAAAACAAAAGCTTCTCCTTTTAAGAAGCTCCTTTTAGCACCAGTGCCAACACTTTCCACTTCTAAAAGCACTGCCTTTGTTTACAGACTGTGATGACTGGGGTGGGACAGCTCCTAAGCCTACACAGTCCTGAGACTCACTCAAGGGTGGCTAGAAGAGAAAGAAATAAAAGACTCGGTTGTGTAACCTCATGAAATGCAGAGTCAGAGAAAGTGACTGGCCAAGACCAGGCAGAAAGTCAGGGAAGTGCCCTATGTTAGTCCCTTCTTCTCCAACGCCAGTCCCCACACCCCCACGTGGTATTGCTCCTGCCTTCTCCCTTGCCCTTCCTCTCAACTCAGTCCCAGTTACCCTCAAATCGCTCCCCAGAGAAAGCCTCTTGCTCCACCTACAGGACAGCAAGGCGACTGGCTTTCAGGATGCCCGGGTGCTGCACGGCCAGGAAGGCGGGCCACGTGACCCCGGCAGAGGTGTCTCCCGCAAGGAGATGAAGACAAGGGTACTCACCTAAGACGTTCATGCCATCCTTGAACTCCAGGCCCTTCTTGATGACCACCTGGGTCTCCTCCGGAGCCTCGGTCACAGTCTCATTCAACAGCGAGAGGATAGCGTTGGTAGAATTGCTGTCCTCCTCTGATGGGGGGGCCACCAGGACTTTCTTGGTCACTGTTTGAATCTAATGGGATGGGGAAAAAAACAAAGATGAGACGCTGTTAAAATCACCAAAATCCTAGCCAATTATGTGTTTTTAAATTCCTAATATGTCAAAAATAAGAAATGTCATAAACGAGATTATAAAATTGGGGAATTTGACAGAGTGATGCTTTAAGGCACAAATACAGGTGAGAAATGGCTGTCCTCATCCCATGGTAGGGACAGGACTTATAATATTCTCTTGTAATTACTATGAGCAGTATGGTCAGTAACGGGACACAAGCTTTGAGCGGAGTGACGCCTGTCTGCTTCTTTCATTCCCAGGGAGACAATATCAAATATGAAACCCAGTTGGATGACCTGCTGGCCCCTGTGACGGGTCCTGGATCTGGCCAGGAATAGGAGGGTGATGGTCTTGGTGGGGGTCAGATCAGCATCCCATGACTCACACGATTTGCTTCTCTCTGCCTGGTTTCCATCACATGGGAGTCTTGAAAGACCCACTCTCACGTGGGCTCCTCCCAGAGCCTGGCTCTGCTGGGGATTTCCATCTGGCTGCCAGATGTGCCAGCCACCAGCAGTCACCACAGCAGGGAGGTGTGAGGTGGGAGGACAGCCTCTCCTTCTGGGCAATGATACCAAGACTTGCTCCATGTTCCCCAAGCATCTCTGGGCCAACAGTCCCCTAAGAAGCTCTCAGGCTGTTCCTCGACATCTGGGGCAGCCATTCTATTTTCAAAGGTGCCAGGCATTCTTCATGCTGTGAAAATGCAACGTCTGAGCCCAGAGAATCACTACCTCCCTGGGCATGAAAATAGAAGGCGTGCAGAATCCTAGAATGTCAGTGCTGGCATGTAGTAGGCGACAGATGGCTGAAGCCTGAATAGATACGGAAGAAGAGGCATGGAGAAGTCAAGTGACTCGTCAGATGTCATAGAGTTATTGGGACTTCAGCTCAGATGCACTGACCACCCCCGAGTTCTTTCACCACCTGTGCTGCCTGCTAAACTATATGGACACAATCCTCCAGCAGCTGAGCCCAAGGGAAAGCAAGGCTGAACAGATCGGCTCTCCTAACTAGGAGAGGGAAGTACAGCGTACACGCCCTGGGGTGAGGCAGTGCTCTGTGTTCCAACCTGGCCACATGCACTTGTGCTGGGAGAGGAGGAAGGCCGGCTGAATGGGAGCAGGCAGCTCACAGCCCCCTTGGCCTGGGCAATGATGGCCCAAAGGGAGAATGCAGCGGGGATCTGAAGGGACGCCTCCATGGACAACAGAGTCATGTGCCTGGGGACAAAGTGAGGACCATAGCCGAATACAGGCCTATTCCGAGAAGGCTAAAGAAGCTAAAGCTCAAAGGAGTAGTGGCCATGTGTGTGCTCAGTCACGTCAGTCGTGTCTGACTCTTTGTGACCCCATGGACCGTAGCCTGCCAGGCGCCTCTGTCCACAGGATTCTCCAGGCAAGATTACTGGAGTGGGTTGCCGTTCCCTTCTCCAGGGGATCTTCCTGATCCAGGGATCAAACCCACGTCTCTCGAGTCTCCTGCATTGGCAGGCGGATTCTTCACCACTGGCGCCACCACGGCCATCGGCCTGAATGAATGGTGGCCTCCAGGATCAGATGGCCAGGTATACCACGTTCCTGCGACATCTGTCAACCTCTTATGTCAACAGGAGCCCCTCAGGACTCACGGGGCTGAGTAACTAACCCTAGGACAGAGAGCTAGCAGTTACTAAGCAGGATTCAAAGTGAGTTCTATTGACTCCAAAATACAGCTCCCCAAGAGCACAGGTGAGTGGCTTGAGCTGGAGGCCAGGCGCTAGGGATGCTGCCACTGAGATGGGGTTCTCTGCCTTTTTTTTCTGGCAATGCAATGTCACCGTCTAGGCATTCCCTGTCTTCCAGCCGTCTTCAAGACCCTCCTAAGCCCTTGGGATTGCCCGTGGGTTAAGCTCCCTTTCCTCTGGGCTGCCCGGAGATTGGCCTATGAAATCTGCACCCTCCCTCAGCCTGAGGTAAAATATTCCACATGATTTTTTTTCCCGGTAGTCCTAACCCAAAGGGACCATGTCCTTGGGCTTCGCTGGAGGACGAAGAGCTCACTCCTCATGTGAATTTTGCTAGCGAAGGGGTGGATCCAGGGCCGGGCGGGGCAGGGAATGGCCCGATCCTCTATCCTGGTGCTGCCCCCCAGCCCTCAGTGCCCTTTGCCCAGGGCAGCAACATGCAGAGATTGCCCATCGACCAGACAGCTCAGGAAGCGTGAGCATGGCTGACACCACACAACTCTCCTCTAGCTCACCTCCGCAGCTCCGGGGGCCTGCCTGCTTCTCAGTCCTGCCCCAGTCACTCAGATGAAAGAGGCTTCTTCTCACATGGAACGTGGTCATGATCGGGTACCAGAGGGAAGCCCAAATCTGTCCCTCTCACCTCCCTCCGATACTGCTCCCACCACCGGCTCGGCCTCCAGCTGCAGCTCCAGGGAGCTCTTTCCAAAACGTTAAGAATAGACTTGGCCCCTGGTTGTGTCCACCGCCCCAGAGCCAGCAAGCTCATCTTTCTAAACAGGCTGGCTGAGGGGCAGGGGCAATAGAGACGGTACCCGGAAGCACCCCTTCTCTAGCTTGTTTCATTCTCTTTTTTTAATCTATGACTGTTTGCGGGACAAAGAATGTTTTTCTTGTCTTAAATGTATTTATTTAAGGCTGCACTGAGCCTTCATTGCTTTCTCTAGCTGCAGTGAGTGGGGGCGCCTCTTCTTTGGGGCGTGAGGGCTTCTCGTGGCAGTGGCTTCCCTTGTTGCGAAGCACAGGCTCTAGGTTACGCAGCCTTCAGCAGTTGCAGCACGCGGACTCAGCAGTCACAGCACACGGGCTCAGCCACTGCGTGGCACGTGGAGTCTTCCCGGACCAGGGACCACACCCAAGTCCCCTGCACTGGCAGGCGGGCTCCCATCCACTGCACCATCAGGGAAGTCCCCTAGTTGGTTTCTAGTCACTCCCCACTCAACTTCTCCTGCCTGGGATGTTTCCTTTAACATAGTGCCTTGCTACAAGTGCATCCAAAGTGGCCTTGGAAAGCAGAGACCACATTCCAGATTTATCCAGAGTGCCCTGGCTCAGCAGTGGGTGGCAATGGCACCTTGAGGGCAGCTGGGAATGCAGACTTCTCTTCTCTGTAACCTGTTTCCTAAATTTATTCTTCTGTGAGTCACTGGAAATGGCTGAAGGAGGTTCCTTGGTTCTAGTTTACTTTCAACCAGGGCTAATGGGAATTGAAGTATATTCTAACCTAAACTAACTTTGGGTCTAGACAACAGGCTGGTTGTCTGTTGAGGGGCGTCTGGGCAGCTGACTCAGTCGATTTACTTGAGAGAGGCTAGGATTTGGGACCCGGGACCTGGGACGCTTTGCTGCCATGCTTGCACCGGGGCAAATGTCTCCTCAAGCAACAGTAAAAAGAAGCTATCAGGGACTAACGACAACTGCATGCATGCACAGTTGAGGCAAATTATGAGCAACATAATGCAAAAAGACCCAAAACCGAACTGCCGCTCCTGAGGTTTCTGGAACAAAAGCAGGGTACCAGGCATGACTCCTGCACACAGCACCACCAAGGGAGTGGGCAGACCACCAAGGCACCCTCCTGGCCTAACCCCTGGACCACCCTACCCTCACCCAATTTAAGGGACCAGCTTGTCCTGCACCCCTACACTCCCCACCCCCCACATTCAGGGGCACATTCACACGCACATTCAGGGACAGAGCAAGAGAAGCTGTTACTTGTTCTCACTTCCTCCAGCTGCAGCCTGAGGTCAAATAAAGCCTTGCCTAAATTTCTCGTCTGACCTCTTATCAGTTTCTAGAGTCTAAGAACTCTGGCCGGTAACATACCCAGCAGAATCAACAGGCTTTAAAAATTGTGTGTTAAAAAAAACAGATACGTGTGTATGCAGTTGGTAGGAGTATATATTGCTACAAATTTTGTAGGACCATTTTTTATAACATCAGCAAATTCAAAATATCAACTCTTTGGCAGGGCATGTTTTGCTTCTAGAATTTATCCTTTAGAAATACTACACAACCACAGAAAACGAGATGACACTAAAACACTGTTAAACAAGAAAGTAGAATGTAACACCGTATGTATGATGCAACATCCCAGATTGATATTTTTTTATTTTATACACACATACACAACATACATGTGACAAATATATATACATATATATATTTATATTTATAGGAGGAAACATGAGTAGCCTAGAGAAGGGACATGGGGACTTGAATTTTTACTTTATGTGCATTCAAAAATTTCTTTAAATTTCTACAAGCCTCATGTATTACTTTGACAAACACCCTCAAGTATAATTTTGATGAATACCCAATTAGTGGGCCCATTCTGGAGATTCTGATTCTGTAGAACATAAATAAGCATTTTGAAATGGACTACATGTGGTTTTGCTAACATTGCTAAGATCGAGAACCACTGGGTACTCTAGAGGGTTGTGGGCAAGGGTGATAAAAATGTGCCTGTGGATGATACAGAGAGAAGAACCAAAAAGAAGAAAAAGAGACAAACAGGAAAAAGGAGAAGAGAGATTCCAGAGCTAAATGCTATTAAACGTACTGCAAAAGAAATGGAAGTTAAAAAAAAAAAGACTAAGGGACTCCTATCTGAAAATTCTGCCCCAGAGGATCCCCCACACTTAGGCAGAGACATAAATATGAAAAAAATTATTGCCCACAGCTGGTTTGCTGAAATAGTCTCAAAGTTATCACCTTCATAACTTAGGAGTTTGGAGAAGCAAGACTATCAGAACTCTGGGTTACCTGCTGAAAACAGGCTTGAACAAGGTTTTCAGGGAAGAGATTCCGAATAAGGTCCAAAAAGGCATCTAAGCTGGACACTTCATCGTTCTTCTTCCCAGGCCCCAGTTGCTTCTTGAGTTTGGGGTTCCCTGGGTGGATGGCCAGGACAAGGATGACCCCCAACACCGCGGCAATGATGGTTGTGGACATGTAGTACACCATAGCTCTTGTGCCTAAGCGGCCGCTGGCTTTAGCATCCAGGCCTGACAACCCTGGATAGAAAAAGAAATCCAGAAGGATTAGTTCCATTATCTCCCTGTTACTTGCCCCTGTCTGCATACCTATAGCTTCCCCGGGTGCTCAGTGGTAAAGAATCCACCTGCAATGCAGGGGACCTGGGTTTGATCCCAAGGTTGGGAAGATTCCCTGGAGGAGAAAATGGCAACCCACTCCACTATTCTTGCCTGGAGAATCCCCGCGGACAGAGGAGCCTGACAGCCTACAGTCCACGGGGTCGCAAACAGTCAGACGCGACTGAAGCTACTTGGCACGCATACCTATAACCAACCCTGGGCTTTGTATTACTCAAATGTATTAATGGTTAATTAAACCTCCTTCAACTGAATATTTGGTCAACGCCACGGTTTACAATTCAATTTTCCAAGGATATTTTTGAGATTCTAGAGGGTGGCGCTAGTGGTAAAGAATCTGCCTTCCAATGCAGGAGACGCAAGAGACATAATTCTATCCTTGTGTCAGGAAGATCCCTTGGAGGAAATGGCACCCCACTCTAGTATTCTTGCCTGGAAAATCCCATGGACAGAGGAGCCTGGTGGGCTGCAGTCCATGGGGGTCATAAGAGTCAGACACGACGGAGCGACTGATCACACGCATACAGGGAACTGTGAAAAGCTGGAGAACATCTGGTCCAGGGTTTATAAACTGGTTGGTGACAACATTTTTTTTTCAGCCTGTGATAGTGAAAGTTGAATGCTCTATTCAATTTTTGATTCTGAGATTATGTCCTTCCCACTTCTTAGGTATTAAGAAATCCTTTCCTTATGAAGTGGTCATGCTGGTACATGTTAGGTTTTTTGGTTGGTTTGTTTGAAGGTCCTCACTTAGGGAAACAAAAGGTTGGTAGCCCTATGTATTCAAAATCTCTTTTGAATACATTACGGGTCACAAAATCCAAAGTCTGGGAAAGTGGAAGTGGTTCTAGCACAGCCCTATCACTCCTCTCAGATGAAGCTGATGGAGACCACGTTTTCTGACCTTGTATAGCGACGTGAGAACACATGTACAAAACACCCAGCATGGGTGGAAGCTAATTCTCAGAAGCTTCTGTGATGGTTAGCAGAAACTCCAAGCAAGTCACAAAAACTCCAGCCTTCACTGGGTTTTTTTCCAGTAGTTTCTTCAGTTTTTCTATTTCCTGGTTTCAGTTCCTGCTTTTACTAGACTGAGACATGCAACTTTTACTGGAGATCAGTCTTTTTTGCCATGCAGGAGGAGACTATTATTGACATTAACTTTTCTGAATGAAGCTGACCCATATATGACCTATCTGTCCTTTCAATCAATCTGAAGTCTAACTCTAGCTAATGGAAATGAAACTTCCTTACTGGGTTGGCTAATGTACAATCTATTAAACAGGCATGGAGAACAAATTTCTCTGATTTCAAAAGGAGCTTTTAAAGTAAAATACAGCTTCATGCAGTCTGAGGCTGAGTGCTAAGACCTTCCTGACAGTGAGTGCCAGATCTTTCCCTCACTGGATTCATTGGCCAACCAGCTACGAGGCTGTAACAGCTGAATCTCTTGGGGATACTAGAGCTTCACTACATTCATAAGGTGGGTGGTCTAGAACAGATTTCTCAAGATCACCCAGCCTGTTGGTCCCCCAGATACAAACCAAATCCCAGTTCTTCATCCCTAACCCAGAGCTTAGTCTCTAACATTCAATAATTTCAACAACATTTGAGTAATATTTGGTAAGGAGGAAACTACCTGTATAAGCCTGGGGAGGGGAAAAAATAAAATTATTTCAAATGAAACAACTCTTTGAGCCAAAACACAAGTAGACATGAACTACACATTAAGGGCACCTTTCTTCTGAAACACTCCAAGAGTTTCATATCTAGTATTCCATTCATTGTTAATAACCACTTCCCTCTACACGCAACTAATTATTAAAGAAGAAACTTCTTTTTCTATGTGTTATCTTTATTTGTCAGTTTCTGAACAAATACAATTTAGAAAATGAGAAAAGTGTATATTGCAAATTAAAATCTCTAGAGATGATCACTTTTAACATGTGGCTATTTCCTTTTTATCTTCTGCTGCTACACAGACAGATGAACCAGACTCTCTTTCTTAAGGTTGCTTATTTCAGTTTTGTGGGCTTCCTTGGTGGCTCAGACAGTAAAGCGTCTGTCTGCAATGCGGGAGACCTGGGTTCGATCCCTGGGTTGGGAAGATCTCCTGGAGAAGGAAATGGCAATCTACTCCAGTACTATTGCCTGGAAAATCTCATGGACAGAGGAGCCTGGTAGGCTACAGTCCATGGGGTCACTCCAGTATTATTGCTGGAAAATCTCATGGACAGAGGAGCCTGGTAGGCTACAGTCCATGGGGTCACAAAGAGTCGGACACGACTGAGAGATTTTACTTTCACTTTCATTTCAGTTTTAGAGTTAGGAAAATCAAGACTCTGAAGAGAAATGACACAGAAGATGATTAGATTCATTGATTCAACCACATTGAGATTTTATGGTCAATCCAAAAGCTAGAGCAAGAGTATGACCCACTGTGACCTGGTGCCAGAGAAGTGGTCTTACCTGTGATTAAACTGGAGATGATGAGAGGGAGAATGAGCATTTTCAGCATCCTCATGAGTATATCCCCTGGGAAGGCTATTAACATAACCACATCTGGGTGGATAGGAGATGCTAAGCGAAGAAGTCCTCCACATACTGCCCCTAGGATGACACCTATAAGGAAGGAGAAAAAATATGAATCTATTTTTTGCCCTCATCAAATGAACAGCTCTAGGGATATAGTTCAATAACATTAACTTTTCTCGTACCTCTCTATTATCAGATGATGACTAACACATAACAAAAATACCATTAGAAAAGTGAAGTTAATTTTGTTGACTTGTGAGAAAATGTTTTCTATCTCCAACTCTTTTAAAAGGCCACACTGGAAGAGTCAAGAAGAGCCTTCTGAAGGCTTTGTGAGAAATATAACCTGGCAACTTGATCCCAATTTCTTTAGGATATCATCCACTTTCAGAGTCAGAGATTGTCAGTAGAAATAACCCACAACGTCAGATACGCTTCTCTTCCCAGCCTAGGCTGGGTACATGCCATGGTGTCTAATATATTTCTTATCTTTGTTACTGAATATCAGACAAAAGGAACATTTACATGACCAAACTGGCGTTAGTTTTCTTTTTTCTACTTCCAGTCATTTCCCCATGGCTCATCCTCAAAGAGCTTTGTCTTTGACTTCTATGTCCTGATACATAATCTTGAAACATGTTGATCTTAAGGGAGATCAAGGAGGGTGTCTAAAAATATAAGATTTGGGAGGAAACAATTTGAGCAGAAATGCTACCAGGAGCCTTTCCCTTTGTATACTCAAGGATTCCACAACAAAACCTTGGATTGCTCCAAACTGGTAGCTAACATAAGCCACCCTTGTGGAAACCACAAATGGGGTCATAAGCATGACTAGAGTCGGGGAGGGAGGCAGGGGCAGCCTACATATATGGCTATGGGATTAACTCCAGAGATGCAAAGAGAGTAACACGGCTGGAAATCTGATATTTTTTTCTTCCACAAGTGAAGAGCACACTTTTTTAAAACTTAGGATGAATGAAATTTCATCCCTTCTGTGGAGGGTAACCCTTGGAAAACCCTCACGTCTGCGGTTTTCTTCTATTAAGAGAACTGAGCTGGGGCAAATGTCCACTCCTGACTGTAGTCCACTGACATCCAAGATGACTGACTCAAAGGAGAAGGCGTTTCAGTACAAGAAAATGCAATTTCCCCCATTTTCAATAAATCCTGGTTGAAAACCCAAGGCCAAGTCTATATCAATGGTCACACAAAAGTACAACCAGCTCCTGGGTGAGACCTGAAGCGGAGGAGCAAGGCTTCTGAGGTGGAGCTGGAGCAGGTCAAAGCTTCAGGACAAGCCTCTTCCACACTGACCTTATTAGCTACTGTGCTAACTGAATCTAAGTTAATGAGATGCATGGAGAATGTGAATCCTTGGAGTCTTGTTGGTGAGGTTTTGGCAACTGTTGTCTTTATCAAGATGCAGGTACTTCTCTAAATGTGGTATACTGACCATCTGCTTTGGAATCACCTAGAACGTTTAAGGGGCTTCCCTGGTGGCTTAGTGGTAAAGAATCCGCCTGCCATGCCCAAGGTATAGGAGATGTGGGTTGATTCCTGGGTGAGGAAGATCCCCTGGAGGAGGGCATGGCAACCTACTCCAGTATTCTTGCCTGGAAAATCCCATGGACAGAGGAGCCTGGTGGGCTACTGTCCATATTGTTACAAAGGGCTGGACACGAGTGAAGCAGCTGAGCACACACACACACACACACACACACACACACACACACACATGCACAGAAGGCTTAAGATGCAGATTCCAAGGTCTCATGCAAATGGCCCAGAGCATGGTCTGTGAGCAGGACCTGGGAATCTGCATGCTCATTTACCCGCAGAAACTGGTCATGCTCACTGGAATCTGAGATCCACTAGGAGGAAAACATGGCTGGGGCGGGTGAAAGGGAAAAGAGTCTCACTGAGGTGGCTGTGCCAGGGCAAAGGTGGGGTTAGGCAGCACGTGTGGCTTGCTTTCTGGGTTAGAGTGCCCGCTGCCAGAACCAGCTTCCACAAAGAGCCAGGAGAGACCCGGGGCAGAGGAGTGGGTGGGGCCACCTGTCTCCTACCGAACACGGTCAGGGTGAGCAGGAGATTCTTCCCCAGTTTGTCGCACAAGCGCAGCCCCAGATGCCGTGGCTTTGGCTCCTCCGCGCTCAGGTAGCTGTCGTGCATCCGTACTTCCACCTGCTTGGGCATGTTGTTGGCACTGAAACAGAAGTGAAGGCAGTGGTTAGAGTCTGCTGGGCACTACCCCTCTGCAGTTTGAGGGGCTCAAGATGTAGGAGGCGAAATAGCCTCCCCAGGCACAGCTGGGATTCTGGAATCACTGGCAGGGAAGTAAAAAGTCAAAGAAACTCAGGGTGCCCTAAATGATAGTTCACCTGTAAGCAGGACACACCAAATGCCAACAAGCTAAGTGTTTTTATCCCTGTTATCTTGAATCATCACAGGAAAGGCATCGGACAGGCAGTAGAAGGTTCTTCCAAGAGTCCCATGGTAACTCTCCAAGGCAAGTGTCCCTGCCCCATTTCACAGAAAGTAATTTGCCCAGATATGTCTGGCTCCAAAATCTGAGCCCTTTCATTCTTGTATCAAGAACAAAAAGATGACTTTTTAATAATCTAAGGTCAGGAAAGTAACAGCCTGAGTCACTGCTAAATTAAATGCCTCTGAGCTCCAGTCTTCCCCATCCTGGACACGGAAAACTCAGACATGCTAGTAGTTCAAGTTCTACCTTTCTTTTGGAAAAGATGAGTTTTCTAGTTCTTTTAAAAAATGATTCCATTCTGGTTTTTAAAAGGTCACTTGCATTATCAGGACTCCTCTGAGCTGCCCAAGAGTCATGCTCCTCAGTGTCAAAGGAGCATCTCTTTAAGCAGCCTGTGATCACCTCCAACTGCAGATACATCCCAGTCCTCTTCCAGAAAAACCCCACGTGAACCCAAGCTCTGCTAACTCAGCCATCAAAGACTCTGCCAGGACAATGAGTAGACTGTCTCTTTTTTCCAGCTATGTCATTTCCTGGGCCAATAAGATTTCAAGTTTAAGCTTGGGGACCAACACAGGGAGGCCAATTTTTTTTTTACTTTGACATCTTAGGGCATTTCTGTTAGCTGTCATTTACAACTACCATCATGTGACCAAAAAAAAAAAAACAAACAAAACCGATCTTTAACACCTTGAAAGACAAGTCACAGTCTCTGAATAAACAACTATTTCCAGGTGGCGCTAGTGGTAAAGAACCTGCCTGATGATGCAGGTAGACCCTAAAAGATGCCAGTTCGATCCCTGGGTCAGGAAGATCCCCTGGAGGAGGGCATGGCAACCCACTCCAGTATTCTTGCTTGGAGAATCCCATGGTCAGAGGAGCCTGGTGGCCTTTGGTCCAGCAAAGAACTGGACATGACTGATTCACCTTAGCACACATGTGTTTCTTCAAGATAAACAGGTATCAGCCTTACTCAGATATTCCCACCACAGACTTGAGAGACATTCCTTTGGAGTCAACACCAACCTGAAGACCAGTGGTTTGAAATCACTGGTTATACTGGAAATAGTGTGGATTTTGGAATCAGAGAGCCTGGATTCAAATCATGACTCTATCACTTGCTAGCTTTGTGGTTTATAGAAAGAAGGGCTCAGGACTTCCCTGGTTGTCCAGTGATTAATAATCTGCCTTCCAGCTCAGGGGGAATGTATTTGATCCCTGGTCAGGGAACTAAGATCCCACGTGCTGTGAGGTGACTAAGTCCACATACCGAAACTACTGAGCCCAGGGTCTCAACTAGAGAGCCTGTGTACTGCAAACTACAGAGCCCAGGCACTCTGGAGCCTGCAGACCACAATTGGAGAGAAGCCCGTGTGGCTGCAAGGAAGAGTCCTCATGCCATAACTAACACCTGACATACCCATAAATAAAGAAATATTCTCTTAAAAAAAAAAAAAAAAAAGGAAAAGGAAAGAAAGGCTCGAGGTCTACCTTGTGGAAGTTAAACAGGATGATGTATGTCAGGCAGCCAGCACACGTGGTTCCTTTCTCCAGGGAATATTCATGACAAGCGAGACATTTAACTTAGGGGACCTATGCAGTTGCACCACCATTCAAGACACCATTAGGGACATATAGCCATATGGTTTCCATAGTGTAGTGGTTATCACGTTTGCCTAACATGTGAAAAGTCCCCAGTTCAAAACTGGGCGGAAACAATCTTTGGAGAAGGAAACGGCAACCCACTCCAGTACTCTTGCCTGGAAAATCCTGTGGAGGGAGGAGCCTTGTGGCTACAGTCCATGGGGTCGCAAAGAGTTGGACATGACTGAGTGACTTCTCTTTGTTTCTTTCAAGACACCAAGCTTAGCTTCTGGACTCTCAGAGTCAAGACCAGGGACCCAATACAATGACTTACTTTTTCTTAACAAGTTGCTTAATGTACTTGCTTCTAAAATATTTTAAAATTAGGAATAATGTAGCAAGGTCTGGTAGAACACTCAGATGAAAACATTAGTCAAAAGCATCTTAGTCTTCCTGCAGCTGCTGCTGCTGCTAAGTCGCTTCAGTCGTGTCCGACTCTGTGCGACCCCATAGACGGCAGCCCACCAGGCTCCCCTATCCCTGGGATTCTCCAGGCAGGAACACTGGAGTGGGTTGCCATTGCCTTCGGAGGAGCCTGGTAGGCTGCAGTCCCTGGGGTCGCGAAGAGTCAGACGACTGAGCGACTTCACTTTTTTTCACTTTTCACTTAGTCTTCCTACAGTGGCCTACTTTTCTACTCATCTAGTTAGTTTGCGGGCACCCCTGACTGTCTGGCACGTGTGTATGTTAATGATCACTCAGGCACTCTAAAGAAAACAGGGCAGGAAGTTCGCTGCAAGCAGACAAGGGCTGTCTGACCAACAAGCAGGAAAGACCATTTCCTCCCACCACCAAATAAAACAGACGGAAAAATTCTCTTTACAGCACAGCAGGGAAAATGATCAAAACAATCTTTTTAACATGGATGGACCATATTTCCATGCTTGCATTAGGATCTTTTTTATATTTTTAAACACTTCTCTAGCCAATAATCTGAAGCTGTAAACCAGGAAGTTGCCAATAATAATGGCGGCCGTACGTGTTCTGAAATGGTGAATGCATTCGTTAGCCAGCCCTTGGCAAAATACTCTATGAGTGCCTCGAGAGCGTAATCCCCTGCCTTCTGTTTCATTTGAAGCCCTCCTGCCACTGAAGTAAGAATCATGGTTGGTATTTCAGTGAGACTATCAAGTATTTAAACCAGACATTCTGGCAAGATCCATATGACGTAATGAAAGCGTCAGGCATCAAGACAGACACGTCCAAGTAAAAACACACAAATATTAGGTTAACGTCCACACCCCATCAAGCAGTGTGGTTGGATGCCTGTTGGCCACCCTTCTGAGTTGCACAGAATCTCTGTTTGTTTAACGATTTGTCTTTTAAGCCATGGCAAAACATCCCTGAAGCCCCGAATCAAAACAGCCACATCAAAGTGGCAGCATCAAAATCTCATGAACCCACAAGTATTTATTGAGAGGATGCCTGTGACTTGCCCACTTGGAATTAAACACGTGTTCCAGGCTCGGAGGAGCTTCTAACATCTGTGTGTAGAAAATCATCGTTAAAGTGCATCAGGGCCTTTGCTTGTCTCTGGGGATGCAGGGAGTCCGCCAAGAACTCTTTGTAAAAATCCTTGACAAGTCTAAGTGATCCCTACACCCCTCAAGAACACAAAGAGAGCTTGAAATGGAGAATATTATAGAACATAATATTAAACAACATGGTACAGCACAATACAGAAATGCTTCTAAGCCTTATATATCCTCAGAAGAAGAGATATACTGCTTTGTTTTTATTTTGTATTTACCATTTCTAATCATCTTTAGGGTTGGATAGCATCACCGATTCAATGGACATGAACTTGGGCAAACTCAGGGAGACAGTAAGAGACAAGAAGGCCTGGCATACTCCAGTCCATGGGGTAGCAAAGAGTAGGACCCGACTTAGCAGCTGAATAACAGAAATCATTTTTATTCCTTCCTATGGTTGTAAGGTTTTTTTCCTTCTAGTTTTACTGAGATATGAATGACACACAGCACTGTATAAGTTGAAGGTAAGCAGCATAAAGATTTGATTTATATACAACGTGAAGTGATTATCACAGTAAGTTTAGAAAACATCCATCATCTCATATATGTACAAAATTAAAGAAATAGAAAACAAATTTTTCCTTGTGATGAGAACCTTTAGGATTTACTCTCAACAACTTTCATATATAACATACAGCAGTGTTATTATAGTTATCATGGTGTACATTACATCCCTGGAACAGATACAGTTTTTCATATGACTTTACACACATCCCCAGTTATGTGCATGCTGGTTACTGAATGCACCTAGTAACAGGGATAACAAGGATACCTGGTATTTACTGAGGACTCTGTGTGTCAGACACAACAGTCAGTAATGAGTAAAGTATAATCCTTGCCCTTAAGGAGCTTGTATGCGGAACACAACGCACAGGGTCTGGCACTTGTCTCCTTACATACCGGCCATGATACGATCCTGTACAGGATGCTATGGGACCTGGTAAGAATGGTGCCTAACCTGGCTTTGGGGAAGAAGAAGAAAGTTAAAGAAAGGTTCCCAGGAGGGACTGATACCAGAGCTGGATCTTAAAGGATGGATTTAATTTAAACGTCTACATCCTCCACCACTCTTCAAACCCTGAGAGCAGGACTGTGTTCTTTAACACCTGGCCCCAAGCACTTGATAAATGTTTGTTTAAAGAAACTATGAACTGGAAGGCAGCTACACAGGGCACTGTGCTTCCTCTTGGGAACCAGGTCCTTCTACAGCAGCTGGCAGCATACCCCCGAGCAACCCTCTCACCATTCTGCATTTATTCCACAAGTTCCTATTGGGCATATGTTACAGGCCCCAAGCTGTTACAGGTGCTACAATAACACAATAGACAAAAGAGACAAAGCCCTTGTCCCGCAGGATGTACATTTTAGTGGAGAACAAATAAATGAAAAAATATATTTCAAGTGGAGGTAATATGCTAGGAAGAGGATGACAGGCAGAAAGAAGACAGAGCTATTGTGCACCAGCTGGTCAGGAAAGGAGAGCTTCTGTGATAAAGGGCATTTGACCAGAAACCTGGAGGAATGAGGGGTCTCCTAAATTAAGAATGCAATTTGTCCAGAGCTTAGCAAATAAATGAAATATACACAATTTAGGAATGTATTTGTCCAAACTAGCTCCTACCAGATGCCAATTCTGGTGTCCACATGTTGGTTTTTAGCACAGACACATTCAAACAAAAGTCAAGGCAGTAATGCTACATCTCATTATCATCGTGAATATGGTGGATTTCAATGACTGTCCCAGCTTCAAGAGAAGTGAATTCCAGAGAAACGTGAGTTGAACCCAGGAGGAAGGTTGAGGTCACAGCATCCTGCAGATTTGCTACCCTGGCAATGAACAGGAAGGGGAAGGCCTGATCTGGGTAAGTCTGTTGGATAAACATAATAAGTTAATCCAAGTGCACACATTTATCCTTATATTAACACTCCATTCCTACAACTTGTGGCTATGCAGAGGGAACCAAGCAATAAAGACTGTGAAAGCCCAAGTGTGATGGCTTGGTTCTACCAAATCCATCAAGCCTGATGCTCTCCCCAAAGTGTTCATCACCTCTGTTTCTACTTGAGTACCTTCTGGATGGAAGATTTAGCAATGCAATTCCTTAACTGGAATGTTCCATAAGCCAGTTCCACCAGATCTCTCTCCACTGCCCAACAAAGTAAAGCCATGTGATGGGAGAGCTTCTTGGATAATCCAGACTTGAACAATGAGCCTATAACTTCTTTCCGCCTTAGCTCCTCCAGAACTATTTAAACAGCTGTTAATTTTGCAGTCAGTTGCTGGTCTGTTCTTTCTCATGCAAATCCATGTGAGTTCTGTTTCAAAGGCAAGCTCAGCTTAACATGCAGAACAGCCTCTGTGAATCCAAAGGGAGCGTGTAATGGGGCTGGTACTAAGTTTTAAACAGTTCTCAGAACCTGTTTTTCATTTGCGTTTGTTTTCCCTCACTCTGCCAAGAGCCTCTAACGATAGACTCATTAGATGTGGTGTTGGAAACAAATTTCCTGCCTGCACACTTCTGTGTCAACTTAACTGGCACTGAATTCTATTTTTCCTCCTACGCTGGTTCAATGAGGTGACAACAGAATGTTCTCCAGGGAACCTAAAAGCAACTGGTGTGTTTTTATCTGGAAGATGTGAGATCTGCCATGAACATCACCCCTCCCACCCTCTGAGGCCCAAATCAAAGACCTCAGAGGCGCAGAAAAGACAGTGTCCAGAAACTGCCCTAATGGGAGACACTAGGTTAGACCCTCAAGAATAGAAACAGTGTTTGTTGAGGGGGCTTTCCCCCAGGGTGGCCAAGGTCTTTGGAGAAGAATGCCAGAAATACCAGTGCTGTCAGCTCTGAACACCACAAAACTGTGGTTACAGTTCTGATTGTCCCACATCTGGGAATTCCCTGGGTCCTTAAAGAACACCACCCCATAGGGAAAGGGGCAGGAACTCTAAAACAGTTGGGAATTTCCAACAGCCACTCCCTTCACCCATTCTAGATCCTGTAAGACTGGGTTTAACCATGTCAAGGATGCTCACTAACCAAGAAGTCAGAATCTCTCTGACAGATGCTGTGTCCTCATAGATCCTGAGAATAAATGAAACCTAGAGGTTCACAGCCTCCAAATCTCCTTCAGTCCCTTCTGTTTACTGTGTCCATTTCCTAGATCACATGCTTGCTGGAAAAGCCCTGCCAGTGAACACCAGACTTCACAAATGATACATCTTAAGCTTCTTGACTATCAGAGGGTCTGGCTAAGGAGCACAGTTTACAATTATCCCAAATCATGATGGGATTGGACCTAGTAGGCAACGTGAGATGGGAAGTCAGGAGGTCTGGGTTCTAACTCCAGGGTGCTACTAACTGGCTGTGTCAGAAACAGTATCAGATGGATATAAATTTACTTGCTCATAATCAGCAGACAGAAGAGTAAAGCACTACGAAATGATAAAAACACACTCTTGAAATGAAATACCAGTAGGGTTTAGGTATCAATTTGGCAGATTTTTTATATTTTAGGTCCCAGGCTCTTAATTTGTAAAGTAAGAGGGCTGTATCAGAAATTCTCTATCGTTCTAAAATTCTGTGATTCTCTAATTCTCCTGGGGTGCAAGGTGGTAATTAATAGCCTTCAGTTCCAGAGAGGTAGCCTCCATTCTATTCTACTGAGGACTGAATGAGCTTAGACCTTATGGGTGACATACAGATAAGAGACAAACCAGTGGTAACAACAACCATTGCTTAATGTCTTTACCTCCATTTTCTCCTTTCCTATCTCTGCTACATAAGCATGTTTTTCTAGAACTACTAGCACTGAGTTTGGGGTCAAATTCAGTGTATAATTCAGACACAGGAATCATCTTAATACCCTCTCATGTCTGACCAATTCTTAGTCTAGACTTCTCAAAGGGGCAGATCAACGTCCTGGGAATATAGTCCAACAGGTGAACTGGCATTTGTCCAGCCAATTGCCAAATTCACCTTCAAATCACTGAAAGGTCACCTATCTCATTCATAGCCAATCAAGATAAAAAAATGAATTCTTTTTTATCACTTTCCAGGCCAAGGGGCCCAAACTGGCTAATGACATAAATGGCAAATAGAGTCAGTTGGGACTTCAGGTGTTCTCACACAGGAAGTAGTAGGAGATATATATGCAATGGAATATTACTCAGCCAGAAAAAGAACTAATTTGAGTCAGTTATAGTGACATGGGTGAACCTAGAGACTGTTATACAGAATAAAGTCAGAAGGGGAAAAGCAAATATTGTATATTAATGCATCTATATAGAATCTAGAAAAAAATGGTCCAGATGAACCTATTTGCAAGGCAAGAATAGAGACGCAGACATAGACAATGGAGTGTGGACACAGGGAAGGGAAGGGAGAGTGGGATGAACTGAGAGAATAGCAGAGGCAGCTCACTCCAGTATTGCTGCCTGGGGAATCCCCATTGACAGAGGAGCCTGGTGGGCTACAGTCCATGGGGTTGCACAGAGTCGGACACGACTGAGCGACTAAGCATGCACGTACATAAATTTACACACATACACACACATACATACACACACACTACCATATGTAAAATATATAATGTGAAGCAGCTGTATAGAACAGGGAATTCAGCTTGGTGCTCTGTGATGACCTAGAGGGCCAGGATGGGGAGGGGGTGGGGTGGCAGAGAGGCTCAGGAAGGAGGGGATATATGTGTACCTACAGCTGATTCACTTCGTTGTACAGTAGAAACCAACACAACACTGTAGAGCACTTATCCTCCAATAAAAAATAAATCAAAAATTTTTTAATTAAAAAAAAAAGAAGTACTAGGAGAAAAAACCATGAAGGCCTAAATAAAATGACACTCATTCTGTTGAGAACCAAAAGTCAAAATCACTAGCTCTGATTAGCAGCTGACAGAAGGGACCTTGGCAGAATGCAACTACATAATTACATGGTCATTGGATTCTTGGTTAAAATCTACCTTTTTCAGTTATGGCTGGGACAAGGAATTCATTTCATCTCTAGAACGATAACGTTCAACTCACTGGTCATCATAGAACCTTCAGTAAGATTTTTTGTTGTTGTTCAGTCACTAAGTCCTGTCTGACTCTTTGTGACCCCATGGACTCCAGCACACCAGGCTTCCCTCTCCTTCACCATCTCCCAGAGCTTGCTCAAACTCACGTCCATTGAATTGGTAATGCCATCCAACCATCTTATCCTCTGTTGTCCCCTTCTTTTCCTGCCTTAAATCTTTCCCAGCATCAGGGTCTTTTCCAATGAGCCAGCTCTTCAGGTGGCCAAAGTATTGGAGCTTCAGCTTCAGCATTAGTCCTTCCAGTGAATATTCAGGGTTTATTTCCTTTAGGATTGACTAGTTTGATCTTCTTGCTGTCCAACAGACTCTCAAGAATCTTCTCCAACACCACAGTTTGAAAGCATCAATTCTTTGGTGTTCAACCTTCTTTATGATCCAACTCTCACATCTATACATGATTACTGAAAAAACCATAGCTTTGACTATATGGACCTTTGTCGGCAAAGTGATGTCTCTGCTTTTTAATATACTGTCCGGGTTTGTCATAGCTTTTCTTGCAAGGAGCAAGCATCTTTTAATTTCATGGCAGCAGTCACCGCCCACTGTGATTTTGGAGCCAAAGAAAATGAATGGTACTTATGAAAGCACCAACAGTATTTAACGCAAAATCAACGTTCTATTTTAGCTTCCTTTCCTTGTCTTAAATGCCTAAAATGGTACAAAATGACCACTCAGATAGCTTAGCTACCACTGAGTTTTAGTATGTCACTATAGCAACAAATGGTGTTTGTGCTTTTTACGAAAAGAAAGTACCAGAAGGAGGCCCAAGTGGGTGGAAGCCTGGGAAGTTCCCAGGGCTGTAAGCTCCACACTGTGAACTGGCCTGGATCACCTCTGGAAGAGCATCAGGAGAACATCCTTAAGTATAAAACCTCTGGACTTTTGTGAGGTCCTCCCCAGGGTAGAGACTTGAGTCAGCCTTGACCCAATAGAATCACCCATCTCCAGAAAGGTTCATCACCCAAAACAGAAATAAGACACCAAGGGACAGTGAATCTCCCGGCCCAAGTGACAGACTGGGGTGGAGGTGTTTGATCTTCCCAAACTGGGAACTCCTTCTAAAAATAAAGATTGAGCCATGGCCTAGGAACACATTGGCCACACTGGCCAGCCCAGTCCCCAGAGGCATGCCGATTCTGAAGTAAATGCCATTCCCTCTGGCTCTGGTTCACTGAACAACATGAAAATAAATTTGAAAACTTCATATTAGTCCAATAAAAGGAGGCAATTCATGGGGCATGGGTTCCAGGTGTGAGCCACAGGGAACCTGGCCCCAATTAGTTTGCCTTGAGGCAAACTGTCTCTTCTGCTAAAGTGTCCTCTTCCCCACACCCTCTGACCCAGCCTTTGTAGACTCATCTTTATTTCCTCTTCAAAATTCAATTCTGCTATGACTTCCCTCGGGAAGTCTGTGTTGATTCCCAAGTTTTCTTTTTGGATGTTCTTCCTGCAGCTTACTTCTCTCAAGGTACTTCTCACAATTTACTTGTCTTTTCCCCCATTAGACTAGGATTAAGGCAAGATTTTGACTTACTTGATTCTGCCTTTCCCACACTCAGTGTGGTTCCTGGCACATAGTAGACACTCAATCATTGTATGTTTAGAAATGAATGAATGAATGGGTGATTAGACAAAAAATATGTTCTAGTCACAGGTTCTGGGTGATACTCCATTCTAGATGGCAGTGTTCTAAAAGACTAAGAAATCTGTGAGGAGGAGGGAAAAGAGAACAGATGTACAAATACTCACATTAGAAAAACCAGTGGAAGGGAGGAAGGGCAGGTCAGCACCACTCAAGGGCTGGCCCTTCCTTGCTGGTGGTTTTGATCCAGTTGCCCTGCCCAAGCGTGGTGGCCTCACTGCTCCCAGCATTCTTGGGGAATGTGGAGCCATGAACCTCAGCTAATGAGGCCTTCAGGGAAAACTGATGAGGACACGGGAAGATACATTAGGACTGTGGACTCAAAAAATATTCAGAAGCTCAAAGTTGAGAGTTATGTTTTATTTGGTGGGAATTTTTAGAACTTAAGGCTGGGAGACAGCACCTCAAGTAACCCTGAGAGAACTGCTGAGAAGATGAGGGGAGGAGCCAGCTTGTACAGAAGTTTTGCAAGAAAGGGCAGGTAGTCTGAACATCAAAAGATTAGTATTAAGTAAAGGAAGCCAGATATCTCAAAGTAAGAAATTTAGCATTTTTCAAATTGATGCTTTTGAACTGTGGTGCTGGAAAAGACTCTTGAGAGTCCCTTGGACAGCAAGATCAAACCAGTCAATCCTAAAGGAAATCATTGGAATATTCATTGGAAGGACTGACTATCCTTTGGAAGGACTGATACTGAGGCTGAAGCTCCAATACTTTGGCCATCTGATGCAAAGAGCTGACTCATTGGAAAAGACCCTGATGCTGGGAAAGATTGAAGGCAGGAGGAGAAGGGGACGACAGAGGATGAGATGGTTAGATAGCATCACTGACTCAATGAATATGAATTTAAGCAAACTCTCGGAGTTACTGGAGGACAGAGGAACCTGGTGTGCTGTGTTCCACGAGATCACGGAGAGTCCAACACAACTTAGCAACTAAACAACGAGAGTTTTTCTATGTTTGGGAAGATGCAAGAGTCTCGGCTCACTGAAATCATTCCTTTGACATGCCCCTCAGCTAGCTGGGGCTGGATTCTGGCATTTTCACATCCTGAGTTTTTCCAGGGCTTACAGTAGGGAGTGGCTGCGGTCTGATGGCTGCTGCTGCTGTTGCTGCTGCTAAGTCATGCCAGTCGTGAGCCCACCAGGCTCCTCTGTCCCTGGGATTCTCCAGGCAAGAATACTGGAGTGGGTTGCCATATCCTTCTCCAATGCATGCATGCATACATGCCTGCTAAGTCGTTTCAGTCGTGTCTGACTCTGTGCGACCCCATAGATGGCAGCCCACCAGGCTTCTCCATCTCTGGGATTCTCCAGGCAAGAATACTGGAGTGGGTTGCCATTTCCTTCTCCACTGATGGCTGCTAGGTAGGAGGTATTCTTTCTTTCCTGAGTTTCCTCAGGGTTCACCACCTCACCATTAGTGGTAGCTGCAATTGCTGGTGACTATGACATCCTTGTTTACTGATATGGCAGGAAATATTCCATTTCTCAGGACTCCATTGCCAAGATCAACATCCCTAAATCTTGATTCTCAAAAATGTGATCCTTCAACCGAAGAGCCTGGACATTTATTCCTTTCCCAATGGGACAGATTTCAAGGCACTCCCTTGATTAACAGAGCTCTGGATTTGGCCCGGAGGCCTGGGAAGTTCCTCCTTTGGCCCCAGAAGCTCCCCAAACTGGGCCTTCCCAATCAGTCCCCAAGACATGGGAGTGGCTGATATGTTGACTAAGTAGCTTAATGAGCTGCACGGCCTTCAGGCACCAGGAGAAACTGGGCAGGGCGTCCAGTAGCTGAGGCTTTCTGGGCGTTTTGGACACACCTCACCATTGCTTTTCTTCAGTGTAGCCTTCTGTGAACAGAGGAGTCTGTCTGTTCACAGACCTTTTCTCTCTAGGCAGCCAATCTTGAAATGTGATGTCAGGAATAAGCAAGAAGGCAAGTCACCATCATGACCATGTAGATGATCGAAAGGCCAGAGGAGTGACGCTTTAGGACTTCTTTAAGGTTTTTCATTGCTCTTCAAAATCACCCATTCCTGGCTCCCAGAGACCTTGAAAATCCTCCTCAAGAGAGACCTGCCCCTTAATATCCCTGCAGGAGACCAGATGAAAGCTAGAAATCGAAGGAAAGGCATTCACCGACACCTCAGTGTGAAGGATCTTCTCAGATCTCTCCCAGAGAACAGGACTTGCTAGGGGAAAATCCCTAGACACAGGTCCTGACCAAAACCACATCCAGAAGCCAAATAAAAGGAGGGGAGGCCAGTACACTGGATGTCAGTTTTGCACCAGTCAGTTCTGAAGTCACCGCGTTGAAATTCTGTGGCCTCAGCAGGGTTTCTTAAGGCTACCAATATTCTTTTTCTACTTTCCTGTTTTATTCGGAGACTAGTTTCACATGTGTGTTCAATTTACGAAAATTAATTAAGCTGGTGATTTAAAGTCTATGTGCCTTTTTGTGTGCACCTTAGACTTGAAAAAACACTTTAAGAAGATCCTCTAGAGAAGGAAATGGCAACCCTCTCCAGTATTCTTGCCTGGAGAATCCCATGGACAGAAGCCTGGCAGGTTACAGTTCACGGGGCCACAAAGAGTCGGACCCAACTGAGTGACTGAAGAGCAGCAAAGGTCTTCTTCAGATGAGACAAAATTGGTGAGGTTTCTGGGTAGCCCAGGTTAACCCAAGAGTGATCTCATGGGCCCCAAGAAAGAAATTCCCGGGTTTTATCTGCCTCTGCGTTCCCATGCCCATAACAGCAAAGTACTCTCACACAGTTTAACTTCCAAGAGAATGTTCCTTGTAGGCTCTTTTCATTCTTCTTTTGAATTATAAATAATAACCAACATTTTATCCATTGAACTTATAAACACATAAGTTAATAGTAACTTAATAAGGCCTTCCCTGGTGGTCCAGTGGTTAAGAATCTGGCTGCCAAGGCCGGGGACATAGGTTTGATCCCTGGTCCAGGAGGATCCCACATGCCACAGAGCAACTAAATTCATGCAGCCACAACTATTGAGCTGCTCTCTAGAGCCCAAAAGCCACAACTAGAGGGTAGCCCTCGGCTCGCCACAGCTAAGGAAAGCCCAGCAGCAGCAATGAAGACCCATGCAGCCAAAATAAATAAATTAAAAATAGTAACAACTTAACAATTGCATAGTTTACAAAATATTTTCACATCTATTAACTGATTTCTTTATGACGTCCTCTACTGGGAAGGAGTTATTCCATCTCAGACATGGAGATTCTGAAGCTCGCCCAAGTTCAGAAGCAGCTGAGCTGGATGGAGCTTGAACCAGCTGGTCTTGCAGCAAAATGAAATCCTGTGTTGTACTCTGCCTTTGAGTCTAGGGTCCTTTGGCTACATCCTCTCTAGGGATGTCTGCAGAGTGATGGACACAAAAATATTTCCATCTCTGCCCAGGCACTGGCAACTTATGGGACATGCGAGTCTAGCTCCCAGAGAAGGAAAGCAGAGAGAGGAGTATGACCCTAGTGGAGAAAAAAGGCAATGCAAGCTCAGGGAACCCATCATCTTGTCACCTGTCCTGGACAATCAATGCTCCTGGGTGCTTTTTTTTTTTTTCTTTTTAAGAAAACACAGATCTCTAAGCCCCATCCCTGACTATCCCAGTTCAGCACATCGGTTGAGTCCTAGACCTCTGGACTTTTTAGAAAGCATTCAAGTGGCTTTGCTGTTGTCGATCCACAGGCTGACGTCCAGTCAAAATCTGAACCGGTGTGATGAAGGGGAGCTTGTGATTTCACACATCTCACTGTCTTGCCACTGGACAGCTTTCACTATTACAAAGCTCCTCCTTTATGATGAGACTAAATTTTCCCTGTGGCTTCTACTCATTGGTTATTTTTCTACCCTATGAAATAGCACCAGGCAACATACTAGACATTTCACATGCATTATCTCACTGACCACTCCAAACACTTTCACGACATAGATACTATTATTATTCCTTTTCATAGACGAAAAACTGGAGATCAGAGAAGGGAGGTCATTTGCCCAAAGCCGGGCAGCTGGTGAGTGACTGAACTGAGATGGGAACCCAGTTCTACCTGTGTATGGGGCATGTTCTCAATCACGACACACTTGTAATACCTGAAGCCTAATTCCTTCTCTACCCACCAGCTTTCCCATAATTTTCTCTTCCTCAAGTTCCTGACCACCCTGGTTGCAGCACTTCAAACCACTTACATCCACTTACAATGTACCTCCTAGGCCAGACACAACCCTCCAGGTAGGGTCTGGCCACATCCCTGCCCCGAGACAGTCAAGGACAGGCTTTCTAAAGTCTACCAGAGCTGAGGCTTTGGTCCTGCATTTGAAGAATGAAGGCCAGTAGCTAATCTTACACTTGAGAAAGAACAGATCAGGAGTACTGATAATAAACAGGGACCATTGATTGACTTTTATTGTGTACCAGCATAATAGTACAGATACAGAATCATGCCCACTCTCCCAAAATGTCCATGCCCTAATCCAGGACCCATGAGAATGTCAGTTACATGGCAAAAGGGAATTAAGGTTACTCATTAACTGACCTTGAGATGTAGTTTATTCTGAATTATCCAAGTAAGACATATATCATCACAAGTGCTCTTATAAGTAGAAGGAGGCAGGGGAGAGAGAGAACTAGAGAAATGGCAATGTAAGAAAGACTCGGTCTAACATCATTGGCCGTGAGTCAAGGGACACGTGGACAGCTTCTGGAAACTGGTAAAGGCCAAAAACCAAGCTCTTCTTTACAGCCTTCAGAAAGAAACACAGTCTTGCTAACATCTTGATTTTAGGCTGCGTGTATGCTAAGTTGCTTCAGTCACGTCCGACTCTTTGTGACTCCATGGACCATAGCCTGCAAGGCTCCTTTGTCCATGGGATTCTCTAGGCAAGAATACTAGAGTGGGTTGCCATGCCCTCTTCTAGGGGATCTTCCCGACTCAGGAATCGAACACATGTCTCTCATATCTTCTAGACTGGCAGGCAGGTTCTTTACCCCTAGCACCACCTGGGAAGCCTTTAAAACACTTACTTTGTAGTAATTTGTTATAGCAACAATAGAAAAGTAAGTCCCAGACCATAGGCTAAGTGTCTTATTGGTGTTTATAGTAAGCTTAAGAGGCAAGATGGCAGACACTGGGAGTTTCTGATCAATATTCACTCCTCCCCTTCTAGATTTCTGTTCAGAGAGGCAGCTGGCTTGCCTCTCAGTCTCCCTTCCTGTGATGTAGGCAGACTTCTTCGACATCACCCTTCCTCCCTTCTTCCACTAGTGAGGGAAGCTCTAGATAAACAGAGGCTAAAGCACCATATTTCCTTAACCATTAGCCTGTTTCAAAGACTGGTCAACATCCTGTCTCTAAATGGTACCCATCACCTGTGAAAATTAATAAAAGGAAACTCACTACAGTGGAGTTAGGGGACCAGAAGGGAGACCTCTCATGCACAAACCAACAGGAAGAGACATCTTGCATCTCCAGGAGGGAGAGACACTACCCTGATCAGGAAGAAGAAAGATTTCTGCTTTCCTGGCAACAGTTAAGCCAATGAGAGACTGTCAGAACTCAGCCAATGAGAAGCCACTAGATTTTGAACTCAAAGTTTCCTCTGATGGACTTTTTGTTTATAGCAGTCCCTTCCAACTTCCTCTTCTCCTCTATAAAAGTCTCTCTTTTTTTTTTTACCAGATTTTATATATGTTTCATTATAGTTGCATGTCCCAAATTTCACTTCTTCACTTCCCCTAAGTAAACCTGTCTTGCTAGTAAAAAATAACTGGCTGTTTCATTGTTTTAGGATAACACACCCAAGGAAGCACTTCAGGGCCTCCTAGATGACTTGTGTTTTTTGTTACCTTGGTTCCTTCTAATGAGCCGCTAAATATATGGCTATTAATCTGTCAACTTCAAGGAGTTGCAAGTGACTGCAAGGAGATCAAACCAGTTAATCCTAAAGGAAATCAGTCCTGAATATTCATTGGAAGGACTGATGCTGCAGCTGAAATTCCAATACTCTGGCCACCTGATATGAAGAACTGACTCATTGGAAAAGACCCCGATGCTGGGAAAGACTGAAGGCAGGAGGAGAAGGGGATGACAGAGGATGAGATGGTTGGATGGCATCACCGACTCGATGGACATGAGTTTGAGCAAGCTCTGGGAGTTAGTGATGAACAGGGAAGCCTTGTGTGCTGCAGTCCATGGGGTCACAAAGAGTCGGACACGACTGAACGACGGAACTGAACTGAATCTGTCAACTAGATATTCAGTCCCTGTTAATTCCACCAGATTGACTGCCCAATCTCCTCTTAACTAGTCTTGTATGTTTATTTTACAAGTGAGCCATTCAATCACCAGGAAAATTCCTTCTTAAGAGAAGAATGTGCATTTCTCAAACTGGTAACTTACTGAGACAGATTGGTTCACAGTGGTCTACATAAATTTGGCAAAGCCCACAAATGGAATACATCCTTTTTTATGATCCATTCCGCACCCCCACCCCCACTTTTAATAGCTAGATGTATAGTTCATGGTGTTCTAGGACTATATTACTTCTTATATTAAACCTGAAATCTTAATTGACTCTTCGACATTGTTTTTTTAAATAGTCCTTTCTTGAGTCCCAATCTACTTTTCATGCCTGTAAGAGCTTGCACTTCATACTTTATCACATTCAAATTGCCTCCTTAATGTCTGAATATCTTCCCCATTAGGCTTTAAACTCTGTGAGGGAAGGGCCTGTATCTACTCCTGGACCCAATATTTATTAGGTGCTCATTCAGATTTCATTGGGGCTTCCCTGGTAGCTTAGCTGGTTAAGAATCTGCCTGCAATGCAGGAGACCTGGGATGGATCCCTGAATTGGGAAGATCCCCTGGAGGCGGGCATGGTAACCCACTCCAGTGTTGACTGGAGAATCCCCATGGACAGAGGAGCCTGGTGAGCTACAGTCCATGCGGTTGAAAGAGTCAGACATGACGGAATGACTAAGCACACAAGATTTCATTGAGAGACTAATGATTTGCAGGTACCAGGGGGGACCCAAGTCTTTAGGATCTAGGAGGTGACTTTGTCAACAAGTGGCAGGAGCTTCCCCAGATCAGGCACTAAATAAGAGGCTGTTCCTATGGATATGGATTTGGAGAGAAGCACAAACAAAGCGCAAGGAAAGAATATACAAAACTCCTCAGGCTTGAAGTCGACTGGAAGCTCAACTAACATCTGATGACCCTGCCAAAAGCAACTAGGGCCTCTAATTACTACAAGTAGTCAGACCTTGACTTTTTATACACTCTTGAATCATTCCAGTCACAGCTCTTCTGATATCCCTGGAAGGGGTCTGGTATGTTGGCCATTGGACCATCAACACCATTTCACTCCACACAACTGAAGTGAAAGTTCTTCATCCCAGGTGCTTGGGAAGAAAGGTTCAATCTTGCTCAAACCGTAAAAATCTTTCATTTATTTCTGAGTGCGCTTT
This sequence comes from Oryx dammah, assembly GCF_014754425.2. NCBI lineage: Eukaryota > Metazoa > Chordata > Mammalia > Artiodactyla > Bovidae > Oryx > Oryx dammah. The sequence goes on from NW_024070201.1 coordinate 63,544,133, forward strand.
ATTTCCACATCAAGGACTTATCTGGTTGGCTCTTAAATCATGACATCAAAACAAGGATCATGTCCTATCTTTCCTTGAATCCCCTATACAATGGCATGCACAATGCCAGGACCTAATAGGTGTTCAGTGAAAACTAGTAGATCAAAATAAGTGCTAGGATAACATATCATAATAGGGTTTGGGTAAGATCTACAGTGCTCCTTGAAATCGGTTCCCTGGACTCCAGGACATCCTAGGGCTTTGAGTTAATACAGAAGTGGCAAGCTTTCTTGCCATGGGCAATTTCGCCTCCTTCTTCTTCCCAGCCCATGTGCCGTAACGTCACATTCTGCTGACACTTGGCCCATTGTCCCCTACTTGAGAACAGATCTAACTTCACAGGGCAATACAGGGTACGGGGAGAAGAGGTTTTACATCACACACCACCTAGCAAACACAGAATAAAAGCTCGTGTAATCATCTCTGCCCTTCTTCCTCATACTCCTCCACAGTCCTCACTCTCAGTTACCATAGTCCATTGAGCAAAACACAAGCCTGATGGATTGTCCAACAGCTGTGCAGCTCTTGTTCTTCAAGCATGCTCCTTTTAGTGGGTCTCTTCCCCATCCCTACACAGTATAACAAGTACTTCCAAAGAGGTCTTTCTTAGACACTAAGAAAATATTCTTATATTTTTATACCAAAAATAAAGGAGAGAAGTCACAGAACCCATTTACTCCTTTAGGCAAATATTCCTTTTATTTTTGGCTAAGTTCAGTCAGAAGTAACTTTAGCAATGTTAAAGGTAACAATTTGAGAAGTAATCCTAAAAATCCCTTTTAATTTGCAATGATAAATGCCAGCAAATTGTTAACCGTTTACATTTTTCTTAACTAAACATCATTGCTCTTTGTTTGGATCTAAAGTACCAAAGGTGTTTGACTACTTTCCTGCCTTTGTAAGTAAAGTCTAAGGAATTTGACTAAGCTTAAATGAAATAGGCAAGATTTTCCACTTGGAGAGTATTGCAAGAAATGCCATATACCATTTTTTGAGGTGTTAGTCCACACAACTATCTTTCCCCCAACTTCATTTTTTTCCCCACCAATTCTTCCTTTCAGTCTATGGAAGGGCTTATAACACAAGAGTAACACACAATTGTTGTTACTACTTTTAAAAATTTCAATTATTGACCAATGTTTAAAAGCTAATCTATTTTGTGTCAAAATTCAGATTTCTCTCATCTCTTAGAGTACTAGAAAAATCTAGGTATCCTCCAACTTAATTCCTGAGTGATAACAATCAACTAGAACTGAGAAGTGATTGTCCTTTAGACAGACACAAATTTTCTACTCTGCCCCAGTTCCCACCAGTCCCTATTGCTCCCTGATGTCAAAGCCCAGCTTACACTGCTGTTTTTCCTGAAAGAAATGTTAAGAGGAGCATAAACCACCTCCTGACTTCATTTATACACCTGCCTGGCTCCTGTTAAGTTAGCAATCCCTGTCCCCTGTAGTTCTGTCACTGTATAGATGAGGGCTTTTCCTGTGAGCATAAATGAAATCCTCAAGCAAGGACTGAGTATTTATTGGCCAGGAGTGTGGTTCAAAGTGAATCAAGTTGTTACTAAAGATGTCGCATAATTTACAACTTTCCCAGGGGACAAGAGTGAAAAGCAAGTGACCTGTGCCCACCTTCCCTGAGAGCAGGTACAGACAATGCAAGGGAGAACTACTGTCAGCCAGCAGGCCAGGGAGGGTGGAGCAGGCTTTACATTGTCTTTTCAGCAGGTCTCCTTGCTATCATGGCCCCAGGATTAGAACCCTCTAGAGCAATGACTCAATATGTGCTAAAATGCTGAGAATGACTTCAGCCTTTTATTTTTTTTTAACAAGTCTACAGTGAGGGGCGGGGTGTGCAGATTTGGCAATTTGGACTTCAGTCTGTATAGTCCAGCTAGACAGCAGTTACTTGCAGCATCTTTTAAGACAGACATTTTGTACAATGTGAGAAGTGATTGTTAAGTTATTTTACAGATGAGTAAACAAGATTAAGTAATTTGCCTGCTGTCAAATAGCTAGGAAAGGACAGAGCTGGAAATCACAGCCTGATCTGTGTTTACTCAAAACCTATTCCTTTTTTTACCATAAAAATGGCAGCTGCAAGAACCTGGAACTTTCAAATGAGAATACCATTCTTAGATATTCCTTTAGTTACTGAATCATAGACCTGACTTCCAATTGTTCTAAGTAGAGTGTGGTGTGATGTGATGTGATGTGATGTGGTGTGTGTGTGTGTGTGTGTGTGTGTCTAAGAAAAAGAGATTACTATTTTGCACTTTCTTTTACTTTGCCTTTCAGAAGTAAACTTTTCATTCTCCAGTCTTAACCAACACATCCAACTTAAACCTCATAGCTCATAATTCTTCTGAAATAAATATAAAATTTAGTTATTGAAAGCTACATTCCCCAGTATGTTGAGCATATAGGTGGCTTCAGGCCAAATTCTTTCAAGCTTCAGCCATGGCAACAAGGGTTGCAAAATCAAGGCAGCATGATGAAGTCACTGGGAAGTAATTAGCAAGGTCCCAGAGCTTCCACGGAAGTAGTCCCTCCTCCCACCTGTTCTCAGACCATGTTGACAATCCAGACCCAAAGCAGGCCACTTGCCTTAACTCTATGACGGATGAAAGTGTTCAGAAAAGAGATTTTTAATTTGAGATTTTCCTCTGAATGATGTAAGGACTCATTTGTCAGAGAAAGGAACATGGTCTGTCATGAGTTAGCACTAGCTTCCTAGCAACAGTGCAAAGCAAATCTGATCTAGTCTCAGATTCCTCCCTTAGAAGATGATGATGAAAATAGGTTTCTTGGCGTTCCCCACCTAATTTTCTTTGAAGGTAACCAGATAGGTCAATTCCTCAATTGCATCCTACCGAATAGGTCCTTTTACCCATTTGTCTTGGTTATCGATAACTGTGCAGGTTATACTACTACAATTTAGACAGGACACCAACTCTGGGACAAGTGACTTTCTTTGCTTGATCTTCACAAGTCATTATGGGAAGACTGCTAACATTCCCATTTTATAGGTAAGAAAACTAACATGCCTAAATTCACCCACAAAGCAGCAGAACCACAGAGCTAAACCTACATCTGTCTAACTCTAAAGCTAGAGTTTTTAAAGACTGCATTTGAGAAACTGGGCAGCCCATGCAAATACTCCATCTTTTGCTCTGCTTTTTGTAACTAACTAGAGTTTAGAGCAGAAGTCAGCAAATCATAGCCCACCAAATGGATCACAAAGCATTAAATATTTACCATCTGATCTTTACAGAAAATGTTTGCTGACCCTTGCCTTAAAGGAATGATAAACTAAATCCCAAATGTTCTATTGTGTTTACTGAGGTCCCTGTAGTACTTGAGATCAGAGGAGTGCATGGCTTATTTTTGATTCATGAAAAATTTCTTTTTGTTGATTTATGTAAATTAACTGGTTTATAAGGCTGAGTAATGACCATCGGAAATAAATTTGTGGGAAAAAAGAGAGGCTACAGAGCTCTGGTTCTACAATATCCATCTCTTGGGTCACTGTGGGGCTGTCTATTGGTTAACCAAACCCCACGGAGGGCTTTGCTGATCATGAAGACTTTGCCCAAAGGGTATGACCCTCTTTTGGTGTTATTCAGTCACTAAATCGTGTTCGATTCTTTGTGACTCCGTGGGCAGCAGTACACTAGGCTTCCCCGTCCTTCACTATATCCTGGAGTTTGATATAGATTCATGTCTATTGAGTCGGTGATGCTATCTAACCATCTTATCCTCTGCAGCCCCCTTTTCCTATTGCCTTCAGTCTTTCCCAACATCAAAGTCTTTCCAATGAGTCAGCTCTTCGCATCAGGTGGCCAAAGTATTTAGCTTCAACATCAGTCCTTTCAATGAACATTCAGGGTTGGTTTCCTTTAGGATAGACCAGTTTGATCTCTTTGCAGTCCAAGGGACTCTCAAGAGTCTTCTCCAACACCACAATTCAACCCTCTTAGTGCACACGGGTCTCTGTAAATGTTGATGGGGGATATGAGGGGAAAGCTTTCATCAACATACAGTCAAATTGGAAACTAGCTGTTTGGATGGCTACCAGCATGCTAAGCCAACAGAAATAGTGACAAAGAGGGAAGTAAGTAAGGCAATGAGTAACTATTCATTTTATTCACTGTTTTCAAAAGCATCAAGAAGTGTTCAGTAATCTTCGTGTAAAACAGACATCTGAGTCATCCTAACAGCAGGCAGTTCTCCTGGGTTATAAAAACATACTGGTCCAGAAGGTCTTTCCACTGGGTCAAGAATGTGCCAAGAGCTGTACTGATACGAAGTCACTACATTACTCAGTTTGGATCCACAATCAATGAATACTTAAGACCTGATTCTACTTCTGTTTTAAAATGTACTAGGTGTACCATGTGTCTACAGGACAGAGTCCTTCAGGACTGCAGGAGAGGGGGCCAGAGGTAACAGCTGCAAATTTCGAAAATGCCACTGGTTTGCTGTATAAACTTGTACGTGAGTTGCCCCTGGTGTGAGCCTAAGATTCATGGCTAAAAGGAGACATTTGCATTGGATACCTCTGTGGTGCCTTCCAGCTCTTTGAGTAGGTGGAGTGGAAGCCCCACTAACAGGGTGGAAACTGTCCTGGAACACATTGCTGACATATTACTCACAATGCATTATGTCTCATTATCCAATTAGTGTTCTCATAATTATTCTCAACATTATCATTGTTATTATCTTTACTTACAGCTTAAATGCTAATAATAGCCAGTATCTGTTAATTACTTTGTATGTGCAGATGTCATTTGGAATATATGGGAGAAGATCCTGTGCATTCTTTTAGATCAGAGATCACCAAACTCTAGCCATTGACCAAATCCAGCCCACTGCCTGTTTCTGTAAATAAAGTTTTATCAGAACATGGCTAGGCCCATCATTTACCTATTGTCTATGTTGCTTTTGCACTACAAGGGCAGGGTTGAGGAGTTGTAGCAAAAACCCTATAATGTTTGTTATCTGGCCCTTTACAGAAAAAAAAAAAAAAAATTTGCTGACCTCTCATTTAGCCCCTACTCTGCAAACCTGTTGCTCTTGCCTACCTAGTATCCACATACTACTTTCTTGGTTCTGCCATTTTAACTTCCCTTAGGACACCTCCTTTGGTGACCCTGTGGTTTGGGTGGAGCTGACCCACTGCCCACCTCAAGCCTGACAAATCAAGATACCTCATCCTCAGGACAACAGAGATTCAGAGGTGGGAATGTTAAGTTTCAGTCCTAAGACTGAAACTGGAAATTGTGAGAAGGAAAAACTCTTTTTTTTTTTTTTGAAGAGGTTTCTGAGCTGTTAGGATGTAAGTCCAGAGCTAACAAGACCCTGCATGGATATCGGTGTTTGAAGACAACAGAAGATGGAAAAAGAACAAGTCCTAATGGTAGGATTTTAGCTTCTGGATCCAACGCTGCCTGAAGCTACCTCTGGACTTTTCAGCTAATAAGCCAATACATTCACGTATTAAAGTCAGATTAAGTCGGCATCTATCACTCGCAAGTAAACAAAACAGTCCTTTGATATAGACAATTATTTTGCCCATGGAGACTTACCTGCCCAAAGTTACATAGCCATTGGGTAGCAGATGGCAGAAGCTAGGACCCAATTCTACATGGGGCTCTATGAGATGAAGGAACCAGACATAGAGTTCTTCAGAAGATCAGATTAGGACAGGAACACAACCAACAGGTTATTTTCCTTTCTCTGAAAAAGGAATCTGCCTAACGTATCTCTGTTCTCTAGAGAGTAGTTCTTTGGGGATCATCCTGTTTTCCACTTGTGACAAGGCCCAGTAGAGTACTGGTTTCTCAGGTGGTAATTCAGAGGCAGTTGTAGTAAAAAGTGCTGTCTTAGTCATTTCTCAAGCCCTTTATTCTTGCCATACTTAAAGGGGGAAAAATTTTGCTGCAGAGAAAAGTGACCTCGTTCTTTTAGAGCATATGGTTATCTAGCAATCAACATAGGTAAACAGGTAGTCTCCATGCTGGGAGAAAGGATTATAAATTAGGATCCTTCTCTAGCAAAGGATGAGCCAAAGAGGGCTTTGTTTTTGCTGAAGCAAGGATTCCATGAAATCTCACCCAACTGGATCCATCCACCCACAGGGCATTGAAGGGGAGCAGAACATGCCAACCCCAAAATATGCCTCTTTGGCTTAAGGATCATCTTGAGTTGAAGTCAACCAAGATCCAGCAGACTCAGTAAAGCTTTTTGAGCATGATCAGTCTCCCAGTCATGTCTGACTCTTTGTGACCATATGGACTAGAGCCCACCAGGCTCCTCTGTCCATAGAATTTTCCAGGCAAGAATACTGGAGTGGGTTGCCATTTCCCATTCCAGGGTATCTTCCCAACCCAGGGACTGAACCTGCATCTCTTGCACCCCCTGCACTGGCAGGCAGAGTCTTTACCACTGTGCCACCTGGGAAGACCTTTTTACCTTCTTCTTAACTGTCTAAAAGAATTTAGAAAGGAGGTCTGTATTTCTGGAAGAAAACTATTACCAGATGTAACTTTTTCATCTGAGAGACTTACCAGTATGGCAGGGCAAACATTTATCTACTAAATATCTGCCCTTCTTTTCTTCCTATGGATTGCCTTTCTCCTCTTGAAGCCCTAAACCCCTATCCCGTTTCTTAGCTCGGGATGATATGTAAGTCTCGATTGCCTGGCTGCCTTTGGGTCTCAGATCTTTGTGGAGTTCCTGTACATATATGCATAAGTAATTAAATCTGCTTTCTTCCTGTTAATCTGCCTTTTTATTACACAGGCTATCACCCAAGAACCTAGAAGAAAAGGGGAAAAATTATCACCTCCTCCTACAGCATCTTCTTACATTCTCCGAAGAGAAAGACAGACACAAGGAGGAGTATAGCGCAGGGTATGTCAACCCCAGCTCAGAGAGGTCTCTGGTTGCGGTGTGATCCAGTGCTACACTTTCACCAGCTGGAGGACTTCAGAATGAGGACTGAACCTCAGTCAGGCATCCCAGGGGACACACAAGACCTTCTGTCAGGGATGTAGTGACCCCCAACAAACCAAGATGAGAAAATAAATTTGAGAGTTCTAAACAATTTTCAACCACAAGAGTTAAGCATAGGTTGGAATAGAATGATGATTCTATTCTATCTGATGATAAATGGTTAGATAGATAGAAAACAGACACACTTGTTATTATATATTAGGCTGGTGCAAAAGTAACCATGGTTTCTGCATTGCTGAAACTTGCCACCTGATATTGGAATGCCTTCTTAAATAAACGTGGTTGTGTTATACATCATTTTAATGCACATTTCCTGCTTTATGTTTTTTTTGGTCAAGGACTTATTACTTTCTGTTTATTATATATTTCTTTTAGACTATGGAAACGATGTTGGACAAAAAAAGTAAATTCAAGCAATTTTCTTATTCGAAATCAAAATGGGTTATATAGCAGTGGAGACGACTCACAACGTCAACAGCTCACAAAGTCAACAACTCACAATATTAACAACACATTTGGTCCAGGAACTGCTCACCAACATGCAGTACAGTGGTGGTTCAAGAAGTTTTGCAAAGAAGGCAAGAGCCTTGAAAATGAGGAGCACAGTGGCCAGCCATCCAAAGTTTACAACAACCAACTGAGAGCCATCATCCAAGCTGATCCTCTTACAACTAAACGAGAAGTTGCCAAAGAACTCAGCATCAACCATTCTATGGTTGCTTGCCATTTGAAGCAAATTGGAAAGGTGAAAAGCTCGACAAGCGAGTGCCTCATGAGTTAACCACAGATCAAAGAAAAAAAAAATCATCATTCTGAAGTGTCATCGTCTGTTATTCTACACAACACCAATGAACCATTTCTCAATCGGTTTGTGACATGCAATGAAAAGTGGATTTTATATGACAACCAGCAGTGACGAGCTCAGTTGCTGGACCAAGAAGAAGCTCCAAAGCACCTCCCAAAGCCAAACTTGCACCAAAAAAAAAGGTCACAGTTACTGTTTGGTGGTCTGCTGCCCATCCAATCGCCTACAGCTTTCTAAACCCTGGCAAAACCATTATATCTGAGAAGTACGCTCAGAAAATCAATGAGATGCACTGAAAGCTGGGTCCAGTCAGCAGAATGGGCCCAGTTCTTCTCCATGACAACGTCAACCGCGTGTCGCACAACCAATGCTTCAAAAATTGAACTGGCAAGTTTTGACTCACCCACCGTATTCACCTGACCACTTGCCAACCAACTACTACTTCTTCAATCATCTCGACAACCTTTTGCAGGGGAAAATATTTCCACAATCACCAGGAGGCAGAAAATGCTTTCCAAGAGTTCCTTGAATTCTAAAGCACAGATTTTTATGCTACATGAATAAACTATTTCTTACTGGCAAAAATATGTTGATTGTAATGGTTCTTGTTTTGACTAATGAAGATGTGTTTGAGCCTAGTTATAATGATTTTAAATTCACAGTCCGAAACCACAATTATCTTTGTACCAACCTAATACACAAAGATTACAGATAATATTGTTGGTGGATCACGGGGCACTGTTAACAGGGGTGGCGTCTTAGGAGAAGAATATGTAAATAGGTATCTCATGTGAGAGGCAGACACTCTTTAGCACAATTTGAATGTTTTTCCACGTGTTTTTATTACTTTCTCAATGTAAGGATTAAAACTAAGAGAGAATTACCAAAAATATACTTGCTGAGATACCCCTCTATTTTCATCTCCCAGTGACCCTAAAAGTTAAGCAACCAGAACCCCATTTCCTCAGGCTTCCTGGTTAAGCTTTTTCTTTGAGGCTTGGTGAGCTTGGTCATTGCAAACATTCACTCCGGTATGATCTCCTCTCCATATCACTTCCCTGAGCAGAGGGAGAAGAAGCAGGGAGACCCAGTCTGTGACGGGCAAGCATGTTACATGGAACCTGCTGCTTTGGGGTCTGCCATAGCTCTGAGGTAAAGAGGAAGGGGATGGGCATTAGGGAGCCAAAGTGCCAGCCTCCAGTCCATCTGGGCACAGCCAGGCCTAGGGAGGGTATCTCTGGCACAGAGATCAAAGAAGTGGCCTTAGCCTGGCCCCCAAGGCACTGAAAGTGCTCGGAATGGTCTGAGCTTCCTATCAGCTTTAAATCAGTAGGCAAAATTTGGCTTCAAGAGAATAGGACATGAAACAGAGTGGTCTAGAATGATTGTGACTTACTCATGCCCCATCTCTCTCTCTCTCTCTCTCTCACACACACACACACACACACACACACACAGAGGCTCATTCTATACACAGAACCTGGGTCTGACTGTATAGCCCAGAGCTGGTATCTCCAGCCACGAGTCTCAGCTACTCGCTTTTGTCCCTGAAAGCCTGGGTCTATTTAGAAGGAAAGAGGATTGCAGAGAAGATTAAATTAGATACAATAACTTCTGCTAAGCATCTGACACAAAATAGCAGTACTGTCCTTTCTTCTTTCTCCCTTCCTGTCAGCTATTTCTGAAATAACACAATGCTTTTGAAAGAATTCAATTGACTGAAAGAGACAACATAAACCACTGTCAAAATGAACTTTCAGACCTCTTGGAAAACGTGGCAGACATTCTCCAGTGAGACTCGGATCTCCGGACTCTTACATAACAAGTTACATAAGGGGCATCTTATTTCCCTGGTGTGCCCTCTGGGATTATGGTGTGCAGGCTAAGGGCACAAGAAAATTATGCAAGTGTAATCCTGGAAAACCAGCAAACAAAACAGGGACCCATTCAAGAAGCAAACCAGCAGTATGTTCCAGTGGCTCTCTCAGAAGCCAGAAACTGCCAAATGTCTTAAAACACAGGTGGAGCACACGTGGCTGCAAGTAGGGGAGAGAATTGTCTAAACATTGTTTAAATAGTACATCGGGGAACCAAACCATCTGAACAGAGGCTGGGACTGTGACAAAGCAAGGTCTCAAAAGTCTCCTGCACCTCTAGCCTGCATATTAACCTCTTCATTGCTGCTTCCCAGGCAGGTCCATGGCATGGGGTGAGGGAACAGGAACTAAAGGTCAGGGCACCCTACCAACAAGCATGAAAGTATTTCAATGTTTATTTGCTTTTTATTGTTTCATCTCCTGGTTTATTAACTAGTCATGGGCCACATCAGTGGCAGAGGTGGCCTCAGTCCTCTAATACTAACTTTAGAAGTATGATTATAACCCAACTATGTATCCCAACATATTTCTTTCCAAAGGATTCTGTGTTTTCAGAGTTATTGAGAACATATAACCAGAAGCTGTGATTCCATACTGATTTCCAGATTAGAAAATGCTTTATCCCTCCAAGTCAATTTCATATCACTATCAACACACATACAGTAAAAGCTGGTTGTTTTTGCAAAAGATTTCAATATTTTAACTACCAACTGTGTGTTAGTCCTGGAAGAGAAGCATTTCTGGGATAGTCTTATTAATGAAAATGTTTGAAAATAATGTTAAAAACCCACCAATGCTGGGAGCATCACAAGCGACAAACAGATTCTCAAATACCTTGGAAATCAGAGTATAGCAAAGGAAAAGAGCAATTTTTGCACATCAAATTGACAAAATAGTTTAAAATTATAATATCTAGGATTGGCAAGGATGTAGGAAATTAAACATGGGAGTCTAGATTGGTAAGGCGGGTGGAAGGAGGGCTAATGTTGTAGTTTCTATCAAAATTAAAAGTATGCAATGCTCCTTGATCCCCTGGAAATTTTTTTCTTAATATCTGTCCTAGAGAAGCATGCATGCCTATGCACAAAGATGCATAATCTTTGCAGAATTGTTTATAATAGTAAAATCTGAGGAATAACCTAAACTCCATCAATATGGGATAGCTAAATAAATTCTGATACACTTTGATGCAGTGAAAGACTGCATCTGTTTTAAAGAATGATGTATCACTACTTGGAAAAATATACAAGATATAAATATATAAAAATTGTATCCTCACTGGGAATGGAAGAGGGTTTCAGAGGTGAGTGTGTGTATACAGATTTTTGGTAGGCTTTTTTTTTAGGTTTTGACTTTTGAAACAATGCTACACATGTTTCATGCTCTATAGTTAAAATTTATTTTGAAGAATGGTACATCTAAAATGCCTGGAAGAGGACAGAATATATATTTTTTTAATACATGAAAGTATTACCTTTTTAAAACACAAAACTTAGAAGCTGTCCTTTAGAGAGGAGTTATCAGGGAGGTCATAAGCCTGAGTGCTGAATTTACTTCCAAGCTCACCCCATACAGATCCTGACAAAAGACAACCTTCTGTCCAAAATGATTCTGAAGTTTATGCCCCCCAAAACAAAATAATCTGTCCAGAAGAGACCAGAAGGAATATACTTCCTGGAAAAGTGAGTACCTTTTATTTTCTTCTCTAAAATTAGAAGAAAATGGGGCTTCCCTGGTGGTCCAGTGGTTAAGAATCCACCTGCCAATTGCTGGGGACACAGGTGCAATCCCTGGTCCAGGAAGATTCCACTTGCCGTAGGGCCACTAAGCCCATGCGCCACAACCACTGAAGCCCACGTGCCTAGAGCCCACGCTCCACAAGAGGAACCACCGCAAGGAGAAGCCCGTGCACAGATCCGAAGAGTAACCCCCGCTCGCTGCAGCCAGAGAAAGCCCTCGCGCAGCAACAGAGGCCTAGCACAGCCAAAAATAAGCAAATAAATATTTTTTTTTTATTAAAAAAAGTAAGATTAGAGGAAAACGCAGAATCTCCTTTCCTAGTCTTAGTTCCACTTCCCCTTGGTCAGTAACAGAGGCCGTTGTATCCCATTCACACAGGAGTTCATGTATGAGAAAATACCAGCCCCAAACCATTCCTGGTCACTTCGGTTCAACCCCTGGGACATCTCCCCTAGAATGTGGTAATAATGATTCTAGGATGGGGCTGCAGCTTGCAAATGAGACTTTCATCATTGTCCTGCTGTGACAGATTGTAAAGGCTCAGGTAAGTCACAAAAACCATGCCAATGTGTCTACAATGTCAGTATCCCCTTTTCAAAGGGGGCAGAAACCCATTATCTGTGCCCCAGAATATAACAATTAATAATAATATTAATATCTGTGCACCAAGATCTGACCACTTCATTTTGAGACACATACACACACACACACACACACACACACACACACACGTCCATTGCAGTGCCCACGTATATTTCATAGCAGATGAAAGGTTCATGGCTGAGAAGCAGCCCCACCAATAACTCACACCCCAGTGTTCACAGCGGCACTGTCTGCAGTGGCCAGCACATGAAGGCAGCCTGGGTGTCTATGGGTGGATGGATAGATGGATGGATGGGAAAGATGTGGTGTGTGTGTGTTGAGTGCTGGAGGCCGGGGCGGGGACAGAGAGCTAGGGATGGATTGTGTAGTATTGCTTGTGTGTGGAGTTCAGAAAAGTGATGCAGGTGAATTTATTTGTGGAACAGAGATAGACTCATGGATATGGAAGGCAAATTTGTGGTTGTTCGGGAAGCAGGAGAGGGACAAATTAGGAGTTTGGGACTGGGATATACACACTACTGTGTATAGAATGGATGACCAGTGGGGACCTACTGTATAGTACAGGGAACTATACTCAATGTTTTATAATAACCTATAATGGAAGCGAATGTTTAAAAAAGGATATATATTTTTAAATATGTGTGTGTAACTGAACTGCTTTTCTCTGCATCTGAAACTGAAACAAGCACAGAATTGTAAATCAACTATATTTCAATAAAAAATTTGTTAAAAAGAACTCAGACTTCCATCTTCTATCATTTAAAAAAATACATTTTATGTCTGAGACCCAAATATAACCAAAGATATTACTTTGTTCATTCACTCACCATTCAGATGGTACTGAGCATCTGCTCATCCATTACTGAGCATCTACTCTGGTCTTGGCACTATTCTACGTACCGCAGAAAGAGCAGTGAACACCGCAGAGGCTTGCACAGAGAGCGATCAGAAACAAATAATGTCATACCGTGTAAGTACCATGAAGCACTGTGGGAAAACGGTGGAGTGAGGCAATGGGACAGAGAGTGACGGAGGACTATTTTATATAAGCATGTCAGGAGGGCACATTTGATCAATGACTTGAAAAAAAGTCAGGGTGACCATGTGGAAACCCTGGGAAACATATTCTGAGAGTAAAAACAGCAAGTGCCAAGGCCCGGAGGCAGGAGCGAGGCGGTAAATTCTGAAAACAGCAAGGAGGATTTCCTCACCTTCACACAGACAGGCAAATTCGGTCGAGTACGTGTTTGATGTGATTGCAGGCATTTCCCCCTGAAAACGCACATACAGAAACCTTCTCCTTCCAACCCAAGACCTCTTTTACTCATGGACCCTTGTGAACAACCTCTGGTCCTTCTCCAACTACTGCAGACTGTCACTCTGGATACAGCATGCCTCCAAAAGTCTGAGTTGTGGTGGCCATCCCTCACAGGGTAAAAGAGATGAAGAGGAGACCACATCCCTTCCTCAGGCAACCTGCAGGCTCCGAGTTTCCAAAGGAATGCAAGCCCCTTCCCTCAGCTCGTGTGTGCGTGCTCGGGAGTGTCTGACTTTTTGTGATCCCATGGACTGTAGGCCCACCAGGCTCCTCTGGCCATGGAAATCTCCAGGAAAGAATACTGGAATAGGTAGCCATTGCCTTCTCCAGGGGATCTTTCCGACCCAGGGATCGAACCCAAGTCTCCTGCATTGGCAGGCAGATTCTTTACCACTGAGCCACCTGGAAAGCCTGACCCTCAGCTTGGGCAACTAAGACATTCGGATGGGGCAATGATGAGCAGGTCAATGGTGGGCCTGACAACCGCCCTCTCTATACATGGCAAGGGCTTCTGGGTCCTGAGCACACTGACTGGGTCCCATTCCCCTGCCCTCTGAGCTGGAAGTGACCCAGAGGCACTTTTCGTCTCTAGAAGGTAGTAAGAGAATTGAACCACTCAATGAGGCTTAGCAGCTCTGTTTCAGAGAGACAGCAGGTAACTGTCAAATACCTCTGGTTTGTCTCTAAGTTGAGTTTTGAATGTCCCAGAGTAACAGATGAATAACAATAATTTAAAAAATAATAAATAGGCAGTCTTAAGCAGCGTGAGGAATCCAAGCGACCCACTCCACGATGCCTGCTTCTCTGTTTTCCCTGCCAGTTTCTCTCAGGTTCCCACAGGACTCCAGCGTTAAGACCATCACACCTCATAATTCTTGCTAAATAGCAGGGTTCCAATTACAGCTTCACCATAAAACACTTCATAAAAGGTGTGGACTTGGCTCTTGCTTTTGCAAACGCAGGCTGGCCCCCCTCCTTCCTCTGCTTGGCACCTTCCCACTTTCAGAGACCTCTGCCCAGTCCTGAGGAACCCCTGCTACCGCAGTGCTCAGCAAATCCTCTCTGCAGGGGAACCCTTGGGTGACTCCTTTCTGTTCTCCAAGCAAGTTACGAGAACAAACGACTCTCAGGAGCAAACCATGACAGCATCCAGGAAGGTTAGAGCCTCACACTGTGAAACTCTTAGGACAAGGAGGAACCAAAGAGAACAGGCAGGGTGGCGGGATTGAAACTTACCTCCCCGACAGGCAGTGCATCAAGAAGTCTATACATGGGGCAAAGAGCAGGAGCTAGCAGAGATGACTGTGACCCCCCTACCCACCAGACTCTTTCCTTGTCTCTTAAAAAATAGTTTTATCGTCTGTTTTTCAGATTACATAAATAATATGCACTTTGTTTACAGAAAAGTACTTTAAAAATCCCCAGTAAATCCCACTGTCAGGAAAGTCTAAGTAATAGCCGATGTGTAGACCAAGCATTGTATTCAGTGCTTTATTTTCAATTAAACCCACTTACTTATTTAAACCTCATAACCACTATATAAGGGTGACATTTTAAGACCCATTGTGCAGATGAGAAAACTGAGGCACAGAGAAATTAACACCTTATTGACCAGAGACATAACATTTGTTACCCACATGTTATTGATTGGAGATGTAGCAATATTTACTTTTATAACAAATCGTCAGCCACAGGTTTTTGTAAAAATCCCCTGGTCAACATATGTGTTAAGTTACCTGCCAAAGTTTCTTAGTTATTAAGCAGAAGAGCTGGAATGCAAACCCAGATCATATCCTTAACGTGTTTTAACCACAATTGCTTTCCATTTGAGGCGTCCATCCCTACCCCGGCTCCCAATGCTCTGGAGTCCAAACACCTTGTTCCAAGTTCCTTCTTCTCCAGCCCTCCACCCTTTCTGAGCTGCCCAAAGGACTACATATTCATCAAACTTGAGAGAGGCCACGTTTCACTCCACTCCAGGATATGTGGAGCATCTGGTATATACACAGGATGGTGGGGACACAGTGGCCACAAGGGGTTTGGTCTAATGGCAGAGGTGTGACATATGAAAAAGAACAACTAGGAGCAGGAGTGTGACCAGACTCCAGGCTCCATGAGGGCAGGTTTGCATCGTATTCACTGCAGATCCTTGGGAGGCAGTTAGCAGCTATTTGCTGAATGACTGAAAGAGTAAGATAGTAAGAATCTCAGCCCCTGGTTCTCTTCGGAAATCATAAAGAAGTTGGGGATGACTTTCCAGGTGAAGTGACAGTTCAGTTGAGACTCAGATGCTGGCTGCTGCTGCTAAGTCCCTTCAGTCGTGTCTGACTGTGCGACCCCATAGACAGCAGCCCACCAGGCTCCCTCGTCCCTGGGATTCTCCAGGCAAGAACACTGGAGTGGGTTGCCATTTCCTTCTCCAATGCATGAAAATGAAAAGTGAAAGTGAAGTGGCCCAGTCATGTCCGACTCTTAGCGACCCCATGGACTGCAGCCCACCAGGCTCCTCCGTCCATGGGATTTTCCAGGCGAGAGTACTGGGGTGGGGTGCCATTGCCTTCTCCGCAGATGTGACAAAGCAGAGAAGAGAGGCATGGGAGCAGGTCGCCCCATAGCTGACTCCATGTGAGTGGACCCAGATCCTCCCAGCAGAGGCTCTGGAGGCAAGGAGTGGGGGCTGGGGAGGGAGTAGGGAAGATAAAGCAGGCTTAGGTTATCCTGGTGCTCCAATGCCAAAGGAAGAAGGGGAGACTTTGGGGAAAAAAACATGTACCTGAAGATAAAGATTTGGGAGTTAACCACTTTAATTAACTCTCCAAGTGGGAGAACAAGCAAAAACAAAGACCTTAAAAAGGATGAGAGCTGAATCTCACAATTACTTCTGTGGGGAAAGAGAAGAAGAAGAATCCTTTAAAACACAGGCAGAAAGGAGCATGCGAGAGCAAGGGAAGCATGAAGATGTCATGAGAAGTGATCTTAGGGGGTTTCCCCAAAAGCAATGTTACTTTTGAGCACTTCCACTAAACAGACAGACACAGTAACTCAATACAATGAGTCCCCTCCCTCTATCTCAGTGGCCTTTAGACTGCCTTAAAGATTAGAATTCTTTTGAATTGTGGTGCTAGAGAAGACTCTTGAGAGTCCCTTGGACAGCAAGGAGATCCAACTAGTCAATCTTAAAGGAAATCGGTCCTGAATATTCACTGGAAGGACTGATGCTGAAACTGAAGCTCCTGTACTTTGGCCATCTGATGAGAAGAGCCGTCTCATTGAGTAAAACCCTGGGAAAGATGCTGGGAAAGACTGAGAGCAGGAGGATGAGACAAAGAATGAGACGGTTGGATGGCATCACTGACTCAATGGACATGAGTTTGAGCAAACTCTGGGAGATAGTGAAGGACAGGAAAGCCTGGTGTGCTGCAGTCCATGGGGTCACAAAGAGTTGGACACAACTTAGTTACTGAACAACAAAGATAAGAATGGCTCACAAGCCAGTTGACTCTTGCCCAATACCCAATTCAATAACAGTGGTTGCCTAGAACAATGTATTGAGAAGGATTCTGAAGCTGAATCCAGATTCAAGGTGAGTTCTATGCTTGACTAGCAATGTCTGACAAGGACACAATACTGAGGAGTGCCCACATTTCCCATCTTTCTCTGAGTAATTTGCATATACCTTCTTTCCTAGATGTTGACTTAGTTAGAGCAGAGACAGTCATATTTATCTTTGTGCCAAGGAGGAACTAGGGCATCAGAGAATGGTGTGCTCGGCAAATATTTATTAAATGAATTATCACACTCATTTATTCCTAAGAAAAACAACAACAAAGAAGCTGGTGCGGTGAGCTTTAGGATGTATAGAAGTGGCAGAAGGGGCCTCTCCCTCTGAAGCCAGCTTTCCATTCTGATCCTGCCAAGGACTGTACTCCCTGCGATGGTCTGGGCTCCACTCGGGTTGAGCTGAGGCTGCTCTCATTCAGAGAAAGTGCCCAGCCCACCAACAGCATCCACACGTTGCCCTGTGGGGGATGCTAAATTCACATAGCTGGTGGATTCTGGGACTGATGGGCACAACCTCACTAGGAATAGGACTGTGAAGCCAGGCTAACACTGAAGCATTCCTCAGGCATCGGCTTCTGCAGAGAAGAAATGAGGAAAGTCAAAAGCAGAGACATGCCTGCCTTGGCTTCCTCTGCTGTTGGTGAAAGAACTTCCAGCCATGAGTCAGGCCAATGGACACTTATTTCTGGGGCATCTTCCCTCAAGCGTCTATTGATGGGCAAACCCGATACTCCTCTTGGCTGTCCCTCAGCTCTTAGCAGAGAGCCTTGTATGTAATGGGGTCGCCATATGAAGACAGACATTTAAAGACTTCCTGAGTAGATGGGGAGAAAGGCTACAGCGGACAGAGGAAGCACGCGGTTAACTGCCAAAGGAACAGACAGATGCACAAACTCATCAGTGCAATCGAGTGACAAAGGACGGACGGAACAGTTTGGGACAGAATCCCAGAGGAGGAGGACGTGGGCTGAGCCTAGAAGGCTATAGGTAGACACTGCACAGCGACAGAGAAGTGGAGACGTGCATCAGGAAGAGGAAGCGGAGGGCAAACGCCCAGGGGCGGGCTGGGAAAGGCACGGTTGAGGAACAGGCAGAACCATGTGGGAGGTGAATCTGGGAGCAACAGGAAGCAAAATGGGAAGTTAGGATGTGAATGGGAGCACCTGGAGAGTGAGGAATAAGGCCAGAATCACGGTGTGCACTATATGGAGGAAATAAAGATAAAAACCAAGGCCACATTAAATGGGAGAATCAGAGACTTCCATGGGGGTCGCCCAGAGTCGGACACGACTGAAGCGACTTAGCAGCAGCAGCAGCATGGGGGTCCGGTGGTTAAGAATCCACCTGTCAGTGCAGCGGACATGGATTCGATCCCTGGCCTGGGAAGATTTCACATGTGGTGAGATGACTAAGCCTGTGTGCCATATCCACCGAAGCCCACTCTCTAGAGCCTGAGGTCTGCAAAAAGAGAAGCCGTCGCAATGAGAAGCCTGCACACCACAAGGAAGAGCAGCTCCCATTCTTCACCGCTAGAGAAAGTCTGTACACAGCAATGAAGACCCAGCACAGTCAAAAAAATAAAGAATAAATATACAAAATAAAAATAAAATTTAATAAAAGGAGAATCAGGAAGGAATTAAAAGCACAAAGGGAATCAAAGGCCAACATTCCCGGGAACAAGAAATTAAATGATGGATGACGTTGCAGTTTTCTTTAAGTCCTTAGAAACACAGATTCTTTACGTAGCTTGCTAACCACCAAACCTTGTCCAGCTAATGTCCAGGTCCTGGAAATCAATAATTCAGATGGTTTTCTGCTTTGAAACCTATGAAGCTGTCTTCTTCATCTCTGGTCCTTTCCTCCCTTCCTTTTGTGGGGAAATGAAAATTGAGGGAGCGTCCTTCCCCTCCAGATTTTCAGTCTCCTTCGCTCTGAACAGTTACCCAGGGACCCGAGAAAGTCCTGGTCTCTCTTATAGTGGAGTTATGTGTCTAAGGCACTTGCTGTTCACAGGACATCTGCATTTAAAGGAAGCCTGACTCAGATGCTTAGATTTTCCATACATTCTTCCATTCTTCCACATTCTTCCTATTTGCTGCATGCCTGCCTGGGAGGCAACAGAGTGGATAACCCACAGTCCTTGGGCTCAGGGGAGCTTCAATTTAGTTGCTGAAATGGCTATTCTCGTCTGTTTTGTACTTATCTTTGCCAACGGGTGGGGGCAGAAGTCTTTAGTTGTAAAAATGGTCTCCAGAAGTAGAGTCATTCAGTCACTACATTATATCTGACTCTTTGTAGTCCCATGGACTACAGCACGCCAGGCTTCCCTGTCATTCACTATCTCCCAGAGTTTGTTCAAACTTATGTCCATTGAGTCAGTAAGGCTATTTAACCATCTCATCCTCTGCCACCCACTTCTCCTCCCACCTTCAATCTTTCCCAGCATCTGGGTCTTTTATAATGAGTCAGCTCTTCACATCAGGTGGCCAAAGTATTGGAGCTTCAGCATCAGTCCTTCCAATGAATATACAGGGTTGATTTCCTTTAGGATTGTCTGGTTTGATCTATTCTCTGTCCAAGGGTCTAGGCACAAATCCCACCTCCACCACTTATGAAGTAAGAAACTTGGAATGAGTCTCTTAATAATGTCTCTGAGCCTTGTTTTTCTTCTTTATGGAATGTAATCCCTGAATGGAATGACTCATGCAAAGGGCTGAGTTCAGTGCTCGACACATGGTATACACTCAATGGTTATCTTCCAGGATGTGCCCGCAAATACTGGAAACTCACTACTGATGTTTAGGACTGACAATCGGAGGACAAGACAAATACTTCCCAAGCCCTAGAGGCTGAGCAAGCCATTAACTTTTATTAACCCTTCTTATTTACAGATGGAGAAACCAAGAAACTCTCTTATTCCTTGTTTTATCTTGCTGAGTGTGGGGGGTGGAAGATGATATCAACATTTTTTTAGTATCTATAGCAAATCCAGCATGGTGCTAGGCATGTCCTAAACTTTATCTCTTTTAATCCTCAACATCAACCCACAAGGTACAGATGTTTAACTTGGATCAAGTGAGAAGGTAAAGAGCGACTGAGTGTGTGAAACTTACCCAAAGTATCCTAGAGCTACTGCAGAAGTAGGATTCAAACCCAGGTCACTCCAACCATCTAATATGCTTTCTTGCTCCTGACTGGAGCCAGACCTGAACCCCTGCTACCTGGCGATCCTTCCACAAAGGCACTAGGAGATAAGATTTCATCCCAATGTGTCAATTCCAAGTCTTAACAACCTTGGCTGCAACAACAAAACTGCCGCTGCTGCTAAGTCGCTTCAGTCGTGTCCGACTCTGTGTGACCCCAGAGATGGTAGCCCAACAGGCTCCCCGATCCCTGGGATTCTCCAAGCAAGAACACTGGAGTGGGTTGCCATTTCCTTCTCCAATGCATGAAAGTGAAAAGTGAAAGGAAAGTCGCTCAGTCGTGTCCGACTCTTAGCGACCCCATGGACTGCTGTCCACCAGGCTCCTCTATCCATGGGATTTTCCAGGCAAGAGAACTAGAGTGGGTTGCCATGATGTATTAAATACTCTTAGCTGCTCCATCAAGCCTGATTAGGAAGACACCCAGCTGGGTTGGAGACTCTCTCTGGTCTAGACCCAGACTCTGGGGTGGATGACCTCCTAGCAGGCATTGGAAGCATCCTCCACTAACGGCCTCAAAAGCATAATGGAAGGAGCCCTAACTCCATGCTTTGAACCACTCTATATCTTGACTGCACCTTCCCTCTGGGAGAACATACTAAATCCAATCCATATTTTTATTTTCTTTTAGACATTTTCTTACAGGGTGAACCCATCTACCCACTATCCTCATAGAATGGAGTCAGCTGATCCAGTCTTCATTTGAGGGATTAATCATGATAGCATATTAATGATCACCACTGTGTACCCACTCTGAGTCAGGTACTATCCCTAGTAATCCAAATAAATAGACACAATCATTAGCTCCATTTTATAGATGGGAATGCTGAGGTTTAGAGGGTGAGATAGATTAATCAAAGTCAGGAAAATGGTGGCACAGACAGAATACAACCCAGAAGTGCTTTCCTTAGGAGCCCACACTCCGCTCCCTGTGCCATGCTTCCTCCAGGGCAGCTTGGCGGCCTCCCATTCCTTCCCCACCTCCCTGAATGACCAGCATGTCTCTGCTCCCACAGATGGCACATCAGCTCCTCCTGGGACTGTGGAGTCTGAAGAACACTCCAGACCAGAGCCTCGTCCTACCAACATGTACACTCAGCCCAGTCAAGAGGAAGTTAATAAGCAAAAATCCACCTGGTTCTCAAGTAATATATTTAATGACCTCATGAGATATAGTACCCAGGTTCAATCTCTGGGTCAGAAGATCTCCTGGAGAAGGGAATGGCAACCTATTCCAGTATTCTTGCCTGGAGAATTCCATGGACAGAGGAGCCTGGTGGGCTACAGGCCATGGAGTCGCAAAGAGTTGGACATGACTAAGCGACAAGATTGCCGGGAGAAATATCAATAACCTCAGATATGCAGATGACACCACCTTTATGGCAGAAAGTGATGAGGAACTAAAAAGCCTCTTGATGAAAGTGAAAGAGGAGAGGGAAAAAGTTAGCTTAAAGCTCAACATTCAGAAAACAAAGATCATGGCATCTGGTCCCATCACTTCATGGGAAATAGATGGGGAAACAGTGGAAACAGTGTCAAGACTTTATTTTGGGGGGCTCCAAAATCACTGCAGATGGTGACTGCAGCCATGAAATTAAAAGACACTTACTCCTTGGAAGGAAAGTTATGACCAACCTAGATAGCATATTCAAAAGCAGAGACATTACTTTGTCAACAAAGGTCCATCTAGTCAAGGCTATGGTTTTTCCAGTGGTCACGTATGGATGTGAGAGTTGGACTGTGAAGAAAGCTGAGCGCTGAAGAATTGATGCTTTTGAACTGTGGTGTTGGAGAAGACTCTTGAGAGTCCCTTGGACTGCAAGGAGATGCAACCAGTCCATTCTAAAGGAGATCAGCCCTGGGTGTTCATTGGAAGGAATGATGCTAAAGCTGAAACTCCAATACTTTGGCCACCTCATGCGAAGAGTTGACTCATTGGAAAAGACTGTGATGCTGGGAGGGATTGGGGGCAGGAGAAGAAAGGGACGACAGAGAATGAGATGGCTGGATGGCATCACCGACTTGATGGACGTGAGTTTGAGTGAACTCCGGGAGTTGGTGATGGACAGAGAGGCCTAGCATGCTGCGATTCATGGGGTCACAAAGAGTCGGACACAGACTGAACTGAACTGAACTGAACTGAAGCGACTAACACTTGAACTGAATCTGAGTTGCAGTATCATTGTGAGTACTTTGTGTGTACTTTTAAAATGAAAAGACAGAAAATTGCATATGATGACAATTTTAGGAAAACTGTACATTGCATCAAGATACAAGAAAAAGAAAAGGCACAAAAGGTTTCCAGTGGCTGTAATGGTAAGATGATGGATAGATTTTAATTTCTTATTGATTCTTTATGTTCAAACCTTCTACAACAAACATGAATTAACCTTTAGAATGAGAAACAAAAGTTAAAAAAATAAACTGATTGATCCAAAAAGTAGGTCTTCATTATTTAAAAGACAAGGAATAGTTAATCTATAAGTAGCCTCATTGCACATGTTCCCTCAGCTGGCTGCTTATATATCATTCCTGGTTACTAATTTACACCCCCATGTAGCACTACTCAATTTCCAAGGCTGCCTCTGACGCAAAGAGGAATTTCAGGGTTGGGAGTGAATTACCTTAACCCGTCCCTGGCCCTGTTCCAGTTGGAACCACAGTCTTCTGCAGAGGAAAGGTTTAATGACCAAAAGCCCTGTGACGCAGTCAGCCTATTTTTGGCTGGCAGGCGGGGTAGGTTAGCTCTTTATCCACTCTTGCCTTGGCCGATCCTCAGAGGTCACAGAGATGAGGCATTTTTATCCTGTCCTGGTGCCAAGGTTGTCCTTCTAGAAGCCTTTCCAATGGCCGAGGAAACAGCTAGGTTCCAGCTTGCTTCTCCAAAGGACTGGCACAATTTTTCCTCTTTCTCTTCCTAATAGTATCATCTCCATTTAGACTGATAAAAATATCTCAGAGTGAGCTGCACCAAACCCGAGACAAAGAGAGAGGGAGAGAGAAGAGAGAGGATAGGAGAGAGAACACGAGTTGCTCTTATTTTGTAATAAACATAATGCACACTTTTCACCCCAAGGATTAGGCTGGGAGTGAGTGGGCTAATGCGATGGTAAACAGCGCTGCAGAAGTAAATGAGAATTCAAGGGGTGAGAGAAGATGGATCTAAGGAGGGAAAGTGAAGAGCTTGATCAGGGAGTGAGAAGCCCTATTAACACGATCCAGAGGCGGGAGCCTGCAGGCAAGAGATGGCCAGTAATTATTCCAGCTGGTGGGGGTGGCCAAAGGACCCTTAATAATAATGGCAACAATAATAACATTGATAGTAATGGTAGCTAATATGTCCAAAGCACTTACTCCAGGTGTCCTTCCAAGCATTTTAGACCCACAACAATCCTGGGATGTCACAGAGGTAGGTGCTACTCTTATTCCCATTTGACAGGTAAAGAAACCGAGGCCCCCAAAAGTGCAGTTATCTGCCCAAAATGACAGAGTAAGTGGGTTTTGAAAATCTCAGCCTAACTTCAGAAACTTTGTTCTTAATCACAATACTTTTCCCAAGAACAAAAATGCCAAAGGCTCTGTATTGGTTCACTGCTTTGGGAGCTTCTCTTTGGCCCTAATGCAGCGACTCTTAAGCAGGGGCAATTCTGTAGCATCTGTAGACATTTTTGGTTGTTACAACCAGGGACAAGGGATGATCTTCATGGACAGAGGCCAGGCATGCTGCTAAACATCTCCCAAAACAGGGTTAACTGGCTCTAAATGCCAACATTGCCAAGGTCTAGGAACTCTGTCCTAAGGGATGACAGAAAGGAATCCAGAATGGGCACTGGGCAGTTCCTTACACCTCTCATCCCCAAACCCAACACACTCCCCACCCCCACCCTACAACACATCTAAGGTTGTGCATTAGATACCAAGGTACTTGTCTACCCCCTCATGTACACAAACATATACCAGAAGACAGACCCAGCCCCACCAGAAACATGGCACAGCTTCCAGGAGCAGTGATTTCACTCAGAATTTGCTGAATGTCCTCATTCTAAGGTACACCTTGTCCCCATATTTCAATATTTCTGAAAATGGAATGTGCCTTTTAATTAACGTAGTTCCCTCCCCACCCATGTGGTGTTTTGAAATCAATAGAAACTCATAAATGATTGCATATTAGAATCATTTAAATGGTAATTTAAAATAATATAACATACAGAAATAAACACAGAGATATGATAGAAGGTGGTGTAAAATGTGGTTGAATGTCAAAGACAAAACACAAGCCTTCTGAAGATTTCTGCCTTGCAGCAGGCTCTCTCACCCAGTGGGAAGTCACAATCCTCCCCCTCAGTGAAAGAAAAGTTCAAAGCATAGACTTTATTCTTAGGATGAAAAACAGCAAGTATCCAGAGGGTCTGTGATGATGCCAACCATGGTGGGATGCCCTCCTCCTCCTCCTTTTGGCCCTCAATGCCCTCCTGTTGCACTTCCACCCTCTTCATCGCCTCGGCCCCTTTTCTGTTCTCTCCCGTAACTGGCCCCATTTCCGATGATTAGCACCTGGGGGCACTCGTTGGCTCACTGGGAGGGCAGCACCCATGGGTCCTGCCTGCTGACCGTCTTGTCTGACTGCATGGGTGCTGCAGATCAGCGGGGATTGGTCAACACATGACTCTGGAGTGAGCGAGGTCAGTTATAGACTCAGACTCAGCACCTTGGCTGACTGTCTCACTGGATATGGGAGGGTAACTCTGCTCGGTTTTCTCAGACAGAGAGTGGCAGGGGATGATCACAGCACTGCCCACTACAGAGTTGTTTTTTCTCTTTAGATGTTAAGTAAAATAATCACGTGAAAGTAATCATGTGAAACACACAGCCGACCACTCGCACCAGTTGCTTTAGTCTTCCGAGTGAGTTGTAAGACATCCAGCCATAGTGATTCTAAAGCCTCCAGAGCCTCGTACTCGTTGGATGTTTACACTTTGGATGCTCTTGAATTCAACTTGATGGTTCAGTGCCATCAAGTAGACCAAATTGAGGGAGCCTGTAACTTTCTTTTCCAAATTCATACTCACAAACCTATAATCAACCCATACAACATTACTAATTGATCTTTAACAAGGACATTAGGGGTTTGTGTTGCTTTGTCTTATAAATGTACAGGGATAAGATCTTCCACCCCACTGGTGTTCCTGAAGAGTAGAAAGGTTCATTTGGAGAGAATCCTCTCATGTTTACGTGTTTCTCTAGCCAAATGTTATGGCTGTGTGTTTGCTAAGATTAAGACTCCAGGCAGTGACTAGGGCTCACCTGGAGTTCTGAGCAGAATGTCTTTGGCTCAGATGTGAGCAGAGAGGGGGTGCATTCCAAGACAGCCACTTTGGGTCAAGAACACATGCATGGAAATACAAGGCAAGGAAATACAAGGACCCTTCTCCACCACTTGAAAGGAAATTGGTTCTGAAGGTCTAGAATATCACTTTTCTCTTATTGCTTAGGCTTGTTTGAAACATTTAGGTCAAGCAGGTGAATGACATTGAGAGTGGCAACATTTCTGAGAATTTGGTGAGAAGATAAGGAAAAATGAGGGAAAATCAAAATGGAAGCAAGTCTTTTCTTTCAGAACTTTTCCCAAACATTAAATCCTTCAGTTCAGTTCAGTTCAGTTGCTCAGTTGTGTCCGACTCTTTGCGACCCCATGAATCGCAGCACGCCAGGCCTCCCTGTCCATCATTATCTTCCGGAATTCACTCAGACTCACGTCCATCGACTCCGTGATGCCATCCAGCCATCTCATCCTGGGTCATCCCCTTCTCCTCCTGCCCCCAATCCCTCCCAGCATCAGAGTCTTTTCCAATGAGTCAACTCTTTGCATGAGGTGACCAAAGTACTGGAGCTTCAGCTTTAGCATCATTCCTTCCAAAGAAATCCCAGGGCTGATCTCCTTCAGAATGGACTGGTTGGATCTCCTTGCAGTCCAAGGGACTCTCAAGAGTCTTCTCCAACATCACAGTTCAAATGCATCAATTCTTCGGTGCTCAGCCTTCTTCACCGTCCAACTCTCACATCCATACATGACTACTGGAAAAACCATAGCCTTGACTAGACAGACCTTTGTTGACAAAGTAATGTCTCTGCTTTTGAATATGCTATCTAGGTTGGTCATAACTTTTCCTCCAAGGAGTAAGCCTTATGTTAATTTTATTACTTAGTAGAAACTAATTTTTTAATAATACATTATATGTTTTAAAGTATTGTTTAGGTAATAATTAACAAACTCATGTCACTTTTTTTGGCAAGCATTATATGTACCTCTGGTGACAAAAAGGTAAGAGTTTCAAAAAGTAAATTCAAATCTGTTTCACTTAATTTTAGATCCCTACTAAGGCAGCAAATATAAATTGTTGTTGTGTTAGACTCAGTTGTGTCTGACTCTTTTGAGACCCCACGGACTACAGCCGGCCAGGTTCCTCTGTCCATCGGGTTTCCCAGGCAAGAAAACTGGAGTAGATCATCATTACCTTCTCCAGGGGATCTTCCTGACTCCAAGGATTGAAGCCGGGTCTCCTGCACTGGCAGGTGGGTTCTCTACCACTAAGTCACCAGAGAAACCCAATATAATGACTTAGATTGGACAGGAGTGGGCTTTCTGCAAACAAGTATATTTGGACATCATAGGTGGCAGTATTAATTGGATTAAGTAATACTGTAAAGAGGTAACAAGTATTATAAGTCTGTTTATATTCATGGGCCTGGCAACCCCATCTTGGGAACAATGTCCAAGAAAAGTAAATTCAATTCAGACAAAGATGATTATTTGTAGCACTATTTAGATAATAAGAGTATTAGAAACAACTCAGTTCATTCTCTCTGAAAGGTTAAGCAAACAATGCCACACCAGCAGTGAAGTATGACAGAGCCATTAAAAGATGTAATTTCTTATCCATGTTTCCATTTATCAACCTAGCGCCTGTCCATGCAGCTGGACGTGGAGAGGCCCTTCACACAGCCCACATAAGACAAGAATGGACTTAAGAATAATCACTAGGAGTAGAAGGGACTTTAGAACAGGAATTTACAGTATAATGATTTGAGCTCCTTTTCTTAAAAAAAAAAATAATGGAGGGGGATAGTCTAAAAAACAGATATAAGACTGAAGATATAAAACACCGTCCCAAATATTATCCTACATTATGACTAGAAAAAGACACATTTGAATAGTGATTATCTCTGGCTGAAGGACTCACAGGTGATTCTGCCTCCTTATTTATACTTAAAAAAATTTTAACCACTGGTTGCTGCTGCTGCTGCTGCTGCTAAGTCACTTCAGTTGTGTCTGACTCTGTGCGATCCCATAGACGGCAGCCTACCAGGCTCCCCCATCCCTGGGATTCTCCAGGCAAGAACATTGGAGTGGGTTGCCATTTCCTTCTCCAATGCATGAAAGTGAAAAGTGAAAGTGAAGTAGCTCAGTCGTGCCTGACTCTTAGCAACCCCATGGACTGCAGCCTACCAGGCTCCTCTGTCCGTGGGATTTTCTAGGCATTAAGTATATAGAACTTTTATAATCATAATATTAATATCCTTTAAAATGAAACTATGAACAAATGAACTTTAAGAAATTAGTTTAAGGCAGTGAGGAGAAATAAGCCAAAATATGAACTGAATAAATCATTTAAATTAATGTAAAAAATGAAAATCATTAGGTTTTTCACAACTTGGTAGCAACCATAGTGTCAAACACATTCAGAGAGTCCTTGCTCAAAATCCAACCTTTCCACACTGATCTCTTCTTTTTGATTTCCTGAATTATGGCTATCAGCAATTTCTTCTTCATTAGACTTTTAAAAACATCTTTTTCGGGCTTCTGCAAATACAAATCAATGTATAAAAGGATAGAGTATTTGAGTGCCATCCCAATCCTAGTAAACCCTAAAACTGAGCCCAAAACTGATAACAAACACTCAATAGACACACTTAACAATGAAAAACAGCCATTTCTTCCCAATTATGGAGGGAATTGAAGAGGAGTGATTTGAAGAGGAAAAATGACAGGAGGCGCTGGTGGTAACACCTACACTTTGTGTTGCAAGAGAGATAAAAAATGCTAACAGGGTCCCAGAGTACAACACTGAACCAAATACCTCATGTATTTAGCAATATCAGAAAGTGTCTTTCCAACATGAAAACCAAGCCTGCTGGCTTTCCCATCACACCAAGTTCAGGTCACAGAGCAACACCCCTTAAACACTTTTGCTTTTAAATCTTTGGACTGAAGAGCTTTTGCAGCAGGGTTAACTGACAACACTGTCTTAATGAAATCGTACTGGGTACTTGCTTGCACAGGGAAATACAGTTATCACACACCAGGTAAACGGCAGAGCTGAGATGCATAGGCTTTTATCTGGACCAATTCCTTCAGCAATGATTGCTGAAAATGCTAACATTCGAACCTCTAGAACGCGGGATCATTAAGGACTACAGCTCACATCTGGGTGCCTAAGTTCTTCCAGATGCAATCACAGATGCTGATTTTAGTACAAGGTACAGTTTTTCCAAGTCATCACTAAACCCCTTGTTAATATGTTATGTAAGCAGTCATTCATGGACAGAGGAGCCTGGCGGGCTACAGTCCACAGGGTTGCAAAAAGAGTCAGACATGACTTAGTGACTAAACAAACAACAACTAAAGGAGAACACGTCTATATGAAAACATATGAATATCATTCATTCATTCATTCATTCAACACATATTCATTGGGAAGGGAACCATGTGCCTGGTTCATCCCTAGGCATCAGGGTGCAGGGACCACACATTTTCTTCACCAGTCTGAAACATTTCAGAACCAGTTGTTTTCTGATGAGCAGATTATATTTCCCAATTTTTACTCCTTTCTTGACACCTTTATATTTCCAGGAAGGACTTGGTTCACAGGAGGAACCACACATTACCTCAACCCCTGGGGAAAGCAAATGTCTTTGCCAGATACCGAAACAGGCTCCAATGAGTGTGCTATAATAACCCATTGTGCCACTTGTCATTTTTTTTCCTCCAGGAATATAAAGTGATTCTTCCCTTCTCATCGTCCAGCATAGCCCAGCCCCACCCCATCCCAAGACTTCTGACCTGACCATTCTCTCGTCTCCAGGAATGCGCTGGCCCCTTAGCACGGGCATGAGTCCTGTCTTTCATCTCGGTGCTGCTGTACCTTGCAGGAAGATCTGTCGGGTGTTTTAAAGTTTACCCAGCCAGTGTTCCGACATTACAGAAGTAACAAACTGTCCCATTGAGTGTATCCTTTGGCTGAAAGGCGCCAAGGTCATTAAGTGTTTGTTTGAACATTGTGTAATTACTGGAGTTAGAGAACTCGACAGGATCATCTTAGACCTCGGATGTCCCTCTCCTTTCCATAAGCAAGAACTACACCTTTTTCCTTTCAGGGTTTTGTGACTTTTCATCCAGTGAGCCCAGCAGCTAGCTAGCAAGCCCCACTGTTACCACACTATGCTTCCTTGGCACTTGCTCTCATTCCTCCATTACTAGCCCTACACTCGCTGTGATCATTAACCACTCATTCCCTGGCAGCCTCACTCCCTGACATTTAACCTGGATTCATCAGGTTACAGAAGCACAATAGCCACTGCCTTTATGAGCCCTTGGGTTTCCCTGGTGGCTCAGACAGTAAAGAACCTGCCAGCAATGCAGGAGACCCGGGTTCAATCCCTGGGTCAGGAAGAACCCCTGGAGAAGGAATGGCAACCCACTTCAGTATTCTCGCCTGGAGAATTCCATAGACAGAGGAGCCTGGCAGGTTACAGTCCATGGGGTCGCAAAGAGTCGGACTCAGCGGAGTAATTAACACTTTCACTTCATGAGCCCTTAAGGTCCTTTGAACAATTTCACTATTGAGAGTTGCCATTAGAATCCATGGCAAGGAATTTCCTGATGGCCCAGTGGTAAAGAATCCGCCTTGCAATGCAGGGGACCTGATCCCAGGTCCGGGAAGATTCTACTTGCCGCGGGGCAACTAAGCCCATGCACCACAACCAAGACTCAACACAGTCAAAGAAAGAAAGAAAGAAAGAAAGAAAGAAATTTTAAAAGAATCCATGGCTGTCTTTTCACTTTGCTTATATTTTCCTTTGTTGTGCAGAAGCTTTTAATTTTAATTAGGTCCCATTTGTTTATTTTTGCTTTTATTTCCAGAATTCTGGGAGGTGGATCATAGAGGATCCTGCTGTGGTTTATGTCAGAGAGTGTTTTGCCTATGTTCTCCTCTAGGAGTTTTATAGTTTCTGGTCTTACATTTAGATCTTTAATCCATTTTGAGTTTATCTTTGTGTGCGGTGTTAGAAAGTGATCTAGTTTCATTCTTTTACAAGTGGTTGACCAGTTTTCCCAGCACCACTTGTTAAAGAGATTGTCTTTACTCCATTGTATATTCTTGCCTCCTTTGTCAAAGATAAGGTGACCATATGTGTGTGGATTTATCTCTGGGCTTTCTATTTTGTTCCATTGATCTATATTTCTGTCTTTGTGCCAATACCATACTGTCTTGATGACTGTGGCTTTGTAGTAGAGCCTGAAGTCAGGCAGGTTGATTCCCCCAGTTCCATTCTTCTTTCTCAATATTGCTTTGGCTATTCGTGGTTTTTTGTATTTCCATACAAATCTTGAAATTATTTGTTCTAGTTCTGTGAAAAATATCGCTGGAAGCTTGATAGGGATTGCATTGAATTTGTAAATTGCTTTGGGTAGTATACTCATTTTCACTATATTGATTCTTCTGATCCATGAGCATGGTATATTTCTCCATCTATTAGTGTCCTCTTTGAAACAATGGGCCAAAGAACTAAATAGACATTTCTCCAAAGAAGATATATGGATGGCTAACAAACACATGAAAAGATGCTCAACATCACTCATTATTAGAGAAATGCAAATCAAAACCACAATGAGGTACCACTTCACACCAGTCAGAATGTCTGCGATCCAAAAATCTGCAAGCAATAAATGCTGGAGAGGGTGTGGAGAGAAGGGAACCCTCCTACACTGTTGGTGGGAATGCAAACTAGTACAGCCACTATGGAGAACAGTGTGGAGATTCCTTAAAAAATTGCAAATAGAACTACCTTATGACCCAGCAATCCCACTGCTGGGCATACACACTGAGGAAACCAGAATTGAAAGAGACACATGTACCCCAATGTTCATCGCAGCATTGTTTATAATAGCCAGGACATGGAAACAACCTAGATGTCCATCAGCAGATGAATGGATAAGAAAGCTGTGGTACATATACACAACGGAGTATTACTCAGCCGCTAAAAAGAATACATTTGAATCAGTTCTGATGAGATGGATGAAACTGGAGCCAATTATACAGAGTGAAGTAAGCCAGAAAGAAAAACACCAATACAGTATACTAACACATATATATATATGGAATTTAGAAAGATGGCAATGATGACCCTGTATGCAGGACAGCAAAAAAGACACAGATGTGTATAACGGACTTTTAGACTCAGTGGGAGAGGGAGAGGGTGAGATGACTTGGGAGAATGGTATTGAAACATGTATAATATCATGTAAGAATCGAATTGCCAGTCTATGTCCGATGCAGGATATGGCACGCTTGGGGCTGGTACGCGGGGATGACCCAGAGAGATGTTGTGGGGAGGGGGGGTGGGAGGGGGGTTCAGGTTTGGGAATGCATGTACATCCGTGGTGGATTCATGTCTTGTATGGCAAAACCAATACAGAATTGTAAAGTAAAATAAAAATAAATAAATTAAAATTGAAAAAAAAATAAATAAAAATAATAAATAAATAAATAAATAAAAGAATCCATGGCAAACCCACAGCCACCTGGATTTCCGCTCCCAGATCCCCCCCGGCAGCCTGACTACACGCGAGTTCTTATGGCTGAAGCAGTACCGTCCTCTTTTGCTACCACTTGTCACTGTAAGATCTTGATATCAGCTAAGCTTCACTGAAGACTCAGCATATGTCAAAGCACATTCTATGTGCTTTACATGAGCTTGGCTTGTTTAAATCTCTCCAAGACCCTGTCAGGTAGGCACTACCAGGTAGACCAGGAGAACGCACAGAGAAGCTGAGTAACTTGCCCAAGTTCACACGGCAGCTCCATGGCAGAGCTGGGATCCCCACACTCCAAGTTTGGACTTCTGAGCCTGAGCCTGGACCCACTACATGACCCTGCCTTTCCCTGGAGGGGCTGACTGTCTCTCTAGAGAAGGGGTAGTGTGAAGCACGCATATTCAAGGAAGAATAGAAAGTGGAGGAGGCGGAAAGTGGTGAGGCATGGTGAGTAACAACATTTTGGGGGGCGTCGTGCAGAGAAAACAACCAGCTAGTCACCTAGTCAGGCACAGTCCGAGCCTCATTCACATTCTGGCCCAGAATGTTCTGGGGTTGCTACTGACTCACGGATGTCTGAGTAGGAGGCAGACAGCAGGTGCTGCCTGGCAGCGAGGAAAGGGGGCCAGCTGGAGCCGGGGCCACAGCCAACGAGAGCAAAGCTGCTGCAGATGCCTCTTTCTCTAGGCTTCCACGGTTTTTGTCATTTGGAAAACATGGGCTCACCAGAGGGTTTCAAACATTATTTGGAATATAGAACCTGAGGGCACCTTACTATCGCTCCAAGGGAAGGATTGGGGAATTCTAGGATGCCAGTCCCTCTCCCCAACCCGAGGGATACCACCAACGGATCCAGCTCCATCTCGAAATGATAAGCAAAAGAACTACCACCAAGAATACTTTCTACAAGCCAAGTGCTTTAGACTGGCTTCTTCCAGCCTCCTTCTGCATAGAATTATTATTTGCTCCACCTTACTGAAGGAAATGGCAACCCACTCCAGTGTTCTTGCCAGGAGAATCCCGGGGACGGGGGAGCCTGGTGGGCTGCCGTCTATGGGGTCGCACAGAGTCGGACACGACTGAAGCAACTTAGCAGTAGCAGCCACCTTACCGATGGGCTTCCCAGGTGGCTCCAGCAGTAAAGAATCTGCCTGTCAGTGCAGGAGACACAAGAGACACAAGTTCAATCCCTGGGTCAGGAAGATCCCCTGGAAAAGGAAATGGCAACCCATTCCAGTATTCTTGCCTGGAAAACTCCGTGGACAGAGGAGCCTGGCTGGCTACAGTCCATGGGGTCGCAAAGAGCTGGACATGCCTGAGCACACACACATGCCACTTTACTGGCGGGGCATAAACAGGGGAAGTCATTTACCTCAGAACACGTGGCTGGCAAGCACTGGAGTCTGGACCTGAGCCCAAGATGGGAGAAACAAAGGTGTAGTCCAGGCAGGTGACAGGTGGTATTGGGAAAGAAGGAGCATCCACACCTTTCGTTCACTGACTCTTTCTTGTTGGAGTTCCTCCAATGGGTTCAGGACACAGAACTACGTATGGCAGACCAGGTCCATGCCCTAACTGAGCTGCATTTTCTGTTCCTACAAGGAGAGGCCATCAAAGATGAGAGCTTAGCCAGAAACAAGCGTGTAGCGGAAGAAGGGTATTCCCCCAGACACCGGGAGCCTACGCTGATTTCCATCACGGGCACGTGGCGGGAGGCTGGATTTAAAAGCGTTCTTGGAGCACATCCTGCTCCCCATAACACCAGGAACACCATGTGTCCCTGTCACAGAGGGAGAGAAGACAAACCCCCTCCTGTTCTGGACCTGGTATCCAGGAGGCTGACAAACACACTTTCAGCATTTTTTTTTAATAGCCTGGGGGTGGGGACTGGGGGCTGGGTTAAGCAGCTGAAAGTTTCCCTTTGTGTTCCTCTCACAGACATTTCTGGAAGGGGTCAGCACTGAGTGATTCATCATCTACCCCAGTAGACTCTCACTGAGAGGCCAGCACAGATACTGTGGTTAAAAATAAGTCTCTGCTCACTCATTTTCTTATTAATATTCTGTAACTGCATTAAGGACCTTCAGTCAACAGTGAGAAAAGTTCATTTATTCAAAAGTTGCCACACTGGCTCTAAAACTTTGGTGAAAATAACTTTATAACCAAGCCCTTGATTTCTTTTCAAAAAGTTAAGGAGAAATGCTAAGTACTATAGCATCCAGCAAAGAGACTGCTTGTTCAGACGTCTGCTGGCATTTGAGTACCACTCACCCACCGTACAAATTACTCTGTTCCTTGGCCTCTTCCTGTGTAAAATGGAGACAGCAACCACAATACCTATTGTGACAGACAGGCCCTTGTGGTGGTGCCTGGAGCAGAATACACTCTCATTAAAAGTTAGCTATTATTATGCAAATTCAGCCTATTTCATAATATTTATGGTAATTAACTATCAGTTATTGTTCTCATATTATATGCCGGGTACAGGGCTGAAAGTTTAGCATGATTTAGTCCTCAAGACAGACCCATAAGGTAGGTATTATACCCATTTTACAGATGAGAAAATGGGGAGGGGGTCAGAAAAGTTCACAGCTGGTGGATGGACAGAGGAGGGCTGGAACCCAGGTCCATATGCACTCAGAATGCTTTGTTATCACAAGGTAAAGCTGATTCAATTACAGTCCTGCAATCTGGCCTGAGTGTGAAAAGGCTCTGAAGTCAGCATTTCCAGCATCAATTATTATAGCATTCCCAAGTCTCCACCATCATCAAAGATTATATTTAACTTCTACACATGGTATCACTCATCTGGAAAACTCCTCTTCATCCTTCAAAACCTTACTCAGCTGTCTCTGGCTCTATACAGCCTTCCTTGCCCATCTCCACTCTTCAAAGAATTCATCCTTTCCATTCCTGAACTAGCTCTCCTTCCTTTACATATTTCAAAGTGCTGCAACACAGAGTGACTTGTCCTTAGAGTTTATATTTGTTTGTTTCCTCCACTAGGTGGGAACTCCTCTGCCCAGGCACCTATAGTTTAATTCTTTGGGAATTAGTAATTTATTCCAGTTCTCTGGGAATTGGCAATGCATGCATGATCTATATCAGTGGTTCTCTGTGGGGGCAGTTTCACTCCCCAGGGGACACTGGGCAATCTGGAGACATTTTTGGTTGACCCAGCTGGAGGTGGGAAGGTGCCGCTGTCATTTCATGGGTGGAGGCCAGGGATGCTGCGAAACATCCTACGGGGCATAGGCTAGCCCCTCCACAGCAAAGAATGACCCAGCCCCAAACGTCAGTGCTGTCAAGGTCAACACAGTCTAGTCTACCAAAAAGTGAAAGTGTTGGTCGCTCAGTCCTGTCCGACTCTTTGTGATCCCAAGGTCTGTAGCCCACCAGGCTTCTCTGTCCATGAGATTCTCCAGGCAAGAATACTGAAGTGGGTTGCCATTCCCCTCTTCAGAGGATCTTCGCGACCCAGGGATCAAGCCCGGTGCCCTGCATTGCAGGCAGATTCTGTACCATCTGAGCCACCATGGAAGCCCCTAGTCTACCTGCTGCTGCTGCTGCTGCTAAGTCGCTTCAGTCGTGTCTGACTCTGTGCGACCCCATAGATGGCAGCCCACCAGGCTCCCCCATCCCTGGGTTTCTCAAGGCAAGAACACTGGAGTGGGTTGCCATTTCCTTCTCCAATGCGTGAAAGTGAAAAGTGAAAGCGAAGCCACTCAGTTGTGTCCGACTCTAGCGACCCCATGGACTGCAGCCTACCAGGCTGCCCCGTCCAGGGGATTCTTCAGGCAAAAGTACTGGAGTGGGGTGTCCTTGCCTTCTCCACCAGTCTACCTAGTAGTTCTCAATTAAGTATCACTCATGCTCGTGACTCAAGAGTTTACTGCGCTCCACACGTCAGGGCTCAGGGGCTGTACACTGTGCTTCAGACCTCAGATAACAGTTGGACCTCTGTGGGAGGACCATTTGCCTCCATCCCTGATGCCACATTTTGCCTCTCCACTTCAGTCAGTGGAATGAGAGATACCTCAGACATTTTCCGAGCCTCACCGCTAGCACTCGTTTGTCACTCTAATGTGTTCCAGCTAACTCCCAACTGCCAGTATCTGAATCTCTTTGCCTGAGGGCTTTCTCAGGAGCTAAAAGGCTACTCTGGGCCCCTGTGGGCCAGAAATGCTGGGGAATTAAACGTTCCTGCAAGGAGTAGCCCTCAACCAATGACTGGCAGATTTGAATGTGTAAATACATCAGCTCCTTCATTGCTGGAGAGGATACCAGGACTCCAGGGCTAACACAGCTAATTTGCCCCGTCTCCACGATTTCCCCTGGGTTAAACTAGAGTCGCCCACAGAGGTGGTGGGCTTGGTAACGCACCCTCCCTTGGCTGCCCCTCCACTTCAGCCCTCCCTCCTGGTGTTTTCCTGCCCCTCCCAAAT
Source organism: Oryx dammah (assembly GCF_014754425.2). Taxonomy (NCBI): domain Eukaryota; kingdom Metazoa; phylum Chordata; class Mammalia; order Artiodactyla; family Bovidae; genus Oryx; species Oryx dammah. Next base: position 63,580,618 of record NW_024070201.1, read on the forward strand.
AAACTACTTGTTCTGGATTCTGCTCTGGAGTCTGCCCAAACCAAAACAGAATAGAAGCAACACGTTTCTCTTCCTAGCAGAAGCCTCAAGAACTTTCAGGTGATTCTGTCACTGCTTTTTCCCTCTCCTGCGAGAATGGCATGACCCAGGTGAGGGCTGTGTCTTCAGCCTGGGTCCCTTATGGAGGAAACATGGTGGCTAACTGCTGTTGACCTGCAACCAACATGTAACAGACACAAGAAACAAATTTCCGTGGTTGTAAGCCACAGAGATTTGGGAGTTGTTGTTACTGAAGCAAAACCTGGTAAAAGCCGAGTCATACAGGGTTTATCACTCCTAGAGGGACCTTCCTAACTGATGCTATTCTAGAAAACCTGAGCTTCTTACCTCTTAAACGATGCTCCTCTAAGGGCAAAATCATACAGCAGAGCTTTACCAGATCCTTGAGGTTGGAGATGATTGATTTTTCCCCTCGTGGAGGTTCCTGTAACTCAGGGTGCCTCATGCAGTGCTGAGAAGTGGTGAGCACCTAGAGATGGGGACTTATCCCTGAGCCATCCAGGTTTTACCAGGAACCAGTTCGAGCCTGGTGACTATTTTGGGAAAAGAGACGAAGACGAGGCATTTGGCTAGAAACAGACGGAAACACCAGTCCATACTACAGCTACTCTCCAGCTGAGTGACTTTGGGGAAAATCCTCCCCTCATCTGGAGCCTCCCATTTGTAACTTGGGGTCTGACCCTAAGATCTGAGTCCACCACCAGACTCAGCCACCTGGGTTCTCTGAAGACCAAAACCGAGCTCATTCTCTCCATCCCCTGCTTGATCCATCAACCTTCAGAACAAGCTAAACTCATACCCAAAATTTCAAGGGAAAGACTGTATCCTGCAGTTTACCAGGGGCTCATTTCTTCTCTCCAGTTCCCAGATCAGAAGACAGCATGGCACTCTCCCTTCCCTCTCTCTTTAACATTCATTCAGTATGAATCCCGTGCTGTGCATCAGGCTGAAACCTACTCACAATCTATCGCAAGATTTCTCATGCCTGAGTCCCTCACAAGCATGAGCCTTGGCTATTTTTGCCTTATCTGAACACCACCTCTACTAGAATTGACTTAATAATGTTTAGTGCTGATGGACTCTTTGTACTTAAATCCATGTTATCTTCAGAGGGATTTTTACATGCCTACTATCAATGAAAACCCAGTAACCCTTGTCATAAATAGAAGGTAGGCATGAGAACAAACATGGCAACAAATATCCTTATTGAATGCGAGCTGGATGTCTGCAGAAGCCCCAGCCTCCTACTCTCTTTGTTTAAAAGGGAAGCTGAAAGGCTTTAGGACAGTGATAAAGGTCTAGCAGCACCTGACCAAGGTTTTAACTTTGTCAGCATCAGAAAGGTTGGAAGAGATTCAGAAAAGGAGTTTCTCACCATGTGATGAAACGTTCCTTAATTTGTCACCAGTGCACAGCCATCTAAATCGTCTTTCATTTCACTGGGACATGTTTCAATCTTTGAATAAGGCTGTGCATTGACCTGGATTCTTACCATGTGTGGTTTTATTATTAACAGCACAGGTTTGAGTCCAGCTGTACCACTTCCTAAACCTCTCTGGTTTTCTCTTTCTTCATCTGCAAAATAAGGACAGTAATACTCCCACCTTCATAATGTGAAGACCTTCAAATAACGCTGGACCCACAGTCAGGCTCAATCAATTATGGCTGTCATTACTATTTATTATTGTTAACTTTGTATGATAGGTATTTTTTAATATATTTATTCAGCTGCACCAGGTCTTAATTGTGGCATGTGGGATCTTAGTTCCCTGACCAGGGATTGAACCTGGGCCTCTTGCAGAGTCTTAGCTGCTGGACCTCCAGAGAAGTCCCAATGTATGCTAGGTATTTTAATGCCCATCCTACAGACAAAGAAAGGAAGGACCAGTTGCATAATCTGCCAAGGTCACAGAGCCTTGCTTTTTCCACTCTTATAAACAGCTGCCTTAATGTGCAACCGGCATTATTACCTATTTTAAGTTGCATATTTTTATTCCTGTGCTATTTTATCTTTTCTAATTCTACAGGCCTGCTTGGTTGCCTCCGACTAAAACACAGAAGGTGTTGATGCCTGGACATAAGCAGTCAGTTGAAGCAGATTCAGGCCAGTGTGTGAAGTGCCTGCCTCATCCTTGGCCCCAGAGTGTGCCAACCTGCCCTGGGGCTTGCCATTTTGTGGAGGGCAGCACAGGAGGGCAAAGATCTCATCTAAAACCACTCAGAAACGCATGGTTACATGCAGAACCCTGCCACTTACCATGGCAGAATTCACTGCAGACAAGGCTGACATTTCTTGTGCCTTTTTAATATTCCATTTATACATGTCTCACCTGAAGTTTCATCCTACTCTACTTCAGATTCACCACCTGCAGAGACTTTAAGATGATACATGCATACATGTTCGGTGCTCAGTTATGTCCGACTCTTTGTAACCCCAGGGACTGCAGCCCCCCAGGCTCCTCTGCCCATGGGATTTCCCAGGCAAGACAGAATTGGAATAGGTTGCCATTTTCTACTCCAGGGGATCTTCCCCACCCAGGGATCGAACCAGGGTCTCTTGCGTCTCCTGCATTAGCAGGTGGATTCTTTACCACTAGCACCACCTGGATAGAGAAGCAGAAGTCTGGAAGAGAGACGGCACACACACCTGTCGCTTGCCTTCCCTCCCCACACCCCTCACTGGTCGTAAAGCACCCCTCAAGTCCTGTTCCGGTGCTGACAGTGTGGGTGCAGCAGAAGTAACACATCCTAGAGAGGATTTTTCTCTCCCACGGCCTTCCCAGAGACTGGGGGCTCTGGAGGTTAATGTAATCCCCAGGGGATGGGGCTTCTGTCACGGAACTCAAGGCAGTGGTGGTGAGGGTGGAGGGAGTCAGATACTCTTTAGCATGAAAGTTATATTTCAGCATCGCCCACAAGGTCTGATTATGCTGTAGACGCCTCATCCTCAGTTCTGTTTACAAGACTCCAGATTCCTAATCAGAAGCCTTGTATGTCCCTGACTTGCTCAAACTGAAGCAACACATGTACGCAGAGAATGAAAGGAAACCCAGGCTGGAGGCTGGAAATAAAGACACCAGGCTTTGGGGGATAAAGGAGATCCATGGTCTGGGAGACAGTGGGACAGGGGACCTGGGGTGCGCTCAGCCCACTCTAGGGCCAGACCCAGAGTGCACCCTAAAAGTCTCTGGCTGAGGTTGGGAGCCCCAGGACAGGTGGAGGAGTCCAGAAAAGCCACTCGGCATCCCCGCAGCCTGCTAGACTTTGATCACTTGATTCTGAAGCAAAGGACTGGCTGGCCATTCCCAGGAAGTCCCCTGAGGGTCTTGGCCAGCTCACAGCTTCAGGACACTGAGTGCCGCAGCAAAGGACACGGAGGTTGCCTGTAGGCACTCGCGGGAAGCAGGAGAATGGGAGTTATGGATGGAGACTTACGGTCTTTCATTTCTGAACGTGGCTTTGTGGATCCCTGTCACAGCACTGCCCCTAACACCAGATCCTTCATGGGCCATATCTAAGAGCCTGAAAGGAGCCTAGCATTTCCATATCAGCATCTGATACATCTATTCTGAATTTTCATGAACTGCCTTCTATGCTACCCATTGCAGGCTCAACAGGGCTAGGCCCCACCATCTGATCACCATCTGATTGTCACACTTGTCGGCAGGATGTGAATGTGGTGAGAAGGGGGCTGGGGTAGAATGATACTGGTAGTAACTCAAATACGTAACTAATGCTAACAAAACTCAGAATATGATAAGTATCTATAGCTAGAAATGGAAGGAACAGCCCATATGGGAATAATGAGCTCAGCTGGTTATGGAAATCAATAATCATTAGGGGACATGACGGGAAAGAGGCAATGATAGACCAAGGCACTGACCTTCCTACCTGTCTTTGGTGGCACTCCACCTACAGTCCAGGCTGGGCTAAGCCTCCTCAAGAAAGGAGCCAAGACTCTCCTAAGATAACTGCGGGAGTTACTTCAGCTTTCAAGGGAATGAGGGGGATGCTGGTATGGGGGAAGCTATGCCCCACCAGCCACGAAAGAAGCAGCCTGGAGTCTCTAAACTCAGCAGCCCAAGAGATGGGATTTACAGGTTGGAAGAGAAACCCAAACAACAGAGAGGGTGTTACAGGAGCAGAGAGTGAAGAAAAGGGCTGAGCAGGGGATAGGGTGGGGAGGACAGCCATGCACGGAGAGGTACCATCTCTTTCCGTTCCATCTGAGCAGCTGTCTCACGGAGGCAGGTGGCGGAGGGGAAGAACTACAGGTGAAAAGAGGCCTCCATATTGAGCCTCCATTCCCTGCTTCCCTGGTGGCTCAGGGGTAGAAGTGTCTTGCTCAGGCGATGGAATGAGTTGATTCACCTGTATTGGCTCTGGTCCTTTAAGCCTGGTGGCCAGCCTGAGTGAGAACAGCCTGGCCTCATCCATCCTGAGCAAATCCCCTCCACCAGTCCAGCCTGGACACTTCCAGGACAGGTCCCATTCCCTTGCCTCCTATCATTCCATTCATCTCCTATCTATGGCCTCCCCTTAGCACCTGGATGGGGCACCACCTCCACCATAACCCACAGTCACTCCCTTCCTGTTGCCCTGGAGAAGTGTCTACCATGGTCCAGCTGGGCCCTCAGGACCCCATCCCTTGGATTTTTCTCGCCCTCGCATACGACCTTAGTGGCCAATGACTAGTGAGGTAAGAAGCTGCCTGCTCCCTAAGAGGCTGATTTTGAACCTGTGGCCTCATTTTCTTTGGTACCAGAAGAGGACGGATGCCTTAAAACCTTTGCCACAGCAGACCACGACCCCATTTAACATCTTTAGGAGGAGGCAACATCTGCACTGATGCTCAAGACATCGCTTTTGTAGCTTGGATTCTTTACTGAACGGTCAGAAATGCCACTGGCTGAATTACTGTGCTCGATCTCTTGTTTATCAATGGCTACTCCAGCAACCATCACCTAGGAGACAGAACTGCAGAGTCCCAGGCCCTGTCCAGCCCCGCGAAACATAATCTAACAGAATCTCCAGGTGATCCTTAAACGCTGAGGTTTGAGGAAGAGAGCTTCCTGGGACCAGGGAACAAAATGCTAGCCAGCTCCTGCTCCCTGCCCCTCCCACAGTTGTCCTTTGGGTAGCTTAGCGGTAATGAATCCGCCTGCCAATGCAGGAGACGTGGGTTCGATCCCTGGGTCCGGAAGATCCCCTGGAGAAAGAAATGGCAACCCACTCCAGCATTCTTGACCAGACTACAGTTCATGGAGTCACAAAGAGTTGGACATGGCTTAGCGACGAAACAACAGCAACTCCCTCAACACCTTCTCTCAGACCTCAAGGCCCACAAACAGCAGGGCAGAGTTCCTTCATGACTTGGGCAAACCCAGCAGGGACACCGGTCATGAGGATCTGTCTCAGACTGTCCCACACGACAGGCTCCCAGGGCTGAGCCTGGGGACAGGAAGCAGCTGGTCCAGAGCAGGCATGAGGCCAGCTGTGGGTGAGTGGGAGGAGGTAGAAACTGGGCCAGGAAAGCGGAACCAAAGGTCGGAGGTGCAAGGTGAAACTAGATGGAAGAGGAGTAAAGACACTAGACAGTGAGTCGATTAGAAACAGACAGAGGAGTGCAGGCTTGACTGTATCAGGTGAAGGGCTGTGCGCGGGCCCATCTGCTGGGTGGGGGGCTTGCGGGACTAATACAGCATGGGTCGGGGGTGGGGTACACTGGTCTGGGAACTGGGTGAGGTGTCCATTGCTCACGGTGCAGGGTGCCAGGTCAATGATTGATAAACCCTAGGACCTGCAACCCAAAATCATATAAACCACAAGCCAGAGGAAACAGAAGTCAGATGATGGGATTAATGATAGTTAAAACTGACTGAACATTAACCCCAAGCCAGGCACATTGATAAGTGCTCTATGTAAATTATCTAACCCCCTGAGAATTATTTAACCCCCTGTAAATTATTTACAGAACACCCCCCAACCCAAGACTCCATGTGGTGAAGAGCATGGGGTGAACAGAAATGTGAATCTCGAGACTAGGTGGGGTTTGAATCTAGACTCCTCCATCTCTTAGCTCTGTGATCAGCGGCAAGCTAGTTAAATTCTCTGTTTCTCAGTTTCCTCGTCTGTAAAATGGGAGCATGTTAGTAGCTCTGTCATACAGTTGTAATAATATAAGTAACATGTAAAATGGTGCATCACAAAGAATAAAGTCAATTTCATTATAATAATTGTTACTATCATTTGCCCTTTTCAGAGACAAAGAAACTGAAGCACAGAGATCTAAGTAACATTGAAGTGATGGGCCGGGGAAGTAAAGCCAGCCAGTGTTGCTACGAAAGCAGTGTGTGTAACCATCATGCTTTGCTGCCTCACATCAAGTCAGAGGAACAAGGTGAAGAGAGAGTGCCAAGGTGAGAGGCCCAGGAGAAGACAGAACAGAGGAAGGACTCCTGGAGAGAGCTCTGAGCAGATCCCAGGGCTGTCGGCAGGGGCTGAGGGTGGGAGATGAGACAAGCGCGCTCTAAGAGCTGAGCACAGCCAGGACACACTGGAGACTGAACTTCATGGTTCTGGCAGCCGAGATTCAATCCTCCTGTTGAAACGAGTTTTCTAGATGGGACATGTGGCTTATATCCAAAAACCCTGGGGCTTTGCTGCCAAGTCATCACTCTGGCAAGAACCACACCTGACTTTGCAGACCTAAAAAGTGACAACAGGAAATCATTACTCCTGAACTTCCATGGGGCTGGGTTGCAGAGGAAAGCAATGGTAACAGCTAAGACATACTGAGTGATGACTACATGCAAGGTACCGTTTGATGCACCGAGTGCTGTAACTGAGTCTTCACCACAACCCAAAGAAGTCCCAATATTATCCTCATGTTGTAGATGACGGCACAGAGAGGTCAAGTAACATTCATGAGGTCACACAGCAGGTAAGTCACACAGCCAGGAACAAAACCCAGGCTCTCTGGCTCCACAGTCCATACTCTTAACCGCTAGGATTTATAATACCTAATCAGCTATCCTCAGAAGCAACTAGATAATTTATCAGACCTTGAAACATTTATCTGTGAATGGTTTCTCAGCCTGAGTAGTCAAGTTTACATAGAACAGTCAACTAAAAACCTAGAAATGGGGAAATTATTAGGCAATTCCAACTTGAGAGGTGTTCTACAAAATAACTGATCAGACCTCTTCAAAAGTGGCAAGGTCATAAGAGACGAGGAAAGACTGAGGAACTGTCACTGGTGGGAGGCGACAGGACAGCTAAATGCAACATGGGATCCTGGATTGGATCCTAGAACAGAAAGGACTTCCTGGAAAAACTGGGGAAATCCAAGCAAGTTCTAATCGTCCTGGAGCAAGGCTGATTTCTTCGTTTTAATCAATGTCCTGTGGTTATGTAAACTGTTACCATTACAGGAAGCAGAGTGACAGGCATACGGGAACTCTCTGTATTATTTTTACCGTTCTTCTTTAAGTCTAAAATTATCTAAAATTTTTACAGAATTTGGCGTTGAAAAAAACAAATATACAAATGACAAAAGGATCAAAACCAGTGACATTCTCGGTTTATAAATGAATGTGTTTATCTTTGTCATTGTAATCAGACTACATTTCCTCCTAAATATGTAAATAAGTACTCATTTTGACTTGACATTAAATCTGTTTAAAATTGTGAACAACAAGAGCTGGCAATGATTAAGTTTAGAAACCTGGATCTTCTTTAGAAAAACACATCACTTCAGTTTTAAACGTATAGAAATGTGGAATCACTAAGGTATAGTGTTGTAGGTCAATCATACTGCAAAAAAAAAAAAATCATAGCAAAAAGAGATGAGAAATGAGGATTGGGGGCAGGAGAATTGGATGAAGGCAGTCAAAAGGCAAACATTTCCAGTTAGAAAATAAATAAGCACTAGAGAGGCAACACACAAACGATGAATATAATTAACACTATTGTATGTTATATATGGAAGTTAGTAAGAGAACACATCCTAAGAGTTCTCATCACAAGGAAATATTTTTTCTATTTATTTTATTTTATATTCACGAGAGATGATGGATGTTCACAACATTTACTGTGATCATCATTTCATGATGTATGTCACTCAAATCATCCCCCCATACACATTAAACTGACACAGGCCTGCACGTTAGTTATATCTCAATAGAACTGGAAGAGAAAAAAGAACAGAACACTTGTATGTGCTTTGAGGTGTGTCTCTCTCTCATCTTTCCCTCTCTGATTCACATTCTCAGCATCATTACTCCATAGATCTACTCAGTACCCACAGGTTGATGGTCACTGCCCAGGAAAGGCTTGGATCTCCTGGAGGTGAAGTACCACTTCATAGGCACGGGTGAGCTTCCCGAAGTGCAGCCGGTTTGACACACGCTAGGAGGAATGGGCAAGCCAGGGAGACCCACGTCTTCATGAGGGTCAACAGCCAGAGAGGTAAAGGACAAACAGAGGCACAGCTCCCTATAACTAGGTATAGGGCCCGGAGGTAAACACTCTGCCTGCATTAGCTCGTTTAATCCTCTCCACAGCCCTAGGAGGAAGGAACTATGATTATAACTCCCAAGTCACTGATCAGGGAATTGAAGATCAGAGAAGTTAAACAATTTCTAAAGGTCACACAGCAAGTCAGCAGTAGAGCTGGGATATAGCATGAAAAGCATGTTATCATGAGAGACTGTAGTTTTCCTTTTCTTTGTTGACTTTCTTATTTCAGCCAAAATTGGATTGGCTCTAACAAATCATCCTCTGGTTTGTCCTCAACTCAGAGAGTAAGATGCAAAGTGAACCAGACAAATATCACAGAAAACACGCCATGTACCAGATGCTCTATATCCATCATTCCATTTGATCACCACCAAAGAGGAGTGATTATCAACTCCATATTCAAAGGAGGTAACTGGGGCTCAGAAAGGTTACCAGACAGCTAAGTGGGCACACTGGAATTTTTCAAGCTTGAATCTTCCTGATAGCCAAGGCCCGTCACGCTCTCTTCATTCATTCCATTTCCAAGGAAGACTCATAAGGTGAAAAAAAAATCAAGTAGGTAAGAAGAAAAAAAAATCTCTTCTCAAGTCCCTGCAAAGTAACCCTAAAATACAGATCTACATAAGCAAATTCATGCAGATTCTGCCATTGTCCTTAATTTCACCTGTCAGTGATCAAATCCAGATTATTTAGACCCTGAAAAATTAGAGTAGCTTGTTTGTTTTGCTTGTTTTCTTTTCTCTGGGGCCTACATCTCTTATTTTAGACATCTCCATGACTTAAACCATCTAGATAATTGCAAACACCCCTCTCCTGCATTCCAGTATGTTTTTTTTTTTTAAGAAACTCAGATTCACAGTCCATTTCACAAAATAGGCATTCCTAAATGAAAACACATGCACGTGGCAAATGGGACCAGCCTGGCATTTGGAAGTTCCTTTACTGGTTTCAGCCAGAATAAAGCTATACCACACCAGCTTAGGGCCCCTCAATGCAAGCCCAGTCCATTGGTTTCAAACTTGGAAACAGAATCAGCACTATCACTCTCTCCCTCCTGAAAAGTGAATTCTCAGTATAGGATTTCACATTCTGAAAAGAAAAGCAATATGGAATTTTGGAAAAGACAGAAGCCCCAGATCCTAACACACAGGCACAGTGGAAGCAGCCTGATGCCTTTGCACTATAATACTTTGGGGACCGATTATTCTGAAACGTTGTTTGGGTGATGACACAGAGGACACTCGGGGGACCCTGCCTCCTGGGAACTCAGCAGTCTTAGAGCAGCGAGCAGCTCCGTATCATACATCGCCTACAAAGGCAGAGGAAAAGCCAGAAATGAATATTAATGACTGATCTGAAGCAGTTTAAAATTATCACAAACCTGAACTGATTTGTAAAAATCTTTATTTCGGAAAACACTCCCCCTTCCTATCTGCATCAGCAATAGGTGTCTGTTTGAGCAACTCTAAAAGTCCACAGCTCTTCTTTCTCATGAAATTTAACTATTTAGCATACAATGAGAACCTTTCCAAAGTGCTGGATGCAAGAAGCGCAGAGGGAACAAAATGAGTCTTTTCCAGGAACTGAAACTCTGGGCTGGATTGATAAATAGTGTGCTTTGAACTTATTGCTCACAGACCAAAAAGAATGTGAAAGAACACGTGGCTCTCTTCAATTAAATTCTATTGAAAGTCAAATCTGCATGGATGCCATTAAAAGCTGGCAATTTTGGAAAGTGTGTGTAGGCATCCTGGCAAACGGCAGCTCTGAAAGGAGAAGATAGATGGGTAAGCCAAAACCCCGTTGTTTGTGGATTAAGTGCATTAACATCTGTGACACACAGACCAGTGTCTGGCATAAAGGAAGTGCTGCAGCAACGTTAGTTAGCTGTCCTTCATGCTGCAATTGTTATTACTAACATTCTTATTAGGCTGCCCAGATGCACAAAACTATTAGAACACCTTCATCACATTTAGGCAATTCCAGTTAGATAAGCAATGCAGGTTTTTTAAAGAAGGCAGACATGACATCCTGAATGAGCAAACTCCCACCCACAAAGAGCAAGAAACCCCTGCCTCTGACACTTTCCTAGGGAGAGACCACCTAGCAACTGGGGAGCTGAGGAGTCTTTACTTGAGCCTTGAGAAGATGCCAAGGACTTCTGATGAGAACCAGTTCACAAAGAGACATTTGATCCTATTTTCCAATGAGAAGCATATGTCCAAGGTACATACGCTTGCTTCATTCACGTAAGGATGGAAACAATGCTAAGTACATTCTGTCCCAAGAACTTACTTACTCATGCTTACCCTACAAGGCTGAGCTTTTTAGTTTAAATCCCAGCATTCTGCCATAAATCGGCCTCACTGAAAGGTTGTTCTGAGAACAACTTCTGGGCAATCTATAAATCGCGTGCAATTCCCAAGAGCTAAAACAAATGCTCGATGTAGTCTGGACATCCACAGAGTTGGTGAAAAGCTGTGTTTGGTTTTCTTCTCTCCTTTGCACGAGCATCACTCATGACATCTATTATTCATTATTCCGTTCAAGCACAAACAGCCAAAGCCCTTACTCTCATGCTTCTGCTGGATTCAGGCTCATTATCTTCAAGAGACATCTGATTCTTCCAGGAAATCTATAAAAGGTCTGATCAGTAATGACTCACATTATTTTCCTAACCCATCTGATTTTATCATTTAATCCCTTGGCCAAGTTCCAAAAAACAACCCAGTGCTCGTTGATTTGATCAAACAACACCCAGCACCTTCCCAAAACATGTGATGCCAATATTCTTAGCACCTCAGCCCCACAGAATGGGACACCTCCTTGAAACAGGAAAACCTCAATACCCTGGATGAGGCAACTCCACCTAAAAATTTCACCAAACGGGGACTGGGTTTTGCTTTCCTTTGAAAAAATCATCCAGGGAGCAACCCAGATGGTTTGTGAGCACTAACCTTCTCAGAATTGGGTCCTCGGGTATCTTCATGGACACACACGGGAGAGTTATTCTAGGTGACCTTGGGTTAAAGAGTTTTATTTTAAATCCCAGCTAATCTTTGCTGCTCCCCGGACTGATCTCTTGACACATCTTAGTTCAGGTCTACAAGAGAACTCCAAAAAGACAGCGTGAGTTAGTTGGGGGTTCGTTTCTCCTTCCCTTTCTTCCAGTCAATTCAGTTCTGTCAATAACCCCTTTTTCCTCCTCTGTGTTAAGTAGTGGTATAGTTGAGCCAAAGTGGAAAATAAAGAATGAAGAATGGAGCTGAGGGACCCAGTGGCTGTCTTTCCAAGGACAGCGCTAAGGCATTTAGGGAGCTGGGCTGCGGTAGCGCCTGCAGACGCTGCGGCCTCACTGTTTGTTTTGAGAGCCACTGGGTATTTTTAGAATCTGTAGGGAGAAGTTAAGTGGCACAGGGTGGCTGTTATGCCACTAATGACACCCTGAGCTTAAAGAGGCAGGATGCACATAGCGACTGCTGAAGCTTCGGGCGTCAGAAGGCCACACCTGACTTTGCAATCACACATTTGTGGAAGCAGAGGTGGAAAAGGGAGAAAAAATTCTTCATAAACTCAGTAAATAAAGTACTGCAGCGCTCAGGTGTAAGCCACATAACCATGAGATTTTTAGGAGTTTTTAGTAGCTATATATATTTCTTCCTTCCTTTTCCCTCCTTCTTTTCTTTCTTTTTTTTTTCCTTTCTTTTTACTCTTACACCCCTTTCCATCTGCTCCTAGAAGTGAACCAAGTGATCCAGTTAGATGACCTTTCCTACACAGGTCAGAACAGGAATGGGTGGGACTGGGAGTCCAGCTAATGAGGCTGTTCCCTGGGTCTTTTCCTTGAAGCATCAGGAAAGTAGCACTTTTTATTACTAAGATCATCGACGGTGAGGATGCTGTACACTTTGAGCTCTCAGGAGCCTCAAATCACTACCTGCAACGAGACAACCCAGGAAAGCCCAACCAAGAGATGGGAGGGAACAGGATGATTCTGATGGTGTCTGTGCCCTTGGCCTTGATCCGTCACTGACTCCCTAGATACCCTCATGACCTTAACCAATAAAGCTCCCCTTTTTCTCCCTTTGAGTTGGGGTTCTACCAAGAGTACCCCAAAGAAGCATAAGGCAGAGTGATCTCCAAACGCAGATTTCTAAAAACACCAGAGGAATGTTAAAGTGTAAGCCATAAGCCTATCCACTCATGCCCATCCTGCTGCCCAAGGCCTCTTAACTGCCCTCATTTGCCCTCAGAAAGCAGGTGGGAAATTCCAAGCTGATCCTACTTTGCACTTTCGGAAAATAAAGAGCAGCATTCATTTCCCACAGTTGTCACATGGCACATTTTCATTTGTTGTCATTCCCAGAAGACCAAACTTCCCTAATGGTTTTCATGCCCCACCAGAGTGTACGAGTACTGACCTCTGATCACACAGTCCCCTCCACTGAGTGATACTGATGATGATGAACTTGCCGTAGTCTCCTGCCCTGTGCAAAGCAGTCAACAGAGTTAGACATTTCCTTGCAGTTCAGTTCAGTTCAGTCACTCAGTCATGTCCGACTCTGCAACCCCATGCACTGCAGCACACCAGGCCTCCCTGTCCATCACCAACTCGCAGAGTTCACTCAAACTCATGTCCATTGAGTTGGTGATGCCACCCAACCATCTCATCCTCCTTCCATCCCCTTCAATCTTTCCCAGCATCAGGGTCTTTTCAAATGAGTTAGTTTGGCCAAAGTATTAGAGTTTCAGCTTCAGCATAATTCCTTCCAATGAATATTCAGGACTGATTTCCTTTAGGATGGACTGGTTGGATCTCCTTGCTGTCCAAGGGACTCTCAAGAGTCTTCTCCAACACCACAGTTCAAAAGCATCAATTCTTAGTGCTCAGCTTTCTTTATAGTCCAACGCTCACATCCATACATGACTACTGGAATGTTTACTTAACATATATATAATGTTTATGTACATGATCTGGTTAAATCCTCACAACAACTCTTTGAAGCAGATAACTATCATATACCCATTTTACAGGTGAAGATACTGAGGTTCAGAAAGATGGAACAACTGTGCAAGACCACACAGCAAGTAAGACATGGAGTCAAGCTTCCAATTCAACCCCATGTACCTCCAAAGCCTGTGGTCGACCACTACGTATTGAACCACCCATTGCTTGATGGACCTTTACTTGCTATGTATTCACGCTGTATCTTCCATCCTGGTCTGTCAGCCTCTCTACCTTTTCACTCCCACAGAGCTCCTATTAAACTGATGTCTTCCTGATCTTTGTGTGTTTGATTCGCCAGCATTTCACCGTGATTCTTCAAGAGGGAGGAAGATACAGTTACATTGTGATTTAGCTAATCTTTGGCAGAAGCCAAATCTAGTCCTCAAGATGAAAATTCTCCATATTTCCAAGAGAACAAATCCTAAGTTTAAAACTGTTTATCTAAAAAGTAAAAGATGATTTAGATCATGCTTCAAACATTTATGGTATTACTATTTCTCAGCTCTCCAGGAATAAAAAGAACTTAAGTGCTTCTTTGGAACCTGATTCCAAAGTCTGGTTCTGTTTTCCTTACCCAAACACAACAAAAGTTAAAATCCAACAGATAACCATCTAAGGAAATTGTTAAACATATATGAAAAAATGTATATAGAAAGATATGCATGATCACATGTGTTGCAACAGTGACGTGTAAGAAGTAATGTCCAACAATAAGTGATTAAGTCAATATTACGGCATAAGTATGATTTGAAAACTTGCAAAGTGACGAGTCATTAAAGTTATGTTGATGAAGAATATAGTGGGGAAAAAACAAACCTGTCACAGTGCTCAGTGAAAGATGCAGACTTTAAAATGTTGATTAAAAAAAAAAACAGATTAAAAGGACATAAACTAAAATGATTGTGGGTGATCTTTTTTTTGGGGGGGTTGGTTGCTTTCTTGCTTTGTTATTTTTTTGGTTGAAATTTGTTTTGTTTTGAGCAACATTATTTTTATCATGATGTTGTTTGACAAATGATTGTTAATAATGGTTATTAATAAAAAGGCTACAAAGATTAGGCAGCTGAAGATGTTACTGAGGTTATCAGAGAAAAGGAAAGTATTAGCAGAATGTGCCAGGGTGGGTGGGAGTCCAGATTCAAGTCAACTGCCTGGGATTGGATTCTGGTTCTGTTACTCACTTGCTTTGTAACTGAGCAAGTTGCCCATTCTCTTTGCATCTTCATTTCCCCACCTAGAAAACAGGGTTGAGAATAGTAATAGTGACCCCGGGGAGTCGTTCTGAAGGTCACAAGAGCTAACACATGTGAAGCATTTAAAACAATGCCCGGCATAGGGCATATTTTGGATAAGGTGTTGCTTATTATGGTGAAAACCACTCAAGGGCAAGCACCCTATCTTACACAGTTATATTTCCAGCAAGTATCACAGGGGTTCATGCACAGTGGGTGTCTGATCAATGTCTCTTGAATGGCACCCAGATGGATTCCTGAGGGCAATGCTGGGGCTTGCGGGAGCAGCCACCACGACACCACCTCAACCATGACGCGTTTTGTGTAAATCTCTCTCCAGATCCTGTCCCTGGGGCTTCTTAATGCTGAAGGTCAGCAGTCATTCTAGTGGTAAGTCTGGAGCACTGACAGTTAACAGAATAGAGGAGACAAGTGAAAACCAGGACGGCCACAACCCAATAAAGTTCAGCAACGGCCCGCCATCTCCCTCCACTGTTCTGGTCTGGACTCTGTTGGTTACTTGAAAGAGAAATGCACTCACACACAACAAAAGGGGAGACTGTGATAGTGTGAGGCATGGGTATCTCATGGAATCCAAGAACAAGAAACAAAGTAATAATAGAAGTTATCCTGCCAAATGCCATTTGGACCAGGGACTGGATGATTGGTTAGTGAGAGCTGAGAATGACTTTGTGAAATATCATAATTCTAGAAATACTTTAACTGAAAGTATATAATGACAAGCATTTGTCAAACTCTGGATGACCTCAGATCCCACATGGAATATGGAAGAAGAGTGTTCTCATCCATATGGCTTGATCCTAGTATGTCTTAATTCTGAACTCATCCTTAAAATCCCATGAGTTTTAGAAATATAATGTACAGATAAATGAAGATGACCTGTTTCCGCTCAAACAAGGAAGGCCAGCCCAGAGGCCATCTGCTCAGCATATGGCGATAATTCAAAACGACAAGCATGTGGAGGATCCAAGAATCCTGAATCCTAAATGAGTCTCAGACTGTTCCAGCTTTAGGCCCAGTGGATTAGAGAACATCCATTCATCACTGAGGCTTACTCACTTGCTCTGTGGCATACTCATCAGTGTCCCAACCTCCAAACCTTCAGAAGATTCACCAACTTCAGGAATGAAAAATACTTTCACAGAGGTTTGGCCATTGATCTGTTTATGCTATTAGACAATTACACAAATAACTGAGAACTTCAATCATAGAATTTGGAGGATGTAAAAGGATTTTAGAAATCTAATCATCAACCTTATATTTTACATATGAAAGAAAGAATAAAGATTAGAGAGGTCAAGGTGATTGCCAAAGCCCAGAAGCCTACAGTCAGAGTCTCAGGGCAGTATAGTTTTTCTACTCTACTGTGTACCAAATAGGTAACCACCTGCCTACATATGGCCCAACTCATCAAGAGGAACTTGGTTAAACTTCCCAGAAATTTGTTGCTTATAACAAGGATAAACTAAAGACATATGATAATAAAAATTTACTCACATGCTGAATGATGGTAAGATCATAATCACATATACATCATATGTGATTGGGCCTCAGAGTGAAATAGAAATATTCAAAAACAAAAGTTCTCCCCCTCTCCCCTAAGTGTAACTTAGAAAGACCAGTAAATCTCCCAGGTCAAACCATCTCTGCCCTCCTCTTTATGAATTAGAAAAATGGACAACTTTTTCGATACTCAGAAGAGGAATAACAGATGTTGAAAGTATATGACATGAGAAACACATCACAGATTGTTTCTCATTTCATCCTCTTCACAACTTTACAAGAAAAATAATATATCCCTTTTCTCAGATGAGCAAACTGAGGCTCTGAGAGGTTAGGTAATTTCTCCAAGCTAGTCTGTTTGATTCTAAAGCCTCCAAATTTTGCAATACTGTGTCTCCCATTCTTCCCAGGTAGAAGATCCTGCAGAGGGGCATGGTTGCCAGAGAAACGGTCTTTTTGGAACTCCTTAAACATACACTGTTTGAGACCTGTGAGTTATCTCAGAACACTAGTTCTACAAGGAACCAGGCAAGCCCATCTGCTCTCCCGATCTTCCCCCAAGATGGGTTCCTTCAAAGATACAGGGCTTAGTTTCATTTCTCTCTGCCTGATTCTCCTTAGCATCTTCTAACCAAACTCATATAATAATTTTTTTTTGACCCTACAGGAATTTGACTCATCAGAGTTAGAAATTAGGGGCTTCCCTGGTAGCTCAGTGGAAAAGAATCCATCTGATAATGCAGGAGACGTGGGTTCAGTCCCTGGTCCAGGAAGACCCCACATGCCGGAGAGCAACTAAGCCCTCGTGCCACAGCTGTTGGGCCAGTGTTCTAGAGCCCAGGAGCCGCACCTACTGAGCCCGTGTTCACTAGAGCCCATGTTCACAGCAAGAGGAACCAAGGCAACGGGAAGCCCGCACACCACATCTAGAGAGTAGGTCCCTCTCGCCACAACTGGAGAAAAACCCAAGGAGCAGCGAAGAGCCAGCACAGCCAACAAATAAATAAACAACTAGAGAGTAGGTCCCTCTCACCACAACTAGAGAAAAACCCAAGGAGCAACAAAGAGCCAGTACAGCCAATAAATAAATAAACAAAATTATTTTTAAAAGAATTTAGGCAGAGGAGACACAAAGCAGCAAGCAAAATCATCCTTTGGAAAATACTATCTCTGAGCCTCACCATGTTCCTTGCCATGGTTTTTCCATATCACCAGGTTTTTCTCTTCAATAGGATACCTAAATTCTTAGGCCTGTCTTGCCCTATCACTTCTCACTCTTCTACTGTGTCAGGAAAGGAAAATTCCATGGACAGAGGAGCCTGGCGGGCTACAGCCCAGGGGTCACAAAGAGTTGGACATGACTGAGTGCGCACACACACACACACACAAAGGAACATGTCTTTTAAAAATGCATATATTTTCTATATACTTTCAAACACTGACAACCTGCAATGAAATTCAAAGATGTGAGCATAAAGCAAAACTCAATGCTGAAGAAAAGCCATCAAAATGTTATTACTTGGATGGCAGGTTCAAGCATTTTCTTCTGAAAGAAAAACAAAGGAAACCAATTCTTATTTTTGAAAATGAAAATAAAGTCACCTTTAAGATGTTTTATTTTGAATATCCTAATAGATTTCAGGCGATTCAACAATGTTAGGGAAATAATGATGTGCGGCATGGGAATCAACCATTTTAAGGACAGCGATTAGCACACTGAAAGCTTACTGTGTGCCAGGAACTTCGCTCTACGTTTTCTATGCATTTATCCTCACAACCGCCCCTAAAAGATCTGGTGAAACCTATATTACCTACGTGGAAACTGAGGCTCAGAAAATTTAAGTAAGTTGCTTTAATATTACTTTGTCTGAGAAGGTTATCTATGACTATAACACGTCTTACTTTAAAAATGAGAACAGCCATTTATATATTAATAAGTTGCAAACCTACACTTTCTGACTTTCTCATCTTCCAGCAGCCTCCTCCATTCTCTCCTGGAATTGGTATAACAACTTGTTCCTGATTGACCAATCACTGTAGACGGACATCTTAATTATAGGAAGGATTATCTGAGCAGGAACAGGTCAACTCTTTCCGGGAATGAGAGAAAGTGCTCATTTACGCATCCTGCTTCTGAAAAAGTGACTCAGAGAGACACTCAGTCTTTTAAGCGACCTGAAATTCTGGGAAAACCAACTCTTTGGCCACTGAAGAGGATCACGTGCAAATGGTTGGCTCATTTGAGTCTTTCCCTGTGGATGAAGTGAGAAAGCAAGCCCATACCCCACTTTCCAGCACTGCAACCGTCTCTCACTATTAGAGCCGCGTAACCTTCCCCTTAGAACGACTCTCTGGACAGAGCTCTTTAATAATTCACTCTGGATAACTGACTGGAGAGGGTTTGGTTGTCATGGTGACAGCTGAAAGCCCTTATTTGTTGTTTCTTTTTAAGGATCTAAAACCTAAGACCATTTCTTCTCAAATGTTAAATTCCTAATAGAAACTTTCTATATGTGAGAATGAAATGTGAACAGGTGGAGAAAAGATACCTTAAAATGCAGTCTGTAAGTCATTAAATAATCAGGACATTAAAATAAATGCCACAAAAACATTTCTTGGCTCTATACTGCACCCTCCTGGAAGGCAGAGGAAGTGAAAAAATATACTCGGCTCTATTATTATGAAAACATTCATATGGAAAATTCATATGTAAAAGAATTTTTTCACACAAAGTTTTTTTATCTTAACATATATTTCCCCAACTAATCTTTACAACAAACTTATAAGGCCAAAATTATTATCCCTATTTTATAGGTCAAGAAGCTGAGTCTTATCATGGCTAAGCCTCACAGCCTAGAAGTCATGTAGGAAGGATCTGTGCCCAAGTCAACCTGAATCCAAAGTCTGTACTATGTCTGTACACCAGTTTACTGTGAGAAAGGAAGAAAATTGAACCCAACTGAGAGTGGGATAAACTCAGAATATACTTCAGGAAAATGGACCTTAAATAATTTTTACTATACACACTATTTAAAATATCTTTCATCACACAGCTAAAGAGAAGAAGGGAAAATGAGCTTTATCAGTTTCCTGTCTTCAACTTTTATGCAATTCAGAGCCAGACAGAACAACTTGCTCTTCTCCACTACCTTCTGAAAAATATTAGACATATTATTATAGAAAGATAAAAGCTGAGCTGTTTGATTGCAGAGCATGAACTTACTTCAATTTTGGGTCGTTGCTCAGCAAAACGTGGGGAAGAATCAATGAAAGGATCATGAAGAGAAGGAAATACTTTTAAGCAACATCCCTTTAACCTGTGTTTCATAAATCCTAAAGTTTCAAGCCTCAGGGACTCGTGACACTTAAGTCACTGGGTGAGCTGGCCTGGCTCCCGTCCACGTGCACAGGCGGAGCCCCAACACGTGAGACAGGAGCTGTCCCCCAGCTGGGCACACAGACTGTCTCACTGTCACCCCAAGACACGGCTCATGTTTGGGATCTTGATTGTGCCTAGCACCACTCCGGGTTTCAGCTTACTCTCTGGAAAAGGAGGAGTCTTAGAAATTAAGTACAGCGATAGTAAAGTTTAAAGTTGAGAATTTTGATTTGTGCTTTTGAAATGGTTGGCATGACACTTGGTAACTAGTTTGACTGGTTTTACACCAGTCATGTGGTCAACACAAAGCTCTTGGCACAGTGCCTGTACAGCCTAAGTGAGGAAGAAACTAAACATCTCAGCCTACTTTAAAAAAAAAAAAAGCTTGACTATAGTGTGTAAAATAGTGAACATCAAGCATGTTTGACAACAGCCCACAAGAAGAAATACATCTGATGTTTCTCATCATGACCCAGCACACACTTACACGCATCACACACACACACACGCATGCAGATGGACACATGGGCAAGCACACACAAATCTGCAGGAAACAATCTGTATCCTTTCAATACAGGATGCACTCTGACAGGTTCTATCCTTCTCGATTTCATTTTCTTACTTTGACTTTTTTCTAACAAATGGATTTCTTGACCCACTAAATGGTTATGATGGCAGTTTGAGAAGTACTGTCCAAAGCTGTGCTGTTCAGTGTAGGGATGGAGCACTCGAAATGTGACTAGTATGAAACGAGAGGGGCGGTGAGTTTAAAACACACAGCAGACATTTAAAAATATTACCAAACATTAAAGTAAAATACCTCATTAATGATCTTTCCCGCCGATTGCATGTGAAAGCAAAAATAGTTTGGCTAATTTGAAGCAAATGAAATATTTTACTATAACGAATGTGGCCTGTTCCTCTTTACTTTCTGTGGCTATGAGAACATTTAATATTACAGAGGAGGCTCATATTAAGGTTCTAGCAGGCAGCGCTGACCTAGAGCAGGGTCAGCAGCGACCGTTTATGTCAAATCCACCCCGCCATCTGTTTTTGTAGATAAACCCTTATTGGAACACATCCTCTGTGCTTCATTCACATACTATATTGGTGAAGAGTTGCCACACAGACTGTGTATGACCTCAGTTCAGTTCAGTCGCTCAGTCGTGTCCAACTCTTTCTGACCCCATGGACTGCAGCATGCCAGGCTTCCCTGTTCATCATCAACTCCTGGAGCTTGCTCAAACTCATGTCCATCAAGTCTAAAATATTTACCACCTGATCCTTTGCAAAAAAAAAAAGTTTGCTGACCCCTAAAAGAGCATCAGATGCTATTGTCTGCTAGTTAATGTGCATATATATATATATATATATACACACACACACACACACATATACACACACACACATATACGTTATTTGACTTGATACTAATGGCAATCCTGCAAGAGGAGTTTCATTACCACACTTTACAAAAGAGATTCCAAGCAATTAAGTAACTGGCTCCAGATCCCTCAACTGGGCAGGAAAAAACAGAGCTGGGATTTGAACCCATGCTAGTCTGATGGAGAATTCCAGGGACAGAGGAGCCTAGTGGGCTGCCGCTATGGGGTTGCACAGAGTCGGACATGACTGAAGCGACTTAGCAGCAGCAGCAGTCTGATGAGGGTGAAAGAGGAGAGTGAAAAAGCTGGCTTAAAACTCAACATTCAACAAACTAAGATCATGGCCTCTGGTCCCATCACTTCACGGCAAATAGAAGGGGAAAAGAAGAGGCAGAGACAGATTTTCTTTTCTTCAGCTCCTAGATCACTATGGGCCGTGACTGCAGCCATGAAATTAGAAGTCATTTGCTTCTTGGAAGAAAAGCTGTGACAAAGCTGGACAGAGTATTAAAAAGCAGAGACATGACTTGACAAAGGTCTGTAGAGTCAAAACTGTGATTTTTCCAGTAGTCATGTGCGGATGTGAGAGCTGGACCATGAAAAAGGCTGAGCACTGAAGAACTGAGGCTTTCAAAATGTAGTGCTGGAGAAGACTCTTTGAGGGTCCCTGGGACTGCAAGGAAATCAAACCAGTCAATTCTAAAGGAAATCAACTCTGAATATTCATCGGAAGGACTGATGCTAAAGCTCCAATACTTTGGCCACCTGATCAGACAGCCAACTCATTGGAAAAGACCTTGATGATGGGAAAGATTGAAAGCAAAAGTAGAAGGGGTGGCAGGGGATGAGATGGTTGGCTGGCATCACTGACTCAATGGACATGAACTTGAGCAAATTCTGGGAGACAGTGGAGGACAGGGAAGCCTGGCGTGCTGTGATCCATGGGGTCTCAAAGAGTCGGACACGATTCAGCAACTGCATGACAACAAGGCCTGGGCTACCATTTCTACCTTGTAGGCACCTTCCCCTCCCTCAAACAATGCCTTCTTAGCTAGATATAGCACTAAACTCCACCTCTGTGGCTGTAGAACTGGCCCATCGGACTGTCAACCAGTCCATAGGAAAGTGGGGACAGGTTTGGGGAAGAAGGCCTCTCAGGGAATTTAAGGATTCTAACTATTCCTTTAGTTCTAGGGAAAATGAGCAGCTTTTGACCCACCATGAAAATTAATACTGTTCAGATGCTGCTCTGTGAATAACCAAAATGCCATCATGTTAAGCTTCTCTTCACTTCAGTTAGGGCTTTTCATTAAGGTGCCTCTTTTTTCATTTTCAACCCTAATACTTCAGGGCTTCACACCTCAGATTTGATGGCCCCAGATAGCTAAATAAAGTCATTTTTGAAAAAAAAAAAAATAGTGTGGGAAAGACTGAAAAAGTCACTGGGGCTATTATAAAGTGAAAAAAATAAAAGAGATTGCTGAGTGATACCTATTTTGGTGAATAAAAATCACGTATAAATGTCCTATTTTATGTGTGTCTGTGTGTGTGTGTCTGTGTGTGTTGGAGACTATTCTCACAAGGTGTGTGGAATATTTATTTGTTACAATGAAAACATAATTACTGTCAAGTTTTTGACGTTTCCTAGCTGAAGAAGTCATGCACATTTTCTGCGTGTGCAATTGTAGGTCGCTGCCATCCTTCCACTGATTTCCACGTAGGAAAACACAGAGTAATGAAATCATGTAAGTACAAAGGACTAGGATCTCAGGACTCAGTCAGGAAGCCTGGGGAGCGGCTCAATTGTTTTTGAGGAAAAGTGGGGCCACAGCGCCTCCCTGTGTCCAGGGCGGGGGATGTCACCAGCAGCGGGCAGAGGAAGCCAGCCTCTGCTGCTCTGGGGCAGGGGTCCTGCTGGGCAATTGCATATAGACTACTGCATATAGTGGGCACAAGAAATGCCCGGGGGTCAAACAATATTTATGCTTGTTGAGTGAGACAAGTGAGAGAGCTCGAGCTCCAAGGCCCAGATTTTGCCTGTCAAAATAAAGGCTTCCAGGGTTTCTAGACTCTTCTCGGTGGCAGTGGAAGGGCTTGGGAAAGCCACCTGGAAGCGATGCCCTGAGTCCAGCACAGCATCCATCCAGGCCTGGCATCCTCATATCTCTCTTTCTGGCATATTTTTGGCAGCGACGAGGTGCGCATGGACTGTAGCCTACGAGGCTCCTCCGTCCATGGGATTTTCCAGGCAAGAACACTGGAGTGGGTTGCCATTTCCTTCTCCAGATCTTCCTGATCCAGGGATTGAACCCGGGTTTCCCGCATTGTAGGCAGACGCTTTACCATCTGAGCCACCAGGGGGATGTGCATAAATGTAGAATTAGTACACTTTCAATAAAGGTTTTATACATTTTGAAGGCTCAGTTTCAGGTGTTCCAGAGAGATTTAAGCACTGCTTACCTGGGAATATGTTTTATATTTTACGTTAATGTATTTATCATTTATTTTTGGCTGTGCTGGGTATTCGCTGCTGTGCGAGCTTTTCTCTAGCTGCAGTGAGCGGGGACTACTCTTCATGGTAGCGTGCAGCCTTCTCACTGCAGCGGCTTCTCTTGTTGCAGGGCATGGACTCTAGGGCACATGGGCTCAGTAGTTGTGGCTCCCGGGCTCTAGAGCCCGGGCTCAGTAGTTGTGGCTCATGGGCTTAGTTGCTCTGAGGCATGTGGGATCTTCTCGACCCAGGCATCAAACTTGTGTCTCCTGCACTGGCAGGCGGCTTCTTTACCACTGAGCCAGAAAGGAAGCCCTGGCAATATGTTTTATAATAGCCACCTTTGTTCCCAAGCACCTACTTGTTGCAGGACCAGTCAAATGGCTGATGACTTTCATTACAGCCCTGCAAGGTAGATGCTATTATCTCTACTCTATAGTAGGGACAGAAGAGGAATCTGAAGCTCCGAGAAGCCGAGTTGCTCATCGGGAAAATAACCAGTCCGATACTCAAAAGACCTCTCGCTCCTTCTAGGTGCCAGGGGTCCTGCACTAAGGTTCTAGCCAGACTGCGAGGACAGCAGGTAGCCGGAGACCAAAAGGCATTCTCTCCAGGCTCCAGGTGACTGGGCCCCACCAGACGGCGGTATCTGACTCACAGAAAAGTGAAGTTGCTCAATCGCGTCCACCTCTTTGCAACACCATGGACTGTAGCCTGCCAGGCTCCTCGGTCCATGGGATTTTCCAGGCAAGATACTGAAGGGGTTTGTCATGATCTTCCCAACCCAGGGATCGAATCCAGGTCTCCCCCATTGCAGGCAGACTCTTTACTGTCTAAGCCACCAGGGAATCCCTACAGAGGGTCATCCTTAACACCAAAGCAGAGGGCCAGCCACTCTACATGCATTTATTAGATCAATGAACAGCACCTATTTTACTGCAGCTTGAGCCGGAGGCCCAGGTGATATTCCAGAAGACTGGCCTAACTTCTAACGCTCCCATGCTGAAGACAGAGGCCAGCCCAGACGCTGATATTGCCTCCATCCTACAGTTAACACAGGAGTCCCTTCCCTGGTCACTTTTAAGCCCGATGGCTGCAGGTGACCCACAGCATCTGCATTCTTTCTTCCAATTCTTTTTGCTATCTTAATGTCCTGAGCAGAGATGGCAAAAGTAATTCCCAAACTGGTATTCACTGCTAAGCCTTTCATCAAATTAATATTTGGTCATCAGGAAGAGGCATTCAGACAAGATGCAAAGGATGTTTCATGAATTTGAACAGTCATCAATCACTTTTCCTCCAAGGTTTGAGCATTCTCTAGAGTAATCTGTTAAGTTCAGTCACTCAGTCATTTCTGACTCTTTGCGACCCCATGGACTCCAGCATGCCAGGCTTCCCTGTCCTTCACCAACTCCCAGAGCTTGCTCAAACTCATTTTGAGCGAGTCAATGATGCCATCCAATCATCTTATCCTCTGTCATCCCCTTCTCCTCCTGCCTTCAATCTTTCCCAGCATTAGGGTCTTTTCCAATAAGTCCGTTCTTCACATCAGGTGGCCAAAGTATTGGAGTTTCAGCTTCAGCATCAGTCCTTCCAATGAATATTCAGGACTGATTTCTAGTAATCTGTGGCCTCCTCCATATATGAAATAAAACCAAATGAAAATTATTATAGGTGTCACTAGAACGTGCATCTTAAAATGACATGCAGATATTTAAAAGACATTTTAAAGAACTCTTTGCCTAAAAATGTTCAAGTTTTTTAAATATAGGAGAGAATACAGACTCCCTTTATCATCCTGTGCATTTCTTTCACAAATTTCCTCCCCCGCCTCCAAGCTTTTAATCTCGTGGGAATGACTAGGGAAGGCTCCAGACATTTGAGCCCCTTTTATAACCATGAGCCAGCATCCACCAGTTCACGTGAGAAGGAAGATGTCTTTGTTCAATGGAGCCCTCCCGTCCTCAGCAATTTGCAAGCTTACTGCCTTTCTGTCACCAAATCCATCCCCAGCTCCTGAACAATCCCAACCTTAACCCCAGGAGTCTTGAAAGATAAACTCCCCAGCCTTGTACAAGGCCCCCCAGCTGCGATCCTTTCCCCCACCTCCCTCCCGCAGGCAGTGGGGGCATTCTGCTTGGCTCATGATGTCCAAGTGAAGGCTGAGATTCACACTCTGTGCCCAAACATGCCCTAAGCCAGGGGTGGAGGGGTCAGAGACACAGCTCCTGGGTCTCCAAAGCCTCGGCCCACTGCTCGGGCACCAGATACCTGCCACGATGTCCTGTACCTGCCTGACTGTCCCTTGCACACTGGATGTGCAGATCTGGCCACCTAAACCTGCTGGAGCGAAAGAATGCTTTTCAACTACATAAATGTGCA
Organism: Oryx dammah; assembly: GCF_014754425.2. Classification (NCBI taxonomy): domain Eukaryota; kingdom Metazoa; phylum Chordata; class Mammalia; order Artiodactyla; family Bovidae; genus Oryx; species Oryx dammah. Next base: position 63,606,599 of record NW_024070201.1, read on the forward strand.
AATAGCTCATTTAATTCTCCTGATTAAATATTAAAATTCCCCTAACATTAGTCAAAAGCATGAACTTTCTGGCCTAGAAAATGACCAAGTGACTCAGCAGAAAAAAGCAGGCCAGGCCAGGTGGGCGGATCCCTTCCTTTCTACCCTGGAAAGCTCACCCTATGGCCACACCTTCAATCACCGCTCACAGGCTGGAGGGCCACCATCCCACCGGAGGAGAATAGGATGGAATTCCAGGAAAATTAGAACCTGTAGATTCTGATCTAGTTAGTGGAAATGATCAGAGCCAAACGGCCCCGGGGTTTGGAGAGACACAGCTCTGGGTCCCATTTCTGCTGCACAGTTAAATTGCTGGTCATGATGTTGCAGCTGGAGAATAATAATTTTTAAAAACAATATTTTTAATTTTTAAATATTTTTAGATTAAAAAATAATATTAAAAAATTTTAATATCTTTAAAAAAATCTTTTAAATTAAAAAATGTTATCTTTTAAAAATCATCATCCCCTCTGGATATTCTCATATCTTCAATAAAGTCTACACATTCATAACCCCCTTGTATGTGAGAGGCTCTGGGGGAATTAAAGGGTAAGGGAGCTAAGAGAAAGTTCGCTTTGACACCTCACCTTCCACCAAGACTGCAGACAGAGAAGCACTATCCGAGGGACAGTAATGGCCCCAGGGACCCCAGAATAGCCAGCGGAGGCCCAAGGTGAAGGGACAAACAGGTGAAGAGAGCAATACACCTTCGAAAGCTCACACACTAGGAGGGAAGAAGAAAAGCTTAGAATATGCCTGAGACAGTCTTCAGCTTCCATTTCCTTCTTCCTTTGAATCTTTCAAACTCACAGGACTCAGGGTATTGTGAGATTTAATGGACCCATTTCTGGTCCAGAAGCCAGTAACAGAGCAAGGACTAAGACCCAGGTCTCTCTGCTCAGTTAGACTGTGGACTTCTGGCTAATGAGGGGGCTGAGCCAAATGTTCTGGAACATTCTGAGTCCATGGTGACAACAACAAGAAACACTTTATTATCCTTATCGTGACATAGCAGCTGATTGAGCGTTCCTTGCCAAGGAAATTTCGCATGCCTTGACCGCTCTCTCTCTTGAAGAGGGTTGAACAAAAATAAGATCCGAGTTTGGCTAAGGAAACACAGCCCAAACTTGAAGTGCTACCCTGGGTGAGTTATCCAGAGGATATTAAGTTCACAGCAACTCCACACTGGGTTAAGTAAAGCCCGCTGAAATAGATATTTCGGGTCCACAGTTTGTAGGGTAATAAAAGGGAATGCCCCTTCCTCTCCCTCAGGGAGATGATATGAGTTACCTAATCTTAAGAGATCTAAATAAAGGCAGTCTTACCCTAAGCAGCGGCAGCTTAGCCTCCTACTCAGCTCCACGGGGCTCTGAAACACATGCGATGAGAAGAGAGGCCATTCAGAGCCTCCTGGATAGGAAGGAGGGACACCGGCCCTGCGGAGCCTGCCCACGGCTGGGCCACCAGCTGAGAGACTCCATTTGTGAGTTTATTTGGATCGGCCTGCAGTTACTTGCAAAACAGAAATTTTCAGCTGCATCTCTTCTTACCAGCCTGGAAGACGCAATCCCATCCACACAGGCGCTGAGCGTGGCCATCCTACTCCCCTGCTCCCTGACCTCCCGTCCTTCCCACGTGGACCCCCTCTAGCCTTAAGGAAGTCGAGAGCTGTCCAACAGACTCTGCTCCCCACAGACACCTCCTAGGTCACATAGGAAAGGAAAGCAAGAACTCTGAATGACTTGGTCCCCACACCTTAACTTTGACCTGCCTGGATAATAAAGACAAATGGGATGATTCTCCCTGTTTGGTTGTTAGGTAGATGTCACCTTCTTAGACTTGGGGCACAAAATCCGGATGACCACAGCTGGAAGCAGGGAAGTGGCCCGGGCTGGGTCTCGAGACAAGAAGGTGAAGAACGGGAGAAGCAGCTCTGGCACTCAGCGCCTGCATGTAGATGACGCCCTGCAGTTGGAAGCAGCTTGTTCTATCATCTATCCTCAGGCAGAGCAGAAAGGACACTTAGTTCTTGCCATCTGCAGCACAAAGACAGCTCAGGCTGGCAGCTGTCACCAGTAAGACCAAAGCATTAGAGGGTTGGAAACTTCAGCCCCTCCTCCCACCCGGACCCTGGGGGAGGAGAAAGGAGCTGGAGATTGAGTTAATAACCAATGGCCAGTGGTGTCATCAATCATGCCAACACCATGAAACTCCCATAGAAATCTCTAGAAGCTTCCATGTTATAAACACATCAAGGCATGCCCAGAGAGGGGACCAGACCCCCTTTTCCATACCTTGCCTATCATCTCTTCCATTGGCTGTTCCTGAATTGTATCCTTTACAAGAAACTTGGACGCATAGGGGGCTTCCCTGGTAGCACAGCTGGTAAGGAATCCGCCTGCAATACAGGAGACCCCTGCTCAATTCCTGGGTTGGGAAGATCCCCTGGAGAAGGGAAAGGCTACCCACCCCAGTATTCTGACCTGGAGAATTCCATGGACTATTCAGTCCATGGGGTCGCAAAGAGTCGGACACGACTGAGCGACTTTCACTTTCACTTTCTGGAAATGTAACTAAACTTAAAGTGTTTCCCTGAGTTCTGTGGGTCAATCCCGCACATTAGCAAATCTGTTGAGGGGGTTATGGGAACCCCCTGAATGTCCAGCCTGTCAATCAAAATACAACCTGGGCTTTCAACCAGCATCTGCAGTGGGGCATCCTCGTGGGACTGAACCCTTAACTTATGGGATCTGATGCTAACTCCCAGGTAGACGGTGTAAGAACTGAACTGAATGGTAGGATACCCAGCTGGCATCGGAGAGTGTGGTAGAAAAAGCGCCACATGTTTTGACTCAGGTGTGTTATGAGTACAAATAGTTCAAGGGTTAAAAGCACAGAAAGAAAAACCTTCAAACAAACCATCACTAGCGCAAATACCACCATAAGATCAAAGACGTCTAGGACCAACTTTCTAATCTTATCACTGTGGTTCTCAAGAAAGAATTAGCAAACACACACCCGTGCGTATGAGTGTTGGCAACCTAACTTGCAAAGTAGAGAAACTGACAGATAACCCCACCTAAGTTCAGCAGGCTTAAAGCAACATAGTAAAGGCTATTCCGAGATATAGAAAAACAATCATCATTACAGGTGGCCTCTGTGTCCCAGGCTCACATTCTGCCTTAATCCTTTCCAAACCTATCTGGTGGGTGATATTGTCCCTATTTAACAGATAAATAAACTGAGTCTCAGAGAGGCTAGTTAACTTCCCTGGAGTTTTACTGTCAGGAAGCCGTGCAACAGAAAATCCTTCCAACCACTACAACACGGGTCCCAGAAGCTGCTTTGTGCCAAGCATCTCATTATGAAACAGTCTAGGGCACTGCAAGAGATCAGATATTCTCAAGGTTATCATCCTTTTCATGATCACTGTCACCATGAACAGCAGTATTCCATACAGGCCTGTTTCTGTGTGGCTTCCCTGCGGGACTGGCCATGTGATTTGCAGGGCTTAGTGCAAAAATTAAAACCCCAGGACTCTGTTATTAAGAATTTCAAGAATGTGACTATAGAGCATTAAACCAAGGACAGGTCCCTTCTGAGCCCTGTGTAGCTGCCCATCCCAAGCCCAGGAAGTCAGTTCTGCTTCCCTATGTTTCTATGTGTATAATCAATAAATTCAAATAATCTAAGATTCTCTTGAAGGAGGACTCAGAAATTCTGACAGTAAAGCTCACCCCCCAGTGATCTTTTTGATGGTATACATGTATATATTCTGTAAATACCCTATGATTCTATGACATGAGAAACTCAAAAGGTTAATTTTAAATGCCCCCTTGACCAGATGCTAAACTCACAGCTGCGCAGAAACCTGATTTTCCCACTGCTTGAGAACTCGGGAAGATCTCCATCTTGCTGACTGGCCTGGGCAGCTTAGCTCAAAGGTGGAGAGCGACGTCCTCTTTCGACCAGCATATGGACACATGGCTAAGGCCCTCCTCCTTCCTCTATGGTCTCCTCCTAAGGGAGTGAGCCCAGCAACCAAAACACAGTGCTTTCACACCTGTTTGATTTCGATTTCCTGCTTCCAACTGGGTTGGAACACAAGCTGGACTTCTGGGGTGGCTGGTTAGTCATTTGGAAGAGAGGAATATCTGCTTTCACGCTTCCACTCTCACCACGTCTATTCTGGGGCCTTTCCAGTGCTTTCAAAACATACTTCTCAATCCCTCGTCTTTTTCCTCTCTCATTAAAAGCCTTCTCTTCCTCCCCATAATTGCCCCTTCACTTTTAAAAAGTCTGCCAGGATCCCAGACCAAACCAGATTGGACCTACCCAGGCTCTGGAACCAGCAAATCTTGCTCGAAGCCCCCCAGTGATGCTCAGGGAGAAGCCAGGAGGACTAGGACGACCCAGGACCAGGCTGGCAACGCCGACCGCTGTCAACTCGTTCTCAACCTCAGTCCTCTTGTCCCAGGTATAGCCTTGTGCTCCAGAGCTCTGGCCCCCAGGTATTTTAACAACTCCAGGTCACTTGGAATATAAACAGTCAAAGCGGCAGGGCTTCCCTTCTCAAAACCCGTGGCAACAGCTGGTGCTGGCGTGGGGAGGGAAGTGCCCTCTGGCTCCTGATTCAGGGCAGCAGGAAAACCACCCTTGCCCTGCAGCTGGCATGCAGGAGGCCCCACAGCGCCCCCTTCTGGACAAACTGGGTAGATTTTGTGTGCTAAACCATTACTTATACATAGGGATTGTGTGTGGAGATCTGCAGCTTACTATCCTGGAAACCCACTGAGAGTCTTCAGAGGGGAAGCGAAAGCAAAGAAAGTAAAAACGTGATCTATGGTGCTCCAGCTAACAACAACTTCTATGTCAGAGAAGACTAGAAAACACAGCATCTCTACTTTGATTCTACTTTCAAGTCAAAAACAGCAGTCTGACTGCCCCAGCTCTGAATCTAGGAAGAATCTACCATTCGCCATTAAGGATGATGAGGGTGGTTCCAGCTGAAGACTTTCTCATAAGGCTCAGGAAGGGGTTCCATAAACGGGCCCTTCATCTCATCACAGAATTCTCCCTGAGGATGGAGAAACAAGCATGCTGAGTGAGCAGAGGTTTTATTTTCTTATCCCACCAGGACACAAAAAAACAGCCCTCAACATGTGCATCCCAGCCCTAGAAAACTCCAGCAAAGAACTTCAAGAAATATGAGTATCACACATTTTTCTTTACATTACTGTTAGGGGAAGCACATTGAAACAGCCCACCCTGGCCAGGCACCATAGTAACCATTTGCATGAGTTATTTTACGACAGGAGGTCCTGGTAAGGAACACAGAACTAATGAGCCTCCACCAACCGGAAGAGTTTGTTAAAGGTCAAAAGGAGACACCACATGTCCGACCACCTCCCAGAATCCTTCTCTTTGACATCCATCGTGGCTGAACAAGGCGTGCACCACCAGGAAGGACTCTGAGTCAGAATGATTGGCTAAAGACAACCCGGAAACTAATCCCATCACCATAAAACCTGAGACTGCAAGCCATGCAGCAGAGCTGTTCTCCTGGGTTCCCTTACCCTGAGGCTCCCCACCCGGGTGCCCTTTCCCAGTAAACTCTCTTGCTTTGTCAGCAGATGTGTTTCCTCGGACAATTCATTTCCAAGTGTTAGACAAAAGCCCAGTTTGGGGCTCTGGAAGGGGTCCCCTGTCCTTCAACTTTACCAGGAAACATATACCAACAGCAAGATGTATTTATTTTTAGACCCAGGGCTTTTTCTTTTCCAACCACAATAGGAAGTCAAAGAAGAGAACTCTAATGGGAATGATTAAATACATTCAGAATCTCTTTAAAAGGTAAAAAGCATCAATATTAATAGACCTTTTTCTAGACCAGTTTCACAAGCAGTTGTACTGTTGAGCCCTGGATTTATTCTCTGATGTAATTTACACATCATTTTTTACTTAAATCCTTCTTTGAATATCAAATGAATGCTAACTTCTCCTTGTTTTTCTTTCAGAAGGAAAGAGGAAAAGGAACAGAAAGACATCACTCAGAGAAAGCCAGAAGTCTTGGGAAAGACAGGGGGAAGTGGGGGAAGTGGACTCAAAAACTCTTTATCTGATTCCATTTTATTGCATTTTAAAATAACAGCAGCTACAGGAGTTTGTAATCTTTCCCAGACAACAGCATGGGAACATAATCAACTATGACAAATACATTTTTGGCTTCACAAGATGAGCTGCTGCCCAATTATTCTTATAACCTACTTGAACCTTGTCAACCTTTGCAGTGAAAAGGCTGGTTATTTATTGACTGCTAGGCAGAGAAGGTCAACTGATCGCCAGGAACTAAAAAGGAGGACTTGTCCTAACAAGCAAAAGAGCAGGGTTGTTTTGTTTTTTTTTTTCAACTTTGGTGCTGTTCCTCCCTTAAAACCATCCTCTCTATGCCCTTGCATGTCTCCTTCCCAAATCAGACAATTCAGTTGCATCAACATGCACTGTGATAATGATAAGTTGGGGCACAAAGAAATGAACGTAGTCCTCATCCTCAGAGAGATCTCAGGATTGTGGTGGCTCAGACAGACAAGAAAACACTGAGCACACTCCTGTAATAATGAAGCGCTATAATAAATGTGATGGGGACAAAGTTCCTGGAAAAGACCCAGCCCAAATGTCATCTCTCTAGAGAAGGCTTCCCGACATCCCCAGGCTGAGGTGGGTGAGTATTCAATTAATAAATGTGTATTGAGTGCGTAGCGTTCGGATCCTGGGAGATGCCATGATGAACCAACCATCAGAATGCTTACATTCTGGTGATGGAGGTAGACAGACATAAGAAGATAAATAAAATTGTAACTGATGCCATGAAGAAAGGGGAAAAGAAGAAATGATGCAGATCTAAGAAAGAGGGACCTATTTTCAGGTCCTGTTGGCAGGATGAGAGAAGAGCTCTCTGGGAAACACAGCTCCAGCTAAGAACTAAAGGATGTTTCCATATAAGAGGGTGACGGCCAATCAGAGAATGGTGGTAGGTGGAGGGTAGGAAGTGGTCTAGACAAAGGGAATGGGCCCGAAGGTGTGCAAGACTGGGGGGTGTTTGAGGAAATGAAAGTTAGGAGGTTGGGAAGCTTCCACTGGAGAGATGACTTGCCTGGGGTAGCATGAAGCAGGACCATGGAGAGAAAAGGCCAGACTTAGGAATGTTTTGGAGATAGAACTGAGAAAGCTTGTAGGTTGGGACTGATGGAAGAGAAAAAAACAGGGCCAATACTTACCTTTCTAGCTTTGACTCTCTAGAGAAACTTGGGAAGGAGTAAGGGTGAGTCTGCAGGGAAAATAACCAACATTTCCACTGTACCGTGATCATTTTGAGATGCCTGTGCATTGCCCAGATGGAGATGTCCATTAGGGTAAAGGATATAGGAAACTGGAGCTTGGAGGAAAGGTCTGAGATAGAAACAGACACTTGGGAGTTATCAGTATACATGTGGTATGCAAGTGCCCAAGAAGGGATCCAGAGAGAACGCAGAGCCAAGAGAATTGGGATTGAGAATGAGTCCGAGGAAGTTTTAGGAGCTACACAAGAGCACAGATGAAAGATTATGAAGAAAAATAGAAGCGATCCAGCTAGTGAGACTTAGGAAGGCTACGGACAGTGAAACAAAAAAGTGAATAACAACCACTACTAAAATATATCCAACTCCAGCCAGCTGCCCCCTCTGTCACTCAAAGGGCCACCAGGGTTGGCTGCATGGGTCTAGCGGTTTAGGCGCGTGAGCTTTTCCGCGCCCTCTGCTCTGAGCTCGCCTTCCCTGCATCATGGGTTGGAGCAGGAAGACTGTAGGGAGCTCTGACCAAGTCTCGGAGTGCTGCCGTGTCTTCTCCTGCAGGAACCTCCAGAGCGAGTGATGAATTACCCTCTGGTTCTACTCCTTTTCTGCATCAGCTTCTTCCACAAAGGGAACTCAAGATCTCAGCATCACTTAGACAACCTTTTGAGCACGCTTACCTCACACCTATTCTGAAACTAAAGCAAGTAAACCAAAATGTAACCTTGCTCTCGCATCCTCCCCTTGATGCCCGCTCTTAAAAAAAAAATCACATTCACCTTCTCCCCAGCCATTCCCAACTCACAATCACATGCCAAAAGTAGCCCTTATATTGCTGTCTCTAGCTCTGCTCAGCAACCGCCTTGAAAATGATCCCTTTTCAGGACTTACATTATTTAATGTCACTGTAGAAGTGATGTCAGCCTCTCCAAGACCCTTAATTCTCTCCTGATTCCCCTCCTTACTTCTCAACATCCTAAGTACCCTGAAGCACTTCTGTCCACCGAGACACATGGGAGCTCCCTAGGATTCTTCCCTCAGCCCCCTACATGTGCTTGGCCACTGAGTCCTTCTAAATATCCTTGGAATCTGGTAATGCCTATGCAGCTCTATAGCCTAATATAGGCCAGTATTCTCCACCCAGATGTCATCTTCTAACCAAGCTCAGTGGTCCTGCCTCATTCTCTTCTTCCAGCTCATGCTGCTGCTGCTGCTAAGTCACTTCAGTCGTGTCCAACTCTGTGCAACCGCACAGACAGCAGTCCTGGAGTGGGGTGCCATTGCCGTCTCCACTTCCAACTCATATTTCGCTCAAAATTCTTATAATAATTATAATAACAAAGACTTGGAGATGACCTAAATATCTATCGATCAAGGACTGCTTAAATCAATTATTATATAACCATAGAGTGGACAGTGAGCTATTACCAGATATATAGATTATATATATATATATATATATATATCATATGCATATATACGAGGCATGAAGTGAAAAGCAAGTTGAAGTAAGCTGGATAGGATTATGCAATTTGCATATTAAGAATTGGATGTTTACATTGTCTCATGTTACATGTTACATGTCTGTCTCAAAAGACCCAAAAAGTGAGTATTTTTAGAGAACAGGATTGAGCTGAGAGACAATCTTTTATTTCTTTATGCTACTCTGTAATATTAGAAGTTTGGGGGTTTTTTGGTTTGTTTTTTAATAAGGCCACATTTTTCATTATGGGAAAAGAGGCATAGGACAAAAATTTTTTTGACCCAAAGGACAAAAATTTTTCTTTTAATTGTTTAAGATGATCTATTTGACAGTGGATAGTAAATTCTTCATACCCCTTTATTCAGCTAATACATTCCATGTGCCAAATGTAGTCTCTAAATGTAGATTGAAAACAATCAGTGTTGCCTTACCCATTTTCTGGAAACATACACGATATCTATCTGCCATTGTAAATAAGAGACGTGTAACTCTTAAAAACAGGTATGGAAAGGAAGGTTTCAATGTTGCTTGCTTTACCTTCTGTTACTCTATAATTGGGCCATTTGAACTGAGTTGTCTGCTAATAAAAACACAGACACATTGATAACCAATGTCCTGGTCTCAAAGCAGACCAGGTCTCACCTGCTGTGAGAAAACAAGTGGACATACCCACAGAGGTATAATCTGCAAGGCCCTGGATTACATACAAAAGTGCTCTTTCGTCTCTGAACACATCTGCATATTTACCAAGGGAACAGATCAGGGAAAAGTCAACATACAAGCGCTCTGGGCCGGAGGTTGACAGAACGCACGGCTTCTTGAATCAACAGAACAAGTGGATGTTCCCGAAAGGGATGACCCAGTCCCCTGCCTCCCCTCTTCCAAGGCAAGGACTCCATGAGAAACAACACTAGCAGGAGCATAGAAACAGCTGCTGTGAACGCTGGAAATATCAGTAAGAGCTAGACTCTGGCTCCTGCGATATTTATCTGTTGATCTTTCTGCCCCTTCCATTCACTAGAACTGGTTTCCCTTTCTTGGGCATCAATTTGAGATAACCAGGCTCCTGTTGGACCAGCTACCTTTGGAAGGTCTGAGTGATGAGAAGGGTTAGGTCATCTGTCTTTGGGGGCTGTGTGGGTCACAGCTAGAACCAAGGCAGTGACACCTGCTAATGCTCTCCAGCCCTGCCCACCAGAATCCACCTGCCTCCCTGTTGCCCAACAGCACCCTCCTTTTAAGGTCCAGTATTTTATTACAGATGACAGTTTTGTGGAGCCTGGATATTCAGATGGAAAGCAACAGAACCTCTCTCAAACATTTGAGTTTAGAGCTAGCAGTGGATGCTGTGGTGAGTTCCCCTAAATGCCCCCACGTTCAGGACTGAGGCGTTTATCCCACCAGCTGCCAGGAGTGTTGATAAGTGACAGTGCTTACCAACTCTATCTCTGTCTAAGGCCTTGCTATGTCTTCACCCAGGGCCAGGCCCACTGCCCGAGCACAACCCAATCCAGGGGCGGGTTGTTCTAGTGGTAGAGGTCTCTTTTCTCTCCATTCAGGACCTTTCTGCACCAGAACTTCCTGAAGAATGAGACAGGCACTTTGTTGGACTGTTTCAGCTTCTTCCTCTGCTCACCCTTGCTCCCTTCTCTCTTCTACAAGGATTTATTCTGAGAAGTTCTCTCAATAAATTACCTGCACGCAAGTCTCCATCCCAAAGTATTTCCCATGAGAGAACTGCAACAGGTCCTCAACCCCAATGTTTTAATGTCTTGAAAAGACTCCAAATTTTGGTCTTCTCAGACTAAGAGAGAAATGCTTGCAAATGATTAGCTCTTCATTGAAATGTTAGCAATTAATCATGATGGAAAAATCAATGATCCCTGCAGTGCTTCTGTGCTATGATGGTTTTACTAATATCTGCTGATGGATGACTTTGAATCCCAGGAAAACACTTAGGGGAACAGATTCAGTCTATAATTCCATTACACTCTACTCTTTTCTTAGAAATTAGTCCAATATTTACTTTTGACACTTTCTCTAGACCCTATGTTGCATTTCAGTATAAAAAGTAACTGCTGAACCCATCACCCAGAAATCATCATCCCTTTAGCATGTCTAAGCATTGTCAGTTGATATTCATCCATTTCACTTCTAGACATATTAACCCAATTTTGCTTTGTTCACATGGACTTCTCTAACAGAGCTGGTTATCAGATCATAACTGTCTTTTTACACGAAGACTGAGATTAAAAACAAGAGCTTCCTAGAAGACTCAGTGATAAAGAATTCGCCTGCCAGTGCAGGAGATATGGGAGACAAGGGTTTGATCCCAGGGTCGGGAAGATCTCCTGGCAGAAGAAATGGCAATCCATTCCAAAATTCTTGCCTGGAAAATTCCATGGGCAGAGGAATCCATGGGGTCGCAAACAGTCAAACACGACTGAGCGACTAAACACAAGAGGTAAAAACAAAACTAAATTTGGTCCACAAACAAAAATACAATTTTGCCTGATACCTAATTGAGAAGAATGCTTTCCTTCTTTTATCTGCTTTCTTTGACCTTATCTCCCTTCGTGCACTGCAACCACTTCTTCTATTTGAAAACAGATTCTAGATTAACGTCTACAAGCTCAGGTCTAACCATCATTCTCCGTTGCCTAACTTCTTCCCACTTTGTTTCAATGGCAGCATTTTCCTTTGAATGTCACACCTCTGTTCAAAGATAAGCTCACTTCTTTTTTGGTCACCGTTGCTGTCCTTCTTGTGCATTGCCTCTTAAATTCTTGATTATCTCTTCTTGCAAGGACACTTGCAAGTAAATGACAAAAAAAGTTACCCAATTACAGTGTAAAAGCAAAATATCTCTGTTTCCCCCTCTGTAAAATGAGCATAATATTTCATAAGTTTTTCAAGGACTTAAATCATATATGTGTAGTCATATAGACTTGGAATTATAAGTTCAAGCAAATGGTCCTATTTGTATTTGTTTATCATGACATCTATAAACAGGGCTTCCCAAGTGGTGCTAATGGTAAGCTAATGCAAAAGATGCAAGAGACAAAGGTTTGCTACTTGTGTTGGGAATATCCCTTGGAGGAGGAAATGGCAACCCACTCCAGTACTCTTGCCTGGAAAATTTCATGGGCAGAAGAGCCTGCAGGGCTACAGGCCAAGGGGTCGCAAAAGAGCTGGACACGACTGAGCACACACACATATGAGAATCATCTCACAAACACCAAAAAAATATATTTGGTGGAGACATTTTTTAATCAAAAGAGAATGGGATCCTGTGGGAATTGAGATTCCCTAAGGACCAAAGGGAGTCAGCCAGCCAGTCTGGACAAAGTGCTGACATTTACTGCCACCTACTGGACAGTCAGCAAACTGTGCCACTCTTAAGAATGCACAGAAATACATTCTCTTAGGGTCTTCCCAGGTGCCTCAGTGGTAAAGAATCCTCCTGCCAATGCAGCGAGACACGGGTTTGATCCCTGGATCAGGAAGATCCCCTGGAGGAGGGCATGGCAACGCACTCTGGTATTTTTGCCTGGAGAATCCCATGGACAGAGGAGCACGTCAGGCTACAACCCATAGGGTCGCAAAGAGTTGGATACGACCAATTGACTGAACATAGACACTCTCTGAATGATTCTTCCTCAATTTAAAAGGTATCCCCAGTCATCACTGTCTGCATATGTTGCAAAAAAAAAAAAAAGAAACAAACAAACCAAGGACATCAGCCACACTCCTAAAGAGATAAGAAAAGTAGCTGTGTTAGGAAATGGGTAAGTGAAGTCACAGCCCTAACCAGCCATGCTTGAAAATCACATATGAAAGAATAAATTCCAGGGCCTGCTAAATGCTCCACTACATTTGCCACTAAGAAGTGTATTCTCAAGGCTCGATATTCCAAAGGATTGAACCCATGTGGTCGTACACTGGGCTGTCTCAAAGCTCTGCACCTGATAAGACCACGCTATGGTGTCCGGACAACCAGTAATTACAAAGGAACTCCTCATTAAGAACACAGTTAACGGAAACAAGAAGAAGGGAGTGTTTCGAAGGGATTAACAAGAAAAGTAGCCACAACTGCTAGACAGCGTCATACCCTGAGAAGAGGGACTCCAAGCTGCCTTAGAGAAGTAAGGGGTCAAGCAAGAAACACGAGCAACTGGTCTCAGAAAAGACTCTGTCCAACCTGAGAGGCACATGGCCTGGTCTTGGGGGACAGCCACTCTTCATCCCCAGCTGACTCTTCCCACCCTCCACCCCTGTGGGACCAAGCAGTATACCTAGTGGTTACAGTCTGGGTTCCAGAGCCAGGCTGTCCGGGTTTAAAACCTGGCTTTGCCACTCAGTAGCTGTAAAACCAACAGCAATCTGCTTAATCTTTCTATGACTCAGTTTTCACACCTGCAAAATGGGGATGATAATAGTCCTTTTAAATCACATTGTTGTGGGGATTAAATCAATTAATACATGCAAAGTGCTTAAACAAAGGTAGGGCTGTTAAGCATTTCAATAAGTGATACCAAGACAAAAGGGCTGGTCCTTTATTATCAGATTTCCCAACATTTGGGAGAAACCAGAATCAACATTTTTTTTTTTTAGGTGAAACATTATTAAGTCTAAGCAAACTATTTAAAGGTTTTTCAGAATCCTGTGTGACCCAAAACACATGTCTGTGGGCCACCTACGGTCCACGGGCATCCGATACCACAAATCTGCTGCTATGGGAAGAGCGGAGCTTGGGAGGCAGACAGGCCTCCACCCCACTTCCACCTTGGCCACCATCTCCGGGATCCTTCAAGCACAGGGGCTGGGAAGCTGGGTTGGCAGGGCGTGTGATGGCAAGTTCCATGCCAGACCACAAAGACTGAGTGACAGATGGCACTCCTGACGAATGTAACAGAAGAAAGTCCCCTTGGTTTAAATGCAGCCTCTAATATACAAGGTTTGTAAGTGGGGGGGTGGGGGTTGTCCCTCTCCTTGCCCCCATGGACTTCATCCAGGGTCTTTAACACAGACCACCACCTATTCTACTGGGACCCAGATGGACAAATCCAGCCGCCAAAATAGAGTTCATTCCATTTTTAAAGGACAGTCCTTGCTCAATGAGCCCATAATCTGAAGCAGCTGCTGAGACTGCCAAGAACACCAGACGGCCGTTCAGCACACACCAGTGAGAAATTAAATAGATCCACGAATGAAAGATAAATAAATATCAATATCATTGGAAAAAAGCCATTTAAATTAAAAAAAAAAAAAACACGCACTAAGAAAATGAGGTATCCTTTTCTGAAGTTTAAGGATCTACCCCTGCCTTTATTCCCCTTTCATATTGCTGGCCTATTATCTTTTCTGCCATCATCTGATGCCAACCAGACAGATTTATAACGAGATGCTGGTCCTTTTCTATTCTACTGACAAATCTGCAACCCATCTGCCTCCAATCAATGATGGAGCACGTGGAGATATTTTTAAACACTCCTTTAATTAATTCACTCCAAGGACTTGGCCGCTTGGTGCGGTGAGGGGTGAGGGGCAGACAGAGGGAAGAGAGAGCAAGCTCACGATCTGGTAAATAAAGAGATTTGCCGTAATCTGGATCCTAAAACCCTTGCTATGAAACATTCTGCCGGCCCCCAACAAGCTGTTAAGGGTATGGGAGACAAGAGAGCCGGCAAGGCAGTGTGTGGCATCTGTTTGCTTTTTCAAACTTCCAGGACAAGTTCTGAACATGCAAACAAAACTAAAATTTCATCTTGAGACTGACTCTTTTGCCTACTATTACTAGATTTGAAATGACCAGTGTCTGGTTTGATTAAAATAAGTATAGCAAGTGATTGAAATGAAGAGATGCAGTTGGTTCCAAGAGGAAGCAAGTCCCAAGGAGGGGGAAAATCAGCATGAAAAACAATTTAGTTTGCCTTTAAAAGAGGGAAAAACCAGACATCTGGGCATTGTGTGATACAGCCATGGAGGAGGGTAGGGAGGCAAGACTTTCACTGAAATCAACCTTTGTTGAGCTTCAGACTGTCAGGTTTGCAATCCTGGATCTGTATGACTTATGGCACACTGACCCAGAAATCTCACACCTTGCTGTTAAATATTGCCTGTTTCTGTAGCCCAAGCACTGCCATCTCTTAAAGACTTTTCCTTATCTGACAATTCCCTTAAATCCAAAGCCAGGGGAGACAGCCCCTAATTATATTGCATTAGAGAAGAAAAGAAGTGGCCATTGATACTGACGGGCAGAACTGTTTCTGGTTTTTAATATCTTGGCTTTTTCCATATCACAGGCTTCGTTTGGTTTTAGAAATTGTTTCATGAGAATTAAGCTTTCAATCACTCACAAGAGGCGATCTTAGTAAACGTGAAATTGCTTTCTCATTTGTTTCACACATCTTTATTTTACCCAGGGAGGCTGAAAATGAGAAATTAAAACTGCATGAGGCAGGCAACATGCAACCCCCTCTGGACCCTACACCTATGCCCTCCGTTCCCTTTCCAATAAGTTTATTTTGTGGGCTCTTCCTCCCGCTGGCCTCAACTTCACTCCCAAGGGGAGGCGGGAGAAGGCAATTGTTAATGTTTTGCTTTTGTTTGCTTGAAATAATAAATCCAGTGGTCCCGCTTGCGGGGGTTTTTCTGCTGTCAGCAGCTTTCTGATTTGCTGGCTTTCAAAGTCAAATTGAAACCCAAGCCCTTGCACTTGGCTTTTGCTCTGACCCCTTGGCTCCTGGGAGCTGATCAGAAGACAGATGGCCTTGGGTCCCTGACATACTTGGTGACCTAGCCGTCTCCCACGCCTAGAATGTATTTCTGAAATGCCTGCCACTACACATCTGAGTGCTCCAACATAATTCAGTCTATATTGGACACTAGCCAGTCTAATACTAATAATCTCTTTCCATTTTGGATCAGGGACCTAAACCATAATTCTAGCCATGTCTGAGGACTCAGAAAGACAGAATCCTCAACTATCAAATTAGACGCTGCTTTGCAGGAAAATGCCCCTCAGGGTCTAGGAACTACCAAAGAGTCCACGTAGAGTCTTCTAGAAGCTGGATGCTAATAATCCCAATTCCAAACAATCAGAAACCTCACGTAACCAGATCGTGTTTGAGTATGCTGTGCAAAGGCAATGATCAAGTGCACAGGCTGATAATGAGAATATTCCCAAAGGCAATTTGCACAGTGTATGCCAAAGTTTCGAAAGAAAGCTGGTAATATCCTGTGCCAGACATGCCTAGCACACTCTTCCATGATAACTGATATTTCCAGATGGTAACTCTAAAGTTGGGTCAAGTCCTAGAATCTTCCCGGAAAGATGACGATACATTCTATATCATTTTATCCGTAAAGTTCATCCTCCTTGGACCGCCTACTTCACAGTTACTGGAAGAATCAAATGTGATGATGACACAAATAAGCTTTGAAAGTGAAGTGCTAAACAAACATAAGATGTCACTATGGCTTTTAATAATTCTTTCAAAATTGGTAATCTGCCTATGTTGTTGATTGTAACTACATCACCAAATAAATGGTGACCAGAATGGTCAGTTTGCCATACAGTTCTATTCCCCAAACATTCGGGATCAATCGAACTCAACATACATATCTTGAAAGCATAAGACTCTGTTGCTATTTTTTGTTTCCTTCTCAGCAATGCATGTTTCAAGGAAACAGCTTGACACAGGGTAACAAAGGCAACCAGTCTGCAGATTCTCCGTGAACCTCCCTTTACAAGGTACATTAACTAAAGGCATCAGAAGAGGCAAGAGAATCTCACTAAACCATATGAACAGTCTACTAATCAAAGTCTTACGTCTTTGGAGCCCCCACACAACCAGAGTGCCCACCACATGAGGTCTATCCAACAAATGCTGAGTCAATGCACCTGGTGAAAAGATGGAAGAAAGGAAGAGAAGAAAAAAGGAAAGACCAGGGCTTCTGAGAGCGTCACCTGCTCATCAGTACTGCTCCGAAATGATAATGGGTCAGATGTTCTTTCTCTGTTTGTTTCCCAGTCTTTCAAATTTTCTTAGTTCTTCCTTAAATGCAAATGCCTTTGACCAATCTTTTCTTGACAACGGCATGGTGCATAATATCTTACTAATAGAATGTGAATCCCTTCTGCTCTATACTTAAATCAAATATAGAGTCAAATCATTTGGCAGCTCTCATTTAGGACAAAGTTGAGATAAACACCACTTGATTGGGGGATTCTTGTTGTCTTAACCTCTCCCTTTACTATCTGGCCATCAAATAAGGATGCAGGACTTGAAACACTGCTATCATCCATCCTTTTCACAGATGTTGTCCAACCTAGCCTTTACAAGCAGGGGCAAATCTAGAAGGGACCTGAAAGCCGCCAGTAGCACCTTTGCATCCTTTCTAATATGAATGACTAATTAAACAGGCAAAAAGACACTGAGGATGAGGCATATTAACATTGAATTCTAGAGATCTGTGTTAGAAAAATGTATTGCCCTGCTTGTACACAAACCTCTTTCCGGAGCATCGGTTTGGAGAAGAAACAGTCAAAAAGGTCCACAGAGCTGAACTGTTAGGACAAAAAGAGAGGAGAGATCTCATGCTACAAGATACCAGCTGCCCACCACCCCCTTTGGAAGGACTCCAGGGGCCAGAAGGACTCCAGGGCCAGAAAAAAGATGGGTTCCTTCTCCTGAACACAGAGCAGACAGTTTCAGAAATACTTGTCCTTCCTTGGAGGTTGAAGTTTAGAGATCTAACTTTGGGGCTGCCTACATAGCGATCGACTGATTTCCCAAAACAAGCCTGCAGAGTTGGTAAAATTTGTTAGAAGCCCTGGAAAGCTCCAGCACCAGGGATGCTCCACCTGTGCTCAGAGGATCCCCTGGTACTTGCTTGCCACTTAAAATGGATCCAGTGATGCCTTGCAAGAGGCTAGTGCACTTTTGTGAATGAACCAAAGGGTTGAGCTCCCCAACCAGTCCTTTTATTCCTACTCAGAGTCTATCAAGCTGAGAGACTTCCCTGGGAAATACCGACCCAGGGACCTAGTTTTGGACCCTTCCTTGGACTTCCCTTGTGGCTCAGCTGGTAAAGAATCCGCCTGCAATGTGGGAGACCTGGGTTCGATACCTGGGTTGGGAAGATCGCCTGGCGAAGGGAAAGGCTACCCACTCCAGTATTCTGGCCTGGAGAATTCCATGGACTGTATATGGACTGTATAGTCCATGGGGTCGCAAAGAGTCGGATACGACTGAGCAACTTTCACTTTCTTTGACATAGGAGTACTCAAGGGTTTCTTGCAGCTAAATCTCTTTCCCGGTAAAGAAGCTACCCTTATTATCACCGGGAGCATTCTCCATCCAACTGCTGCCTCAGGAGGCAGGAGACAACTCCAAGACAGCGGGGAGAATCGGGGAAATCAACGCCCCCCCCCCGCTGGAATCTGGGGACTCCTGTCCCTCCTGTCCTTGCCCGAAGCCACTTATTTTCCCGCCTCTTCTCGGAAAGCACCCAAATCTTTTCCACGCTTCCTTCAAACTGGCTAGGGAGATTCCGCCACCCAGGGACAAGGAGAGATCAACGCAGGCCGGGTATCTGCTCTGCGGCTCTGCAAACCTGACGTTCAAGGCTGCGCGCGCTGGGCTTCGCCCCGCCCCGGCCGGGGGCCCAGTTCATTCATTCCCGGCCGGTCCCCACCTTCCAGCCGGCGCCGAGCTCCAGGCGCTGCTTCCCTCCGCAGCGTCTGCCGCTCTTACTGTGCCCAATCCCTTATTGTTTGCAAATCTCAAAAGTAACCCCAAGAGGATTCTTCGTCACTCTTTTGCACACCTCCACCGAAACCTTTTTTAATTAAAATGAAACAATCCTCTGTCTCTCGCATCTTCAAAGGGTTAAGCAGCAAGCTTCGCGAAAGAAAATCAATCATATCCTCTCCACCATCCCACCCCCAGCCATCGCTCCGTCACGGTCTCCGAGGCCCGGCGCCGGCGTCTCTCTGTTCTCATCCGGGATAGGGAACCACCACTCCGCGCGCGCACCGCCCCCCCGCCCCATCCCCTTGCCTGCCGGTAGCGAGCAAAGCCCCCTCACCCTTCCGTGGATGCCATGTCCTGGGGTAACGCCCCCTCCTCTTCGGCACAATCCGGCTGCGGCAGGCGAGGAGTGAGCGGGTGCCGGGGTGAGCGCACGAGTGCAGCCGAGCGCAGTATTTAAGGGGGGAGCCTCTCCCCGCCCTTCCACCCCCCTCCTGGGTAAGCCCTTTAGCGCCTCAACGCGCGCAGGAGGCTCCAGCCGGCTCTAAGCCGCGTCCTCTCTCTCCGCCGCGCGCGTCCCGCGGTCCCTCCGCCGGCCTCGGTGTCGCTTGGCTGGGTGCTCTGGATGGAGGGCGGGGGAGTGGGGGTGCTTGGAGGGTGGCTTCCCCGAGAGAGCGCCGCCCCCGGGCTGCAGGAGGGGGCGCTGAACGGCGTGCAGCCGCGGCCACCTGTGTTTGGTGTGGGGCTCGCCGCGTGGCGGAGCGCGGGCTCGGAGGACGGTGGCAGGGGGGAGGGCGGCGAGTGTGTGCGGTGGGTGTGCAAGGGAGTGGGTGCGTGCGTGCGCGCGTGTGCGGTGTGTGTGCGCGCGCCAGGGAAGGCGGTGGAGGCCCCTGCACCCTGGCTCGGCGCCGGCCGGGGAGGGATTGCAAGGTTTAGCCCCGCCGGAGCTGGGGATTTGCAGGCGATCCCTCTCTATTTTCGTCGAGAGCTGACATCACCAGGGCCGCCGCCTCGGGAGACTCCTTTAACTGCCGCCCCCTCGCCCCCCGTCTCTAGACGCGGTCCCTCCTCTGCCATCCCTCCGCCCCCAGCCTCTCGCCACAAATTAGCCGAATAAGAAAAGAAGCCCGGCTGGTCTCCCGGGGAAGCCCGGGCTGCCGGTGGCAGGAGCCCAGGATCTAAGGAATCGCTATTGTTTCCCTTCAAGCCCGCGTGGCCCCGGGTCACCCCTCGCTGGGCACAGCGCAGGCCACGTCACGGAGACCTGGGATGCCCCTCCGTCCTTGCCTCCCTGGAGCAGCGCCCGGCACCCCGCCTCCCTCCTTGGTACACCCGCTCGGGCTCACTTCATTCCCAAGCTCATCCTCACCGGCGGCACACCCACCCCATCCTGCCACGTCCTGGGTACCAGGCCTCGCGAAACCCAAGCGGCCGAAATACATGAGTGGCCGCGGCCGAAATACAGCCCAGCTGCGCACCCTCCCTTGCCTCGGCCCGAATAAATCTCCGGCCTTCAATTATGCATCGGGATTAATATTAATGCAGCTCCCTGGGGCGGCGGGAGGGTACGGGGGAGGCGGTAGGGTTTTTTTTTTTTTTTTTTTTTTTAAGCCAAGGGAGGTCGGCCTCGGGGGCGCTGGTGGTGAAGAAGTGGAGAGATGGTGAGGCAAGTGGCGGGGACGGGTTTCCACCCACTCCGCTCCTTTCGCTGTCGCTTCTGTGCCCTGGGGGCGGCGCACAGAGACAGATGGGCTCGGTCAAGGGAGGGTCCGAGCCTCCCCGCCGGGTTTGCATAATAATGGCAAAATCCATGCAGATTTTATTATCTCTGGGAAGAGGCAGACACCTACTGCTCCACCACCTGCCGACGTAGCGGCCACTGTGGAGGGCACGCCTCAATTTGCTCTTCTAAGAAATGGAGCCAAAACAACCCCCTTTGCAGGGCCGCGGTGAGAATTAAACAGACTCTCTTGATTTACAGAGTGGCAACGCGCCCGAGAGATGTCCGCGGTGCAAACCTGCCCCTTGGAACTTGCCACGTTTCCCCCGGCGGGGTCTGGGACGCGGGTACTGCCCTCAGTCGCCGCATGCCTGGCCTGATTCCTCGGCAGAGGCGCTCTCCAGCCCGGTGTTTGTGCTTACACCTTTCCGAAGACCGAATGCAGCTGGCCACGTCGAAACTCGAGAGTTCCTCCCCGGGACCGTGCCAGGGAAGCTGGAGCTCCAGCAGGGCGGCTTCGTGGTTAAATGCCTGACGCTGATATCTGAGAGCTTGAGTTCTTCACCTTCCAGTGGAATAATCTGGGAGGAAATTCCTCAACTCTTCCTCATTCCTTCTGCAAAACGGGAGTACCATTCCCAACCGCACAGAGCTAAGAGATCTAAATGAAATGTAAGACACTAAGAGTTCTTAAACTAAAGTCTGGCACCCAGTAAACCTTCAAAAAGTGTTCAGTTAAGCTCAGATAGTTTTCTGAGCACGATATCCAAGAGTGAACAGGCAAATGAGAGAAATAACAAGAAAAAGAAGAAAGAACTAAATAGAAGTTTTTTAAACGTTTCTGTTCACCTCCCTTCTCCAAATCTGAATTTGAGCGTCTTCCTTCATCCAAACCTTCCCCCATCTCGCCCCTTCCCTTTCACTTTCTCTCTTTCCTGTGAGCCCCTGTTAGATTAACCAGACCTATATCTTAATCTATCATAAGACCCTTCATAGCACCTCTAATTTTCTTTTTAAAAAATTTAGTTGTGATTTATAATCATTTGCGATGGAAAACGGCCTTCCTGAGCCTCCGTGTGGGGTTTGGTTCTGCCTTTTGAGTCCTGTCAAGAGTGGACGTGTGACTTTGTATGTGAGGCTGTCACATGCAGAATGTGTACAGTCTCATTTTCTCTTTATAATTTAGAGATTTTACTGCCCTTTCTGCTGAGGTGGCAGCTGGAGAACAAAGCCACGGGCATCTCTCTAGAAGTTCGAGATCCCAGCGCACTACCGCAGCCCCTTTACAAGCAGTACGGAGGAACTCCTCTGTCTGAATCCCTCAGTACCTGCACACAGGTGAGGAGCACTGAGCCACACCATTCCTCAGCTCTCACTGCCAAGGGCAATACAGCTGGGGCCACAGAAACACAGAGGAAGAAAAAGGACAGAGAAAGGGGGATGGTGTTGATTTTACATTTTAAACCATCCAATCAAAAGCAGTCTTAATTATATTCTCAGCATTCAGGATCAGAGAGAATTCTGGTGAGTCAACAAGCATGGCCAGATTCCATGGGAGAAATGGCTCCACTTTGCACCTTCCCTGCAAACGGCTTTGTTTGGGAACCTTCACATCTCATGCTACAAGGAGAGACATTTGCATTCAGCTGCCCTTGGAGATGAGGCCTATTAAATCGTGTGGAACATGCCGCAGATAATTCTGGATAATAATCATTAGCTAGAAGGAACCGATTCTTTTTCCTCGCTCCAGAGGGCCCTGCCAACATCCCCGCTAATTCTTCAATTTTTTAGCAGCAAATTGGAGCAGTGCTTTCCCATATTGACTGCTGATTAAAATGTACTGAGAGACCTTTTGACAAACGATAATGCTCAGGCCACCTACCCGAGATTTGGAGCAGGGTCCTGACTCAGTTTTTGGTTTTTCTCTTTAACTTCCTCAGGTGATTTATCCTACTCCAGCCAGCATCAGGAACCACTGGACTAGAGATCGTTCAACAAGGTGGAAAGGGGTCCAGAAATATGGTCCTGAGGAGCATTTGAAGCGAGTTGGTGTGTTTAGTCTTTTGGGGGTGTGGGGGGAGGAAGAAAGATACCAGGCTGACTCTCTTCTCATCAAACACAGGGCATGTAAAAATCTATTCAGGCAAACACGTGTGTACTGTTGTGGACAACCAACACGAAAAGCTATCAAACATGGAGTTTAATTCTCAGTTTGCACATACATGGAACACTAGAGGGTAAGCCAGGCTCTCTCTGCCTCAGTCCTGGATCTAAACTGAGAGCGAAGTGAGGCAGAAACACATTAAATATTGCCCCTGGCCTCAATAAGACTGTACAGTCTTAGACTGGGCACTTTAGGTGTTCAGCTTTCTCATGTGAAAACCAGAGAACATAATAGTTCCATCTCATAGTTGCTATGAGGTTAAACCGGATAACTAACATGGAGGAAACGCATATCTCTGAGGCTTGGCACACCCTGAATGATCAGCAAAGGGTCATCTCAGACATATGGGAGCAGCGGCATGCACCCCATTTAATTTCCTACTGAGCCCTCTTAAAAAATCTAGCCTCCCCTAAAACCATCTAAAGTGTGACCCCATTAACTCCTTTCTGTCTTCACAGCAAACTACAAATCTCCCAGCCAACATTAAGTAGATAAAGCCCTGATGTGAGAACAGAATGAGGTCAACCCTATAAGCCAGCAGGAACACTTTCGAATTTTCTAGCATCTCTCAATCTCCTCTAGGGATTCCATGGTTATGGCAGAAGCAGAAGGGGTGGGATGCTCTGGCATTTGCATGTAGATTCACCTTTCTTAAGTCTCACCCACAGGTTATCAAACTTGGCGTGAATAAAAACAACTCTGCAGGACTGAATACCAAACAATTGACGACACCATCTTGAGGGATGTTCAAGTCTAATTTGACTCTGAGGAATTTTTTTTCTTTTTTTCTGTGTTGACTGTTGACTTAAAACCTAAGTCAAGCTACTAGAAGTAACTTACCATAGTTGAATTAAGGTAGTGTTCAGGCTGAGACTTCACGGTAGTTGTATTAATAGCTTTACTCTAGCGTTTACTGGACAGAGGAGCCTGGTAGGCTGCAGTCCATGGGGTTGCTGAGGGTCGGACACAACTGAGCGACCTCACTTTCACTTTTCACTTTCATGCACTGGAGAAGGAAATGGTAACCCACTCCAGTGTTCTTGCCTGGAGAATCCCAGGGACGGCGGAGCCTGGTGGGCTGCCGTCTATGGGGTCGCACAGAGTCGGACATGACTGAAGCGACTTAGCAGCAGCAGCAGCGTTTACTGAGTCCTTACTGCATATTCCAAGTATCTTTATATGTCATCTCATCTGATTCTTAAGATGTCCTTCTACAGCATATATTATTATTATTACCCCCAGTTTACAAAGGAGAAAACGCAATCCAAGAGCGGTTATAGAATTTGACCAACATTACACAGATAGTGAGTGGTTGTGTCAGTCAAGGTCTCAGCTAAAAAAAGTTGGCATATTCAAATTAAGGAAGTTGTGCAAAGTTTAATAAAGCGACAGTTTAGAAGGGTAAGGGAAGGATGTGGGGAAACTCGAAGGCATAAGGCAGAGCCCACAGACTGTAACAGTGGGGCATCATTACCCACCCTAAGCCTGAACCCAAAGGGCACACTGGTTCCAGCTGACACAGACTGAGACTCTTTTGCCATGGCAACCTGCTGGAAAGGGGTCTGGCAATAAATAACTTGACCCCCACTTCCCTCCTGTTCTCTTCTCCCCTGCGGGGACTCCCAGTTGACTATAGCTGGAAGCAGAGGGCAGGGAAGCACATAGGCATACCTTATATGCAGTAATTATAGTTCAATTCTTATAGTTCAACCTCCCAGGGAACAGTGCAGGATGGAGACAGTCAGAGAATGAGCCTACAGGACCGATGGATGAGGCGGGGGCAACACTGGTGTTTGAGTACAGGCAGTCTTTCTGCAGAATCTTGCTTTCAGTCTCTCTTCTATGCAACCTTTAGTAATAATAATGACATCACTATTGGAAGAGTTCACCCCCATGCAACACCCTCTCCATCACAGAAGATCTTCTAGCAGAGAGGACCGAGTGAGCCCATTTGCTAGAAATGAGAAGGTGGTACATTTAATACCATGGAACAAATCACCAGATGGCCTCAAAGGTTCCAATCCTAAATCCTATAATTCTCAGTGTTCTTCTCCAGTCCTTTTAGGAGCTTAGTTGGACCAAAGAAGGGATAAAGACTTTGCCTTCTCTTATTTGTTCTTCTAAGGAATTCATTCCCTGTCTTGGTTTTCCTTTGGATCGCCTGAGATTGGTTATTGCATCTCTGATGTTGCACAGGGTGGGAGGGGAACTCCTAATATAGAAAAGAAAGAAAAAAGTCCTACACTGCTTTTCCATAAAAGGCCATTAAAAAAGCCCATTTCCCCATCATGATGACAACAGAGGAGAAATGTTTCAATGTCCAGAGTTTATCAGAAGAAAGTGACCCAGAGAAACAGCAACATGTCTGGATCTGTCTTTTGAAACTTTGGTCCGATCACTTAGACTGCAAGATAGACACTGTAAGGTTTTTAAGAAAGAATTGAAACAGAGAGGATGTTGGAGGCCCTTTCATCAGGACAATTAAAATGAGTATGCTAATTTTTCAGAACTATGAGCTATTTTTAGGATAAGTGAAAACCATGAATGAAAATCCTTGTACAATGTTCTGTTTTAGAAGAAAGGTGATATTCTTGCACAGCATTGGTTCCGAAGCTGAAAGCATCGAAGAGACGTTAGAGAAGCCTGAAACTAACGTGAAAACAAAAAGTTTATGGAAAGAGAAGGGAGTTTAGGGTGATAACTGGTGGGAGGAAAATCTTCACAGCAGCAGCCACTCATTGTCTTAAGAAAATAACGGTGGCCTCCGTTAGAAGTTATAACATGGCCTTCAGAATTGGCTTCCCTGATAGCTCAGTTGGTAAAGAATCTGCCTGCAATGCAGGAGACCCTGGTTCGATTCCTGGGTTGGAAAGATCCGCTGGAGATGGGATAGGCTACCCACTCCAGCATGCTTGGGCTTCTCTGTGGCTTAACTGGTAAAGAATCCACCTTCAATGCGGGAGACTTGGGTTTGATCCCTGGGTTGGGAAGATCCCCTGGAGAAGGGAAAGGCTACCCACTCTAGTATTCTGGCCTGGAGAATTCCATGGACTGTATAGTCCATGGGGTCACAAAGAGTCAGACAAGACTGAGCAACTTTCACTTTCAGAATTACACTGACCTGGGAACCACTCATTTCAATCATGTTTGAAGTCGTGAGTTTCAAGTGGAATCCATCACCCCCCTTTCCATTTTGAATGAACATGAGTGAGTCTCTTAACCTTCTGGGCATTGATGGGACGAGTGATGACCCCACCCGCTGTGCTTGGAGGAGAACTAGAGGAGGTGATGTCACAGTTTCTGGGATACAGTGATGGCTATTGGCATCTTTATTAGGTCAGCCTCCTGCCCGTCACGCTGTTGTCACTCTGAAGTGATAACGGTGGTAGTGCTTCAGATCCAACCGCACAGCACAGCTACTGATGAGCCTGCCTATAGCGCTGTGTGTCCACTGTGGTCACTGAATAGAAGATAAAGAGAATTACCCCTCCCACAGGTGTTCAGAGCAGGAAGATACAAGTTAGGTTCATTCACTCTTTTCTTGTTAACACACATTCGCAAAAGGAAGTAAGGGAGTTCTATTTTTACCTGACTCTCTATGCTCATGAGAAAAGAGATGTCACTTCAGAGAAATCTCAATTCAGACTGAGAACTTGCTCTAAATATAATCCATTCTTCAGGCAGAAACCACCTCATTAAGTAGAAGGCTCAGGAAGACTGAAGCATTTGTTAGCTACACTTATTGCCTGATGAATTCTAATAGAAGGAGTGTGAATTCACTCCATTTACTCAGCACAGATGAAAGACAAAAGGACACGGGGGGAAAAGATGAATTGTGAGCCCCTGGTTCGTCATTCCTATGTGTCAGCATCTTCTTCTAGGAGATAACTTGAGGCAAAAATGTCAGGGTTGGTGCAAATTCTTTATGTCCACCATAAAAACCACACAATTTTGAATTAGAGTAACTGTCTCTTTTTTAGTAGCTTGATCCCAGTGTAAAGTAGAAACACTTCTTGAGAGTTATTGCTGGTATTTTCATTTCTATCTCCCCCGCCCCATTTCTTCTAATCATGGCAAAGAATGCCACTTATACATCTCTCACTTCCGTTTGTTCTACTAGGATGGCATTCAGCCGTGACATCTTTGTGATGGGCAAAATGATGGAGAGAGGGATTTTTTAACCTTCGGGAGAGGATTTTGTTGCTTGACACAGCTTACTGGGGTTACATGCTAAATGATTTGGCTAAAGGATCAAACCAAGGACCCAAGCTAGGCTTCTGTGACCCCAGAAATCCAGTGATGTGATTATGGTTCTATTTTCTGTATTCACTTTTTTTTTTTAATGAAATAACTTGGTAATTCTGAGGGGGGCTTTGTTATCAAATCCCAAAATATTTTTTTCATAAAGTTATTTTCTTTATCAAGAGAGAGAGACAGCAACCGGGTAATTGACTTCTAAGTTGAGGTTATAGATTCAGCGACATTTTTAAAATCAGAGGCTAAACTATGCTTTTGGGGAATAACAGCAAATTAGGAGAGCCCCAATTCACTTGGAGGTTTTATTTATTAGCACCCACATACTGTTTTATTTGTAACATCCTGTCCCCCTTTCGAAACAAAGATTAATAACATTCTTCCTTTCTCTTTTGTTTGGAGTTATCTTTTCCTAGAAACCATAAGTTCAGAAACATAACACTGATTTTTGTTTCCTCTGAGAATTCAATCTCTACTATTATTTGTCACCCAAGAAAGCTATTCCCTAGTTTTATCTACTGACTTTTTTTTTTCTTCGTTGACAAAACTCTCCATCGTGCCTGGTCCACAAGCCTCTGGATAAACACTTGGTGAACTGGAATACAAATGTGAAGTGATCCCTAAAAACCTCAGCCATTGAGACAGTCTTCTTAAAATGCTGGGCCTCAACAGCACATCCGGCAGAACGCTGCCAGGGAAAGCAGGCCCTCCTGCCAAGAAAAGCAAAAAGAGACCACAAATGGCTACCAAATCACTCCAAAGTGTTCTCGTCTTTCCAACAGCCCTAAAAAGATAAACTTCCCCAAGCCCTAGGGATCCAAAAAGTATTTCACTCAACATTTTCACAGGATACTAAAGAAAGAGAAAAAAATGAGGCAGGAGTAAAGCTATAAGTGTCTCACTTCTTTGCCTCTTGCATTGACTTTCCGTCTTTTTTTAACTCACCTCATCCTCATTTAAGATCTTTTTTAGAACATGATGCAATTGTGTCGTTGCTGGGAGACTCAAGGTCTTCATTCATAACCAGGTTAGAAGGATAACAGAAAAACACAAGGTCAAAGCCAAAGGCTATAGGTGATGAGTTGATGGCCTCACTAATAGTTCCTACTGCACATTCTCGGAGTTCGTGGAGTTTAACGTATAGAGTGTGGTGCTCCCAGCTCCCGGGGTGGCCATACACACCAAAACTGCATTTCCAGCCTCCCATCACACCTCTCCCTTCCTCTTGCTTTCCTCTGAAGCTTTATTGTTTCTCTGGAAGTTCTCTATATAGGCCAAAAGCGCTTCTCTCAGCATCTCTGCACACGCTTATCTCTGCCTGGAATGTTCTTCCCCTCTCCCCACCCTCCATCCAATAGTCAACTTCTTCCCAGATCAGTCATCACATCCTCAGGGAGGCAAACCTTTTACCCTGCCCCATCCAGGTTAAATCAGCGACATTTGTTCTACAATTTTACAAGACCCTGTGTTTTCTTCCCAGTATTCATGATGATTTCTGATTATTCATGTATTTCTGGGACTATCCGATTAAGGGCAAGCACCAAGCCTATGTTGTCCATCTTTAGTATTTCAATCCTTAACACTCAATTTTTGTGGATGGATGAATGATAGGTAGAAAAATCAATGAACTCACAATCTCTGATTGAATTCATGATGGAAGAGATTTTATCGCCTAATATTCCAATAGAGGAGGCAAATGTGGAAGCCCTAGTAAGTTATGAGTAAACGATGAATTTGAGGCATGAAAATCCCAAAGAACTTTACTCTGGAAGAGTAAAGATTAATATTCAAACTCTACAGCCATAACTCCAAAGAACAAAAAGTATTATGCTGGTGAGGACTCATTGAGAGGGCTGCAAATTTCCTACTTGTCCAGCTGTACCTGATCCTTTTTATTAAGTCCATCCTGTATGCCCCTGAACTCCCACCAAACACACACACACACATACACACATACATGCAGACAGGGAAATGTGTAAAAAACTGGTGCAAGCTCTGACACTTTTTCTTAGAAATTTATCCAGACTACTCCCACGTACATAGTCCTGTTGCTTTTTGTTGGTTTATTTGTTTGTTTTTTACTGTTGCACACAGAATCTTTAGTTGCGGGCATCTGGGATCTAGTTCCCTGACCAGGGATGAAACCTGGGCCCCCTGCACTGGGAGCACGGAGTCTCAGATGCTAGGCCACCAGGGAAGTCTCTAGTCCCACTGCTTTTTGCTCTCAGCCCTGTTGGTTCTTTTAACCTGAAACCTCATTAATTTCTGCCCACCCTTTCCTTTTCAACCTCATTCCACAGATTGCCAAACTTCTTTCCACATGCTTGTACCTCAACAGCATTCTAAATCCTCTCCTCCTCTCTCCACCCCTCATAAGGTCACTCATAACTGGTTTCTCCATCTCCAGTCTCCTCTTTGAAGGACCGCAATGAAACAACAACCATCATAACAGTGGCCAGTATCTACAGAGTGCAAGAGGTCAGATGTGGTCTTGCCTGGAGAACCCCCATGGACAGAGGTTCCTGGCAGGCTGCAGTCCATGGGGTCACAAAGAGTTGGACACGACTGAGAGATAAAGCACAGGGCAGATGCTCTTCTACGTACTTCAGTCACAAACACATTAACTCCCTGAATCCCCATATCATTTCACTCCCATTTGTGGATAGAACAACGGTAGGACAGAGATTGAATGTCATGCTCAGGGTCACAGCATGTAAGTGACAGAGCTGGGATTTAAACTCAGGCTGGGTCTTTTAACCATTGCACAGCTAGCCCGATGGGTCTTTCTAGAATTCCACTTCTTTCCTTTCACTCTCCTGGAGACATCAACATGGGTTTGAATGTTTGCAAATGGGCAATAAGAAGCTAAATTCTTGATCCTAGCTTTTGAGAGCTACCACCAACTGGCCTTACCTTGACTGGCGCTGGCTGGCCAACCTGGCCTGTCACTGTAATAAAGGATTCGTGATAGGAAAGAATTGGCTCTTCCCAAACTTCCCTGGTGGCACAGTGGATAAGAACCTGCACAAGGGTTCGACCCCAGGTCCTGGAACATTCTACATGCCACGGAGCAACTAAGCCCGTGCGTCACAACTGCTGAGCCTGCTCTCTGAAACCTACAAGCTGCAACTGTAATACTGAGCCCGTGCGCTGCAACTACTGACACCCAGGTGCCTAGAGCCCATGCTCTGCAGCAAGAGAAGCCACCACAATAAGCCCAGGCACCAAAATGAAAAGCAGCCCCAGCTTACTGCAACTAGAGAAAAGCCTGTGCACAGCAATGAAGACCCAGTGTAGCCAAAGCTGAGCACCGAAGAATTGATGCTTTTGAACTGTGGTGTTGGAGAAGACTCTTGAGAGTCCCTTGGACTGCAAGGAGATCCAACCAGTCCATTCTGAAGGAGATCAGCCCTGGGATTTCTTTGGAAGGAATGATGCTAAAGCCGAAACTCCAGTACTTTGGACACCTCATGAGAAGAGTTGACTCATTGGAAAAGACTCTGATGCTGGGAGGGATTGGGGGCAGGAGGAGAAGGGGACGACAGAGGATGAGATGGCTGGATGGCATCACTGACTCGATGAACGTGAATCTGAGTGAACTCCGGGAGTTGGTGATGGACAGGGAGGCCTGGCGTGCTGCGATTCATGGGGTCGCACAGTCGGACACGACTGAGCGACTGAACTGAACTAAACTGTAGCCAAACATAAATAATTTAAAAAAAGAGAATTGGCCCTTCTCTAAGCCAGCCCCCCTCCATGTTTAATCCTAGTACTTTCCAAGCATTTTCTGCACTTACAATATCCTACACTTCCTTTCCCCTACACTCAAGACTCAATTTGAAGTTCTAACTACCCTGGGAATAAAAATATTGCTTATTTGGATTGACCCTTCCTCTCAATTTCCACCGGAGTTTAAATAAAATAAAGCAGTGTGGGTGACTAGTCAGTAATTCTTGAAAGCCCACTTGATGTTAAACCTGGCCAGTCCTAGTTGAACAGATGGATTTATTGCTCTTCGAAATGAAAGAGAATGTACATCATCAAGTGAGTATTAGAGGGAATTCCCTGGTGGTCCAATGGTTAAGAATCCGGTTAAGAATCCACCTCCCAATGCAGAGGACCTGGGTTCCATTCCTGGTCAGGAAACTAAGATCCCACATGTCACATGACAACTAGAGAAAGCTCCCGAGCTACAGTGAAGACCCAGAACAATAATAAAATTTAATAAAAAAATAAGAGAGTTTTAGAAAGAATTTATTCTAGGATTCAGGCTTCTATTAGGTGATTTTGAGGAAGTTCCAGGGAAGTAGGGCTTTGTTGTGGATTGGATGCTATCAGTTAAATAGAGGTAATTCTATAATTGGCTATCTTTATAAATCTTATCTAGGAGGAAGGAAAAATAGAGGCTAACACTGTAATTGGTATAGAAGTAAAGACAGTCACTGCTCTCAACCAGGAGAGGGGGATCATTCGTATTTTTTAGTTTGTATAATGACCTTGCTTTTGCCTCTTCACTGACAAGATATAAAGCAGCCTTGTGTCTGCCCTGATCCATCACAGTCACAGAAGGCTCTTGACTGATACCAGCATGCTGTGAAATAATTGATCTTCAGCAGGAGAACACCATAGCTTTGAAGTGAGTGCCAGGCCAGCTCCTAGACACCAAGGCTTCACTGATAGAATGTCAGATATTAGGGGTTGCATGTGTCTAAAACAAAACAAAACAAAAAACCACTACAAAAAGAAATTAGAGCCAAACTAATCTGGATGAAACAGAAGCCTTCACCAGCTCTCCACAAAGGCATCCCCTGTCGACAACCATGTTAATAGTTCATGCAATGATTTGTGATGACTTTTTGTTCCATGTCAACTTAGAGGGGGGCTGCAACTATGTTTGCAGAGTCCCGTTCCCTGTATGGCTGCAGGTTGGAGTGAGCGCCAGAGAAGCATGAGATTTGAAAAGGAGAGTAAAGCTACAGCCATCTCCACTCTCCCGAAGCTGGTAAGAGCATCGGGCACCTTGGCAGTTCATACACAACGTCACTGGTTGGCTCGTTCACCTTTCCTGGGCGGAACAGCATCCTGGCCTGCAGGCCCTCTCGTACCTGCTGGAAATCCTCTTCCAGCTTCTCCAAGTCTCCTGGACCAGGTGTGTGGGGATGCAGGTCACTCAAATAATGGAGGTTGGGGACAGCAGAGACAGACATGACTTTTGATGTTTTTTCGGGTTCCAGCTCATTCTTGCTCTTCCAGTTTCACATCCAACTTTCCTTCACAACTGCTGGCCACTTGAATTCAGGTCCAACACTGGATGCAAAGGCCACAACCTCAAGGAGACTTTGCCACCAGTGCCCATAATTGTCTGCGGTCGTTGTAATCCCTTATACTACATGGACCTTACAAGTTCTAAAAAGTCCCTGACTAATATGCACTCCAGATTTCCAGCTAAGAAGAGATCCCTCATCCTTGGCTTTCTATCCCTAGGATGTAAGCACCATGTGACAAAGAGAGATGGATGAGATCCCTCCAGTGCCAGGTATGGCCCAGGGACAGGCTTGTATCTGACTCCCTCGTCCTGATTAGCGTGGTTGAGTGCTCGTCATGAGAACAGTACTGGGGCAGGAAGATCTAGGGAGAATGGTAAGCGGCCATGAGCATAGTAACTAAGCAGCCACAGGCGGTGTCACCCGGCCTGGGGGCCAGACTCAGCTGCTAAAGGCAACATAGTCACAGCAGAGACGATGTAACGAGAACCAAACCTGAGCGGTGAGGCAAAGATAGAAAATGACACTAAAGAGTAAAAAGAGTGTCAAGAAACTAGGGAATGTGATAATGCAGGGGAGGAGTCAGACCAGCGAGAAAGAATGGAAGGTGTAAGCATGGACGCCCAGGTGAGAAGTGGTAGATATAAAGACTTTATGGAGCTGTGCCCAGCTGGACAGTCCTGCCCCTGCCAGGGGCTAGAGACACTGAGCTGTGTGTCAGGTACTATATTCACTGTTTTACACAGTAGCTCACTGAACCATCACAACTACCGCAAAAGACAGGCTTCCACATGCCAACATGATAAATGACAAGCTGGCGCAGGTGACATTAGGTGACTTGCCCAAGATCACTCAAAATGAGGAGAAAGACAGGAATTTAGATCTTTTTGATCTGACTACCATTACACCTCTTGAGATCCAAACTTTCTAGGCTTAAAAACAGCAAGGAAAAAAACCTTTTGAGCAACCTGATAAATATTTGTCAAATCCAACAGTCCAGCTTAACCTACCTACTACGTGTTGGATGGTTGTTCTCAGAAGTTGATAACCAATACATTGCTCTCAGATTAAGCCGCGAGGAGTGACTGAAAGGCAGGGGGTGGGGAGCCTGACTTACGGAAAGCCTCAAGAAAGCCTAACCAAGAGAGAAAGTACCAGAAATTCTCTGCTGGCTCAGGGAATGATGCAAAGACACAGAGATGGGGATGCAGGTTGGGGGACAGATGTGGCATCCTGCCTTGGGGCTAAAGTCCTTGGGGTCGAAGTTTTCTCTGATAAGGGAGGGAAGAGTTTCTGTTGGGGTCTGTAGGATGGGACTGTCCCCCAGGTGTCCTGCACCAACCTTGGGCTTTCAGGCCTCAGGAGGTATGGAAAAGACCAAGATGTTCCACAAGCCTTCAGGGGAGGAAGAGGAGATCACTGAAAGGCCGGCTGCCACTGTGACCAGGAGGCTGAGTAACCCCAACAAACCAGTGTCAAGACGGAGTCCCCCTGGATCTCAGCAGTATCAGTGCAAGCCAGACCCAAAGAGCAGCCAAGTGAGCGGGGAAGACCGCAGAGTCCCAGGGAGGCAGAGAGAACTCTGCACAAGTTACAATCGTTACAGACCTGAGCACCCAATGTCCTCCAAACGCCCAGGAATGAGAAAGTGATACCACACACAGCCAAGAGCCTGCAGAAACTCAGGAGTCCTCCGGTGTCCCAGGGCTCAAAGTCACTTACGCCTCCATGGTACCATCTGGGACAGGAGGAATCTGGTGAAAGCTGGGGAGAAAGGATAAAAGAGTGAGTCACCCCAAAAAGAGAATGTTCCTGAAAAGACCCCTTCAGGGACTGGATTTGGATTTGTTTTTTTCTTCCTCTGCTATGCAGTAGGAGTCAGGCATGGGGTTTGAAAGGAAAGTTGTGTAAGTTATAGAGAAGAATGAAGTAGCGGGTTCTTGGCATATCTCAATCAAGTATGAATAAATAGGTGATTCCAATTCAGATGCTATGAAAATACGTCCTAGAGATTTCTGGAGATTCAAAGCAGGGTGTTGTGCTTGAATGTAGAACCTGAGAACCAGAGGGGACGCTAGAAATTGTCAAGTCCCTGGTATTCTCCTCTGCTTGTGCCTTATCTGATGGTGCCCATCCCCTTTCTCTCCTTCCCTATGAACAGCAAACCGCAAGCACTGGCTCTGAAAAGATGGCACTGGCTTTGCTATATGCATTATTTGGGAATGATGATCTATTAAAAGGCTGCCCCCAGCCACCGGTCCCAACACGTGTAGCTCAAAAAGGCTGTAGGCAAGAATCAGAGCCATAGGACGTGTTCCGTGGGTCAGAGGCCAACCCTGGTTTTATTAAAGTATGTACAGGCGACTGGGAAGGAAAAGGACCACTCTGTGATATGGCCAATGCCACGGCCAGGCTTGCTGTCTGGGGCTGGCCTGCCGGTGGCTCTTGGAAGTCGGTCTGGTTGGAGCCTTGGAAGAGACCTGATGAATCCGGTCTCGACCTTCTCTCGACTGGAGCTGACCATGGCATCTGGTCCATCCCCAAAAGGCGGGCTGGGAAGGCCACTGGGTTGGTAGAATGGGGTGAATTTCTTTGCCACTCACATAGTCTCTTTGGAAGAAACTGAGTTCTTATAAGCAGCGTGGGAATCTTCCAGAGGACCCCAGCAGTCAGGGAGGCAATGGCTTACCAGAAAGTAAGCTCAACTCGCCCTCCACTGGTTTTGAAATCAGAAGCCCGGGCACAGTGAAATTCACGGGCAGAGTCCCACTCTGGGTCTGTACCGCCCTGGCTGACACACACGGACGGCTGCACAGAAACGCTCCTCCCTGGGCCTGCGGCTCACTTCATGTTTCTCTCGATCCAGTCTTTAAAAGGCAGCACTTTGGTGAAGGCCGTGGAGAGGCTGTGGCTGCACGCCTTGTCATAGCTCCAGCTGACCAGCCCCACCAGGTGCCAGCGGGGCTCCGGGGACGCCCGGCCTGGAAAGGACACAGCTGCGATGCCCCCCGTCTCAGCTGTGCAGATGTCGGAAGGGGCTGTAGGGTCCCGGCCGGCACAGAACATGCTGTCCGTGACGCTCACCGGGATCCCCTGTGCCTCGTGCTGCTCCTCACACAGCAGCGAGTCCGCTACCCTCACCACCCCCGAGCGCAGCGTGTCGTCCTTGTAGCCAGGGCTGCTGGCATCTGCCAGGACGTTCCAGCCAGCCACGGTGATGCGGGACTCCTGGAAGGAGGTGCTGAGATCCCGAGGGGCCGCCAGGCAGATGGGCTGGACGCGGGTGCTGATGCGAGCCTTGTCCAGGAGCTTCAGGATGGCAATGTCCGTATCCAGCAGGATGGGGTCGTAGTTGGGATGGAGGATGATTGCAGAAATCTATGAAGGTAAAGAATGGACAGCAATGGTGAGCGGCCGACTCCACGGTGATGGCAACAGGCAAGCCCCGGGGCTAAATTATCAGGAGAAAATATCTGAGAGTCAGCTACAATTATTTGGACACACTGCGCTCAATGGATCATAGAAAGCAATTGCTCTGTTTCCAGGGTTGCAAACTGAAATGCCTGCCAGGGCTGGCAGGTGGTTTTTAAATAAGTGGAGTGGACAAGCAAGGCTTCGAAGGATGGGAATGCCACACCCCAGGCAAAGAGGCACACCACTTTGCTCAGCTGACCACTTCCATGCAGAGATGCTCATTTTGCCAGAGAACAGACTCCAGACCTCTGGCTGAAACCTCCTGGTTTTTAAATGTTGGCTGCTGCTGCTAAGTCGCTTCAGTCGTGTCCAACTCTGTGTGACCCCATAGACAACAGCCCACCAGGCTCCCCCATCCCTGGGATTCTCCAGGCAAGAATACTGGAGTGGGTGGTCATTTCCTTTTCCAATGCATGAAAGTGAAAAGTGAAAGTGAAGTTGCTCAGTTGTGTCCGACTCATAATGACCCCATGGACTGCAGCCTACCAGGCTCCTCCATCCATGGGATTTTCCAGGCAAGAGGACTGGAGTGGGTTGCCATTGCCTTCTCCAAATGTTCGCAACTAACTGATTAAAAATATATACATTAGCACTATCAAAACACAAACCCCCACAGGCTACCAGCTGGCAATCTCTGGTCCACTGTAAACATTTCATTTACCGTCAAGCCAGTAAGATAGAGCTTCACCTAGGATGGTCCACAAGACTTTTCCAGCAAGCCTCCCCTGATTATCCCCATTTTTGCTCATCACCCTCTTTGATGGGGCCCCCTGGAGCTTACATCTGTGATACACTATAACATTTTTATAGACTTGTTCTATATCTGAGCTCATTTGCCCAGCAATTCTATTGTGCTGGATTACTCACAATACACTGTCTCTTCCCCTAGCCTGTGGACTCTTAGGGGCAAAAATCATGCCTTGTTCAGTTCTGTGTATTCCCAATGAATGGCATGCTATGGGAACCCAACAATGGATGGATGGATGGACAGGTGGATGAGCTAGATTGCATGAGACGGTGGATGGTACAGAAGGAGGGAGGTAGGTAGGGAAAGAAAATAATATTAGAAATTTATTAGGAGTCTCTATGTCCTCACAGTCTACCTAGCACCGTGTCCTAAACATAATAGGTGGTTGGTTACCTTTCAATGACCCCAATGATAGAAGATATTTTTTATTATCTTATTTAAAAAAATTTGGGGGGTGGGGGAAGACTCCATAGTCTTTCTAGATGGCCCTTTCTAGTATCTGCCCATCATGAAAGGTTAGGCATCTAGGTGGCACAGTTGGTAGAGAATCTGCTTGCCAACGCAGGAGATGCAAAAGACATGGGTTCAACCTCTGGGTCAGGAAGATCTCCTGCAGGAGGGCATGGCAACCCACTCCAGTCTGCTTGCCTGGAGAATTCCATGGACAGAGGTGGACTACAGTCCACGGGGTCGCAAAGAGTGTGACAGTACTGAGCAACTGAGCATGCACGTGCCTAATATTTCCAGGCTCTGGACTGGATGCCAAGGTACCAGACTGACAGAATGACTGCACTCTCAGTGCTGGGGGCTGCCAAGAAAGAAAGCAGACTTCCAGGCTGCAGCCCTCTCTCACCCGCAGGCTCTGGATGCTCTTCTCATCCCGGTCGTCATCCCTGTAGAATTTCCCCAGGACGACTTTGAGGTCCGCCGTCTTGATCACGGTGGTCCTCCCCAGGTCAGTGACGCAGTGAGCAGCCACCACCACGGTGCGCTCATTGACCAGGGCACCGCTGCAGACCAGGAACCAGGCATCCTTGTGCAGACCGCCCCCGTGCACCCCGCCGGCCCTCCTGTAGATGGCAGCCTGCCACGGCCAGCGCGTGCCCTGGGTCTTCGGAGCAGAGACGTTCTCGGTTTTCCCACAAACTACGGAGAAAGCACCAGCTTAGTGAGATAAACTCAGACCTCCCCATCCAGAGGAGAATGTGTCAATCAACCAACAGAGCACATATCTGGAAAGGTGGGTCCTACGGTGTCAAGATCACAGAACATCTAACCTGTTTTTTTTTTTTCCCCCTTTAAATACTAATCAACCACCTTAACATCCTTGACTATAAAGTCGAGGGTTATAATTGGGAGTCTTACCATCCCAGGCACTTACTGGGTAAGTTGCCTAATCTCTTAGAGCCTCAGTCTTCCTGCCTGCAAAATGGATACAGTAATCACAACTTTCTCCTAGGTTCTTGCAGAGAGTGGATGAGATGATGTATATAAACCGACTCAAAATATCATGACTATTGCTATAAAGATGACCACCTCGAACTAAGCCATACTCTTCTCCTCTAACAAAAAGGATGAGGGTAGTAGCTTAGTATGTGCAAAAGCCCATTCCAGACATTTCCATGTATTATCTCAGTAATCATTATTATAACCTGTAAGTAACTGACACCCCATTACTTACTAACAATAACGTAATTAATACCATTGGGTGATGAGGATGAAAACTGGGGCTCAGGTAACCAAGATGGCATAAATAGAAGTTCTCTGGCGCTTCAACCCCTTCTCCATTTGGCGCTTAATGACTGTTCTGTCCCTTTTCTCCAAGCAAATATGATAAAATCATTCACAAAAAGTATGCCCCCTCTTCCTTAAAAATTCATCTAGGATTTAATCATCTCTCCTGGGTAATAAGTTTAAGCCAAAGGAAGGAAACTCTAACTGTGGAATTTCAGACTTCACCAAGCTGAGAGAAAGTATTAGAGGACTATTCTTTTGGACAAGGATTTTTTTCCCCAAAAGTCTTCAACAGGGTCAGGGGCTCTTCATAGGCAGCCATGAGAGAGGCAAGCTGTTTTAGTGCAAGGACAAGCCTTGACTCACTAGGGATGCAGGACGGGGCACGGCCACTCCACCTCCCAGTCCTTAGACACGTCCTCCGGCTGCTGCCCAGGCGGCGGTAGAAGGGTGAGATGCACTCGTACTGGAGCTGGGCGTGCAGATGCTGGTACCCAGGCGGCAGGTCACCAAAGGGAAGGACTGGCTTCTTGGTCGGGGCGTCCTGCAGTTTCTGCTTGCTGAAGGCTGATGAGTATAGCTGGTGTAATGGCGTCTCCCTGCATCATGGCAGAGGGGCCCGGAGAGAGAGAAAGGCAGGAGACAGTCATTACAGCCCTTTTAGTATCCACGCCAAGCTCCACAAAGATGTTCAGTTATGAAGGAAGAAAACAACAGCTATCTCGTCCTCTGTGTGTGGGTGACTCGCTCTCCCTTTCTCCCCTTACCTCTCTCTGTCTCTGTCTCTCCCTCCCACACACACACATCTCTTCTACCACTGAGCAGATTTTCTTGCACACTTCAACCTTCTCTTTATTCCTCCATTTCCATTTCTGGCATGCCTCCAGCTCCCCAGGGTTTTAACCAAAGAGCATAATATCTGACATAATAGCTGCTATCCAAAGGTACGCTATACATGCACACACACACACACACACAAATTAATTGTGAAATTAAACAAGAAAAGAAGTTAATTTCAAGGAAAGAAATCCAAGTGACTGCTCTGCTCTAACCATTATCATAATGGAGCAATATAAGGAATTGACTCAAACTAAACTGTGTTGATACAGTAGCTTGATTTAGCAATTAACGGATGTAATTAGTCCACCTCAGAGAATAGAACCTTCTCTCAGAGCGCATTGATTGGGAGAAATAAGAAGCGTTGTGTGCCAACGTGAAAAGGCCTTTTAAATGAGCCTTGATGTTGAAGCCCCAGAGGCCACTCTGGGGTTCTTGGGAGAGAGGTATGCACACTACACAGCTTCTGCTCATTTTATATCAGTGCACAATGACTATTAACTGACAAGTGAGATTTCCTTTAGGAATCACTGTTTTCATCCCTGTTTAATGCATGGAGAAAGGAAATCCAGAGAGGTAGGTGGGGATGCTGAAGGGCACACAGGAAGCTAAGACAGGACCCCAGACAGCACTGGGCAGTCACAATTCTCACCCTGGTGAGAATACCATTGTAAGAAGTGTTTCAGGTGTCCGTACAACGCTTTGCTCAGAGCAAATATTCCACCTACATTGGTTCCATTCTACAAATCTTTAGCTCATATTTAGAACCAGGTCTGTAGCTCAGGGGGCTTTTGTACTTGCAAACAAGCTCAGGTTTTGGCCACTGAAGCTTTGCATTGCCTTTGGGGGTTCCTGGATGAGCTTGTCTGCTGAAGACCATCATATCCTTGCTCCAGCAGTGAATCTTCCAGGAAGATATTTGCCTTGCATGTAATCCTTTAACAATTCCTAGAGACAAACGTTAGTGTGATTGCCCTTATTTTTGAAAAGAGGAAACTAAAGGTTCTGCAAGTTTAGGAATTTGCCTAAGAATAGCCAGCACTAAAGAGAGAGGACAGAAACAGCACTTGAACCCGTCCATCCCATCCAGTCATTCACTCATTCACTATTCTGGGGGTGTCCACTATGCGGCAGGCACTATTCTAGGTACTAGAAGTTCAGCATGAACTAAACAGGAAATGTTCTTGCACGTGTAACTTTCACAGTTTTTTGGTGGGTTGTGAGGAGACTGAAATTGAACAAATAGACAAACAAATGTCAGTAGGACAATAGGTGAAGATGGATGCCAGGTGAAAATTGGAGATCTCTGTAAAGGTCAGAAAATACTGGGTAAAGAAGTCAGCTCAGCAGTCAGGGTGGAGGTAAGGGTGCTATCTTTTTAAAAGGACTGTCATGGCGGATCTCTCTGCCAGGTAAAAACTGAGTAGGGAACTGAAGGAAGCCAGACATTAAGCCTCGTTGAAATCCGGTGGAAGCAACTTCCCTAGCTTGCCACCAGGGGTCCCCACCTCTGTCTTTCCAGGAGAAAGACTAGGTGGGCGCCCCGCCCCTCGACCCCGCCCAACCCCGTTCCCCCAACCCACACACGGAGGCTTAACATCCTTCATCAGGGGCTAGTCATTCATCTCTGGTCCCTAGCTCCACCAGCCTGTCTTATCTGATTGATCACTACCAAGGACATCTTCCTAAGCCACAACTGACTGTGTTTGGTAGGAATGCCATCTCCCTAAAAGCTGCATGATAAATACGCAGTCATTTTAGAAGGACTCAAGTATTAAAATCCAGCTCCTCAAAGGCCATCTTAAAGTCTGGCTTCCAACCAGCCCCTGACTTTCCCACGATCCAGTGAAACCTGTACATCTTCCAACAGTTGCTACCTCTTGGCTAAAGGCAGCTAGCTAATAAGCCTCCATCTAACAAGCCCTTTTCTTTCCTGGCAAGTCAACACAGAGTGTCCCTAAGAAACCTCAGACTGTCTTTGGCCAAACACAAGTAGGAAAGGGGGTGGAGAAAGGAATGGTCATTTGACTTTAAAGCAGAGTTCAGGTGTTTCAGCCTCACCTTGACTGAACCTGCATTGGAAGAACTTTCCGTCTCACCAGGTCTGAGATCTTTGGTTCTCGGCAGGCTAGAAAGAAAAAGATAATGCTGCATAATCCTTTTCCATACTAACTGTTCACACCATGAATTCAGATTCATACCTGACCACCCTCTCTGGACACCAGTGCACATTCCCCAGGCTCTCAGAAGTGAGACGTGTCAGCCAAGCATGAACAGATCGCTTAGCAAAAGAGCATGCTGAGAGACTTCCCTGGTGATCCAGGGGTTAAGAATCCACCTGCCAATGAAGGAGAGCCAGGTCCGATCCCTCGTCCAGGAAGATCCCACATGCTGCAGGGCAACTAAGCCTGTGAGCCACAAATCCTGAGCCCATGCTCTACAGTGTGTACTCTGTAACAAGCGAAGCCACCCCAGTGAGAAGCCCATGAGTGGAACTAAGACCCAGAATGGCCCAAAGTAAATAAATGAATTTTTTAAAAACAGCAGCATGCTGAGTTTCATTTATTAATAAAACGGCAGCCCCCTTTGAAGAACCCAAGTAGAATAAACACG
Organism: Oryx dammah; assembly: GCF_014754425.2. Lineage (NCBI taxonomy): Eukaryota > Metazoa > Chordata > Mammalia > Artiodactyla > Bovidae > Oryx > Oryx dammah. The sequence continues at coordinate 63,648,018 of NW_024070201.1, forward strand.
TCTGCAGAGCTGCTCCACCCAGGTGATATGAGAATGTGAAAGGATTAGTCACTCGGTTGTGTCTGACTCTTTGTGACCCCATAGACTGGAGCCCACCAGGCTCTTCAGTCCATGGACTTCTCCAGGCAAGAATATTGGAGTGGGTTGCCATGCCCTCCTCCAGGGGATCTTCCCAACCCAGGGATCAAACCCGTGTCTCCTGCCTTGCAGGGCAGATTCTTTCCTGTCTGAGCCACCAGGGATGCCCAGTGATATGAAGCAATAGTAGTTAATAGAATTATCCATTCACAGTATTAGCAAACTAGATCAATATGGAATAAAAGCCAAGGGCAAGGTTCTAAAATGTAGCCCAAGATTGGAAATCACAAGGTTCTCATTTAAAACTGAACAGCAGGGTCAACCAACAATAAGTCTTGAGTAACTGATTCCTCCAGGTCCTTTCTCTGCAGTTAAGGCTTCTAATGATCCTTTGAGGCAACTCAAAGCCTGGTTTAATTTTGTTGAAGTCTCTTTCTTCACAAGTGAAAAGGAATCCTTCCCATCTCACTTTCCCAATCAAGCAGCCAACATTTGTCTAATTAGCAACCTAGGGAACTCTAGTTGTATTAATTTGTAAGAGAAGAGTTAACAAAAAATCTCCAAGGACATAGGTAACACCATGTCCATACCTAATGAAATCAAGAATCATTGTCTGTGCTGGTGGGGATGAAGGTCGCTCCTGGCTAAAGTCTGAAGTCTTCCTTTCACAGACTTGTTCTTTCATTCCTTTTCCCATGATTCAGGTTGTTGACAAACACTCAGAAGGCAAAGTGGAGGATTGAAGCAATTATCTGGATAATCTAGGCCAAGGATATGCTTTTCTTCAGGAAACAACTAGATAGTTGTGTGTGTGTGTGTGTGTGTGTTACTTGCTCAGTCCCGCCACTGAAAAGAGAGCTACTGTCGACTTGGAGCAACAAGGGGATCAACTTAACAAGAAACTACGGGGCTTCCCTGTTGGTTCAGTGGTAAGGAGCCGCCTGCCAATGCCGGAGACACAGATCTTCCCTGATGCTGAAGATCCACATACCATGGAGCAACCAAGCCTGTGTGCGCAACTACTGACCCCTGAAACCTGTGCTCTAGAGCCTGGAAGCCTCACCTACTGAGCCTACCCACCCTAGAGCCTGTCCTCCGCAACAAGAGAAGCCCCTGCAACAAAGAGCAGCCTCCACTCTCCACAACTAGAGAAAAGCTCGCACAGCAACGAAGACCAGCACAGCCAAAAACAAATAAAAAGTAGACAGATAAAAAAATTGCATATACATATATATATATCATATATACATGATATATATATAAAAGAAACTACACATGCCTACAGTCATGGAGTCAGGTCCAGATTCCTTATGCAATGTCCCGTTTGTTCTGGTCTCAAACTACCTTTTAAAATTTACCTCCCAGATTCCCCGATTGACTCATTTTTTTACTTACCATGTTTCTTTCACTTCTGCCTATACCACTTTTTGTCTTCCAACTGGAATATCTTCCCAACTCCTCTTTATCTCAGTAAATCCTTCCCTGTTTCCCAAAGGGGCTCCAGTCCTCCCTGCTACAGGAAAACTGGAGCTCATATTTCTCAGAATACACACCACTCATTTGCTCTGTAACTCTCCTTTGAATGTTCAAGGGTTTATTGTCTTTTAAAGATGCTTTTAAACATTTTAACATCTCAAACCTCCCTCCACATAGGCTGACAAGGATGATGCGTCTATTGTATCTTTATTTCTTGCATTGATTTAATGTTGCACAGAGAGTAGATAAATGTAGCCATATAAATACATATTAATTGTTTCAGTTCTATCCTTGGGGTTACACATAAAAAACTCAGCCTTGTCATCTCTCTAAACTTCTCTGATAAGTACATCACTCTTCTTGATCACATCAAGACATTGTGATGAGGATAAACTGGTCCTTTGGCGACCCAAAAAAGAAGCACATGTTTTATGGATGGTTTTCAATATAAGAATAATGTATGGTTTCAGTGAGAACTTAAAAGAGAAAGGCAATTTTTTTCCCAGGGCTTCAAAAACAGGTATGGGAGCTACCAAAATGTTCAGCAACTCCACTTATCTATACAGACTTCAGAAATATTTGCCAGTCACCTTTTATGCAGATTGGCTGTTTCCCTGACCACTCTCCATTCTGCTGGCAAGTTCTCATCTCATTACCACTGAGAACATAGGAGCTGTTACAAAAGAAGGTCAGGATGGTGCCGATTTTTGCATAGCGCCCGTGGATAAGCCCAGGGCCTCCTGTAATTTTCTTGTACCCATTGACTGGGCCCCCGGGGTCTGAGCAGTTTCTTTCTTCAAGAACTGAAAGTGAAAGGAAAAGAAAAGGAGAGTTAGTAAGAGTCTGAAGCATTTCATTTTAGCATTGAATTTTTTCACATCTCATTGAATTAAAAATGCAGTGATATGGAGCCTGCTAACAATGGTATTCAAAGGAATTACCAAGAGAAAACGCATAACAGAAAAATGCATGCATTAGACATATCTTCTTGTTTTAACAATTTATTCTTAAATTGAGAACTGTTTCACACCATATATATATATATATAAAAATTTGACACCACATCAGGCTCTCATGTAATCACATTCATTTGCTTCCTAAATTGTGAAATCTGTACAGGTCTGGACAAAATAAACATTTTGCCTAGATTTTATCCTCAGTATAAAAGGATTGTTGGTTTTCAGTACTGTAATATCATCTCCTTCATTCCCTGAAGCTTGGGCAATTAAACCAGACTATTCAGTTTCCTATTTCTGTTGTTCCCAGAAAGTAGAATAGATTAGAAATGAGAGCACATTTATGAATTTAGATTTTCTATTTCATCTGCCAGAACACTGGGTGTGTTAAAAGTTGTAATTAAAAAACACTAGAGGCAATATAAATTCAGAGATACAACAAATTCCCTTAATCTCCAAATAGAACTTTTCATCTAAACATGTAACAATACTCATTATAGGAGATCGCTATTCTCTCATTCACGCTGCACAGCTACTTAGAGTAAAATTGGCATCAACAAAACTATCCTGAGCACCGAACAGGATATTAGATATATCCTGGAAATATTCGATCAGCTAGACAATATATTTTTCTCAAATGGATTATGGTACAATACTGAATATTACTTGCCTAAGGATACAGAGTAAGTCCCCTTAGAATTCAACCTTTAATTACTGAGTTTAGATACCAATCACTCTATCAGGGTCCCTAGTCTCATCCCTATAAAACAGGGGCTTCCCAGGTGGCTCAGTGTAAAGAATCCGCCTGCCAATACAGGAGACACAGGTTTGATCTCTCATCCAGGAAGATCCCCTGGAGCAGGAAATGGCCACCCACTCCAGCATTCTTGCCTGAAAAATCCCATAGACAGAGGTGCCTGGTGAGTAGCAGAGTCAGACACAACTGAGCAGATTATAAAACAGTCTCCACACAACTCAGTTATGCATCGGACATTCTTTTCTTCCCTTAAGGGTCCCAGTTACCTTTCAAACAACTTGCTTGCTTGCCTCCAGGCAAGAAATGAATATCCATTCATATAACACTTCTACAATATTTCAGAACTAAAAATTAATACATTGTTCCTATGTGCAATTTGGCAAAGTTGCTAAACTGGTCAAGTTCCTGGTTTGTCTACTCTAAGACTGCTCACAACTCACATGACAGCTGGTCTCAATGACACTGTGTGCTTTGGACTGTGCATTCTGTGCAATCTCCCTGGTGGTTGATGCCAAAGCCCCATTTTAAATGTCAAAAAGGGATCTCACTGAGTGAGTTGTTTAAAAATACCAAAATGGCACAGAGAAGGCACTGTACTTTTTGAAGCTTCAAGTGGACTCAGAAAATCCCAGTGCTTATACTTCTAGGAATCCCTGGATGATGTGGAATGAAGAGGCAGAAAAAGCCTTCCATACTGCTTCATTGACAGGCCACCTTCTTATAGTACAGACTCAGTCAAAGCTGAATATGTAGCCTGGAAACAACTGGAAGAGCCCACAGACTTCAATCATCCCCAAAACATATGTCATACCTGCAAGTTTCAGAGAATGGAATTCACCGTCAACATAAAAATCAGACAGTGTCTCATAAAAATCTGTATTACTAGCTTCTGACAACATTTAGCTCTGGAAACCCTGGGTCTATATTCTCACAGGGCAAGAATCAGCTGGTGCGGGGAGGAGCTCTCTACTTAGACAGGATCGCATTCTTGCCTTGGTCACAGTCCCCACCCACCAGCAGTCTGGTGCCGGCAGAGACTTCAATCTGTGACTAGTTAGACTATCAAAGGGCTATGATTTGTGTAAGTGTAGTTCCTCATTCATTTTGAACTTTGCTTGCTAGAGATCACAGCCAAGAAAGGCTGAGTGATACTTAAGACCTGTCCTGGAATACGGAAAGAAAATGAACTAGCCTCTAGCCATGTCAGCCTCAGTTAGAATACAAGAAATCACTTTTACTGTAAGCCTAATCATTGGATTTTTCTCCGCTTAGAAGTAAGTACCTTCACAGTCCATTAGGCTTCCACTTCACGATCTCTTACGTGTGAGATGGGTCCTATTTCTATTACATTTCATGTGGGTTTAACTGGCAGGAACCTTGGAGAGTTTTCAAGCCCTTCCAGGTAATAAAGCCTCATGACAATCCAGGTTCTTCATTTCATTGAAAAGGGTTTAAAGGGAGATTTAAAGGGCAACAGACTCAGGATATCTAAACACGTCTGCCCAAGGTGGAGGAATTCTGCCACATTCCTGTAATTCTTAAATGCATATTCCTTTCTAACACGACATGTCTGAAATCAAGACACATGCCTACTTTTCTTGTAGGTTTACTCTTTCATTTGGTTTCAAGTTCTGCTCATGAAATATGACCAGGGTTGAGCAGGATGATGCTTCCAAGGGAAGGCTCAATGGAAGGTGAGACCATGTGGCTGAAATTCAAGAGAAACGTAGACGTTAGAAATAGATTTATAAAGGATTCAGATAATGGAGTTGTCTGACACGACTTAAAAAGTAAATAGACTGAACATGTTCAAGGAAATAAAATACAAAATTGAGGACTTTGGAAGAAAACTTTCACCTTAAAAAGTAACCCGAGGAGAAATCTAGAACACAAAAGTTATAATGACATAAAGTAAAAAATTCAGTGGATGAGTTTAATAGCAAATCAGATGCAACTGAAGGGTACTGACAAACTGAAAGATAGCTTCAAAGAAAAGACTCAGTATGAAGCCTAAGAAACAAAAAGATGAAAACTGTACAGGAAAATGTAAAGATATAGTAAGAAAGTTAATAAATACATGTAACTGGCATCCCAGAAGAAAAGAGAGAGAATGGAGGAAAACCAAGATGTAAAGAGATAACAACTGAAATTTTTCTGATGAAAGACACTGACCTACAGATTTACAAGGTCCCAAGCCAGATAAGTATGAAGAAAATCACACACAGACATAGCGTATAAAGCTGTTCAAAATCAAAACCAAAGAAAGAAAATTTAAGCAGCCAAAGAAAAAAAAGGACTGGAAAAGCATACTTTAAAATAATTACAGTCATTACCTCTGGTGTGTAACACTGAGAATGTTTCTTGCTTCTTTCTACTATTTTTTTCAAGTTTTATAATCGGAAAATGTAGCCATAAAATTTTGTATTTATAATTTTGTTGTTGTCCTATAGCTATTATCTTTTAAAGTGTCAGGGAAATGGTTTGGGTATCCCCCGCTAAGCCTATAAAATCTAGCATTAAGTCTTCATGCCTTTTGTGTGTGTGCTCCCAGACCCTCTCTGCCCCGTGCAAATCTCTTTACCATCCCGCATAACCATAGTGTAATCCAACGTTCCATGAACTCAGATGTAAATGTTTTGTCACTAGACTCTGGTGGAAAAACAGTGGCCTCCAGGATCAGATAGCTATAGGCTCAAATACACAGGTATTCAACAAATGTCTGTTTGTGGGTAGAAAGAATAAAGGCTAAAATGTACTCATTCTTCCAGTTAATAAACTAGGGTCTGGGAAAATTAATCTTTTCAGGTCTTGTTTTCCTCGTCTATGAAGCAAGATAATAACACTTTTCTGGTTGGTCTGGTTTTGAGTAGCAATTTAAACTACACATAATCTCTACTTCCCTTGTTTGCCTTTATTTACAAAGCATCCAACTGCCTTTAAAAATCAATTGCATACACCCTAAATGCATACACCTTAAAGAAAAATCCATAAAGGAATCTAATTATTGGACCTTTTCAAGTACAAAGCAATACTTTTTGGTCTCTTGGTAATGCAATGGGTTTCCAGATCTGGGTCCAGTGTGTTGATTCAGACTTCCGGGTACCAAGCATGGTCTCTGTACATTCATCTATTTTAATCCTGTGTAATGAAGCCTTAAAATTATATTCTTACATCAAACATCTACTGAGCATTATTCTCTCTTCCCTCATTTATTTCCTGTGCTTTTCAAAGCTATACCTTCTCCTCTGAAGCTTTTGAAGAGAATTCTAAGACTTCCTCACTATCCTTTTCTCTCCTGGTTTAGACCTCTACCTGTTGGGTTCACAGACCATTTGCATCTCATCAGAGCATCTCCCTAAGGTTAGATTTCAAAGCTATGTCTCTTTTCTCCCTGTGGGTTCTCTGTTTAGAAACCTCTGTATCTCCCCACTGAACAGACTCATGATTCTTTCCTATTTGATGTTTCAAGAGCTTTCGATTTCGTATCTTCTCGGTGGGATGGATGTTTTCACAAAAAGCCAAATGAGAACTTAAAACATCTGCATCACTGGTGTGAAGGAGCATCAAACTCCTGCTTTGCTAAGTAAAATATTCCATAATTAGTCATAAATAGCACATTGTCCTATTACTTTGGGGACTCAGCCTAGGGATATAGACACCTTCAGTTTAGCATGCCTTTACATGCTACCTTGTAAGCAAAGGCAGTACCCAGGATGCACTTCTCTGCGACACTTTCAGATAAATGGTTTTAAAAAGACCTTCTCTCCCTTGTCTTCTTTTGCTCTTCAGGACAGCAGTATTAGGCAGTTTCCTGTGATACCACTTTACAGAGGAGATGCGATAGCTTTGCATGGCCCTTGTAGCAATCACTGTTGGTGCCACATCGAGGTTTCTTCTTATCCTTTTCCAAGCTCTGCTTTGCTGCTGAGAGCTGGCACCTGCTACCTTCACAGACTGCCCTTGGGCATGGGCACCATCTCGCCCATATGAGGAGCTAAAAACTGCCTAGATTTTTGGCCCCTTCATGCTCACCCCAGGGTTGTCTATAGCCAGTGACTGAGGGGTGTGGAAGCACAAAGGCCCAACTCCTGTTCTTCAAGGTGTGATTTACACTTCCCAGCACCTTATAGGATGGGGCTGAGTCTGGGAGTTCAGTTAAAATCACTCATGCTTGGCTTGTTCCTCTTTCCCATTTTCCTTCTGCAACTTCCTTAGTGGTTGATCCTGAAAGCACTCCCTTTAATAAATCATGTGGACCCAAATGTGGCTCAGGACCTGGTTTGCGGAGTTCTGCTGTTTTCTTAGCCCTGGGCATCAGAACCCTTCATGCCTCCCCATGGCAGCGCTCCTGGGAGTGACGGAGGCCCAAAAGGTGGTTCAGTCAAGCCCTGGCATGGGCCTTGTTTGGCTTTCCACACTCCTAGGAGATCTTGGGCAGGACGACTGGCAGGGCAACTAGAAAGGCCACATCTCATTAGAGGGTCTCCAGCCTCCACAGACAGTCTCAGACTCCAGCATCCCACCCCCCCCCCAGGCTCCATCAGCAGGGCTGTTTTGACCTGAAGGGAACAGGAGCCTTAAGACATGGATTTCCCCAAGCTGAACAGTGTGGGCCCAGAATACACCATCCAAGGATTCTCCTTACTGATTTGCTGCTGTCTGTGTAAAAGCCAGGGACCTTTCGCAACCCTGGGGTACAGAGCTGGCCGCAGCGATGACTGAACTTCCCATGGGGCCTGAATTGTGGGTCTTAGAGTTGGACTTGGAGAAGGCAATGACACCCCACTCCAGTTCTCTTGTCTGGAAAATCCCATGGACGAAGGAGCCTTGTGGGCTGCAGTCCATGGGGTCTCGAAGAGTCAGACACGACTGAGCGACTTCACTTTCACTTTTCACTTTCATGCATTGGAGAAGGAAATGGCAACCCACTCCATTGTTCTTACCTGGAGAATCCCAGGGATGGGGGAGCCTGGTGGGCTGCCGTCTCTGGGGTCGCACAGAGTCGGACATGACTGAAGTGACTTAGCGGCAGCAGAGTTGGACTTAAGTTGATTTAAAGCAAATAAAGTTATATCCTTTTCTCCCCTGATTGGTCCACTAAGATGCATAAGGTATAATAGCTGAGATGACCAGATCCAGAAGGTTTTATGGGCCATGACCACAAAAAATGGACATAATGATAGAGACATCAAGAAGTGTATCAGGATACTGCAGAGACACTGTAAGGAGAAGCAGCTTTTTGGTGCACACAAATAACACTGCCTTCTTTGTGCCCTCTGCTCAGATCAACTACACTGACTACAACAAAAGGAAGCTCACACTCTTCATTCCTAATTTAGGGAGAGGGTTCGTTTCCCATCACCCTCATGATCACAAAATTCAGAGGGCAGATCCAGCTGTGGCAAGAAAGCAGACTGCTTGTTCCATTATATTACTCTATCCTTGCTCACAAAATACCTTTTTATGAATGAATCTAGAATTTCAATATGATATACCAGATTCATGAGTATTTGTCTTTTCCTCTCTTCTCAAAGCTAGAAGTTCAAATTTGGAGACAATAGAAAAAAGTCCCTAGGAACCAAAGATTTCAACCACTGCTTTTCTTTCTGGAAGCCCAATATGTCTTTCTGTAAAGGCCTGTGAACTGCTGCTGGCTGTTGGTATCACTGATGACTTTTCTCGCATCCTCTGTTCAATGAGCGCCTCCTCTGTGCCCAGCAGAATCAGGTATTGGCAGATGTGCTTCTGTAATTTTAACATGAAAAATTTTCATTTAAACCCAGGCAACCCAAGGCCCTCCACGCCTTATTAAAATAAGTGCTTATGTAAGTACTTATTAAAAAATGGTTTGAGGCCTTCCAGAGACTTAACCCCCAAGTCTTCAGGGGAATGGAGACACACATATATAATTTTTCATTAGCACCATTTCATCCTAAATGACTAGTGTCTAACTTTGCTTATAAAATTATATCAGAACATAGGAACGTCTAACCAAACAATAAAGTAAAGGTAATCACTGGGGCCTTAAATAATTTAAAGAGGTGTAGGGGGCGTCTCAGAAAATACTAGCCAACCACAGCAATTGACGGTAGTCTGGGTTGCACCAAAGATTCTATCAGGTACGATTAACTGGGTAAATACAACTCAGTCTTTGAGTTGCCTGAACGATAAACTCTTAATCTACAGGCAGAAACCTGGGTGAAATGGAACCAGGCTCTATTTTAGATGTTTATGCTAAGAATAATCATTTGGGATTTGTTGGAATCTATTATATCACATGTGTTTCTCCTTGTGATACTAGACAGATGTGTTGATACAGAGACTACCATTTAACCAGGGCACGTGTTACAGTTAATGCAGTGAGACCAATTGATCAAGGGCACAATTAGGAAAGAGGACACAATTAGCACAGCCCCAGCGATGCTTCCTTACGATGGGAGCAGCCGCTTTCTAACTCGTGTCTGAAAAATGGTAGATGGCAGAGGATGACCAAATCCTTCAGATTTTAAGTCCTTTGGGAGACATTATAGGCTCTCTCTAGAAACATTAGTGGCGTCTCCACTTACTTGTACTACCCCATCTCACAAAGGACTGGGCTGGCTCTTTCACACCGAGAACAGTGTGTGTGTGAGAGCGAAAGGGACAAAAGAGAGAGAGAGATCAATTCTTGGATCTAACATTGAATCTTTTTAAACCAATAATACAATCATACTTTGAGCATCCCTTTAGACAATGCAATCCTGAAATATATGTTACTTAGTATTGATCAAAGTCTTACCCAATATTATAAAGAAACAACCAAATGGTGATCTAGCTGACTTGAGCTCTATAACTCTATTAAGTTAACTCCTCAGAGAAATACCTTCACAAATTATTTTAGGTTGGGTTCTTCTAGAAGCAGGCTGGGAGAGATAGATTTGAGTGTAAGTAGCTTATGTAGGTGGTGATCCCAATAAGGGCCAAAAGTAGTGTGGGAAAGTAAGACACAAAAGTTTGTATTATTAAGAAAGTTACTACTGGGGGCAATGGAGTTTCAATGCCATTGGGAAACTCTGGAAGACAGTGTAGACTATGCCTCAGAGTCATACTACCCAGAGAGCAATGGATATGAGTTATTACCTACAGACCACCATCAATCATTTGTTGAAGGATGATGAGATGAACATTAATTCCTCAGCACTCCAGTCTTTGCTCATATATGAGTCAATGGACTCTGAGAGCCAGAGAAAGCCCTTAGGCAGAGCTGCAGGAGCTGGGGCTGGAGGTCAGTGGGTCAACAGTAGTAGTGTTAGCATAATAAAGTCTAGCTACCTTTTTTTTTCCCCAGGAAGGTGGAAGAATCCAGTTTTTACACATGTTTGGTATAAAAAAGGTTAAATTTCTATTATTTACAAAGTTGAAATAAAAAACATTTCTCCAGCACCCACCTTTAGATAAGGACAGGGAAGAATTAGGAATTAAAATAACAAAAACAATATTTGCATCTGCAAATGAACTTGTATTTGCTTTTCGTTAATACACAATGAGAGCTATGCCAGCGAAGGCCTTTCTCTTTTTTGCCTTTGCAGCCAAGAAACAGAATCACAGACTTTCTGAGGCTGATCATTTCATCTGATGCAAATGTTGAACTTACTCTCTCATCCCATATAGTGTCCTCCTTCGCTGTTCTTGTCCCACTTCTAAACTCTCTTACTTTAATTATTATTTATACCCTGTGCATATGTGTTCAGTTGTTCAATTGTGTCTGACGCTTCACAGCCCCATGGACTATAGCCCTTCAGGCTCCTCTGTCCATGGGATTCTCCAGGCAAGAATACTAGAGTGGTTTCGTCTTCCAGGAGATCTTCCCAACCTAGGGATCGAAACTGTGTCTTTTGCATCTCAGACTGGCAAGCAGATTCTTTACCACTAGCGCCACCTGGGAAGCTGATGGCTTACAAAAATGGTCTGATGTGTTTTACAAAACTGCACCTAAAAAAATCATACATTTCTTTTCTCAAATTTTATGTTAATGATACATTTAGGGTAATGAGAGAGCTATCTGAGCAAAACACTAAGGGAACCACTCTGTCTCTTTAACAGGAACTATTAGAGCTATAAGAGTATCTTGAGAGTTCCAGCAAGGGACACAGATCCAAAGTCAACAACATTCAGGACTCCATTATCTAGCTGGCAGTGTGAGCTGGGGTGTTAGCCTCAACTCTTCAAATACTCTGCTATCCACCTGTTCTCGTCACCAAATTCAAAGGAACAATTTGTGATCATTTCAGTTCTATTTGGAAAAGGCATTAACTTTCTTTTCTTTTCTTTTTCTTAATATATATATTTTAGTGAAGTATAGTTGACTTACAATGTTTCAGGTACACAGCAAGGTAATTCAGTTATACATATACAATATATTATTTTTACATTATTTTCCATTAGAGATTATTACAAGATATTGCTATAGTTCCCTATGCAATACAGTAACCCTTTTTTGCTTATTGCATATCTGTTTTTTTAATTAGAAATCTAGCATTCTATTCATACTAAGTCAAACAAGTGGGATCAAAATGTCACAAATTTTTTAGTTGGGCAAAAATTCATAAGTTTTCTAAAATATGTGTATTATTTATATATAAAGCATTAACTCTTTTACTGGGACTTTGTTCATCCTGGAAACCTAACTTAATGTGAGACCAACACCCAGAGACAGCCTTCGGACAGGCTTGAATCCCTTTCTCATTTCTTCCTGTTCAGTTTGTATCTGAGTCTGGTGCCTCTGGCCCCAACATCTTTTACCTCCAAAATGTCTTCCCCAACCAGGAACAATGACACCAACTGGTGATATAACCCCTCCACTGAAAACCCTTTTTATCCCCGTCCAGCTGATGGAACTCTGCCCCCCTGATGTTTTCCAGCCTTCCAAGGTTGTGAATGAGACAGTACCCATGTGAAATTATACTTGGACTGCACACACTGCTATTTGTTCATCTGGCAGCAATTTGGAGGCTGAGGCTTTCAATTAGCGACTTGATCTTAATCAGTATTGTCCTTGGCTCCTGGTACACTGTGTCTTTCGGATACCACTTTTCTGGTGTTTAGATGGCCTATTTCATTAGACAGCTGAAACTCCCTGTGCCTAGGAGACGGGTCTGCTTCAAAAAATCCTCAGAAAGCCCTGGTTACTTTGCTTTTGTTCAGAATCAACATCCTCATTTGCTAGAGTCGATGGGTAACTTATGTAACTATAGAAACTTAGTTGTCTTCTACCTGGTGGATGTGCTCAGTAAGTCTTCTTCAGTTCAGTTCAATCCAGTCACTCAGTCGGGTCCGACTCTTTGCGACCCCATGAATCGCAGCACGCCAGGTCTCCCTGTCCATCACCAACTCCTGGAGTTCACTCAGACTCACGTCCATCGAGTCAGTGATGCCATCCAGCCATCTCATCCTCTGTTGTCCCCTTTTCCTCCTGCCCCCAATCCCTCCCAGCATCAGAGTCTTTTCCAAGGAGTCAGCTCTTGGCATGAGGTGGCCAAAGTACTGGAGTTTCAGCTTTAGCATCAGTCCTTCCAATGAACACCCAGGACTGATCTCCTTCAGAATGGACTGGTTGGATCTCCTTGCAGTCCAAGGGACTCTCAAGAGTCTTCTCCAACACCACAGTTCAAAAGCATCGATTCTTCAGGGCTCAGCTTTCTTCACAGTCCAACTCTCACATCCATACATGACCACTGGAAGGCTCCCACAAATGTTTCTTAGTCAGCTCCAGGGGATGGGGCTGGACGGGTAGGTAATAATAACACTAAACAAGGAGGGGAAATGTCCCCCAGCGGCATTCCTTGTCAGCTTTTCAAATGTAAAGTGTGCTCACAGAGAAAATAGCCCGAACAAGGAAATTCTGTTTAGCCTTGGGGATGAAGAGGATGACCTTGCAGAGGAGTCCTGAGCTTCAGAGGACATTTGAGTCCTGAGATCCTGCCCACTTAGTAACTCTCATCCTCACCATCACCATTATTACCAAACACCTTTCTAGAAGTAGTAGTATCCGGGAAATGCATGGCATGACCACTCTCCTGTGTGCCAGAAAAAGGCTATAATTGGAACTGGTGGACAGTTCTGCCAGATGAAGCAGGAAAATATACCAAAGAGCCCTGCCTTACCTTACCAATGCCTAGTGCCTAACAGACACTCAAAAATGTCTGGCTGGATGAATCTGCCAAGTGGGGAGGATCACAGTACCTACCCCAGGGGCATGTCGTGATAATTAAACAAGACAGTGTCATATAGAGCACAGAGTCTGATCTATATTGAGAATGCAGTTGTAGTTTTTAATGCTTGGATACCAATAAACATGCCTTGTGTTTTGCAGAAAAGAAGCTTTCACCTTCTGAAGCAGGGTGAGGGACAGGTGGTAAATGCCCCACAAGGCAGGAGTTTCTAAGGAAAATGAGAACACTGTAGCCTCTGTCACGTGGCTGGAGTTGGCCTCGGGGTCTGCGATAGCAGGTAAGTTTGCTTCCATCAGCAGGTAATTCGGCTTTGCTCTCAAGTTCTTCTACTCTTATCTTCCCACCACTTCCCTCCATGGGCATATAGTCCATCCCAGCTCTGAGTTACTTCTTAACCCAAAACCAAAATAAATCCTACCTCTGCATGAAGTCCTGCCTCAGGGACCTTGTTTGCCAAAGCAAAAGCCAAGAGGGTCCCCACAAGTTGCAGGCAAGTGGAAGAAAAGTCTTAGTAAAACAGTGGTGGACCTGGCCCATCCCACGCTGATGGGCACTCCATCCCAACTTCTCAGAGTCAGTCAGGCTGAAGAGCTATTTATGAGGCTTGATCTGTCCTCTTACTATTTGGCTAGAATGCCATCCATCACTAAAACAATTGCTGACCAGCAAAATGCACTCCATGTATACCAATCCTAATCATCTTACTCTGAGTGAGAAGAGGCCATGCCTTGATTAAAAGGCCACAGATTCATGGAGCCCAGCAGAGTTAAGGCTAACACGTCACTTGGTCTATGTAGACTCAGAGTTACCCAACAAAAAATGATTCAAATGATAGGGAAAGTTTTCCCCTGAATTATAAAAACAAGCAAATATTAGATAGTTATGAGAGGGCAGCTTCCACTGTGTTCAGTGACCACTTTGGCTTTCCAGATCTAAATCCAATGAGACAGCCTCCCTCCAAACACGCTAAGAAGCAGGGCAGAGATTCATCTCCATGTTACGGAGAGACAGCAGATGGGAGGCTCCGGCATAGGAGGTGTAAGAAGGAAGCAGACTACTAGCTAAGCATCCTCCCAGGGCTCCTTCTGCCTCCGAAGTCTCTGGGTTAGTGGGTAAAAACAGTGGACCCCCAGGAACTGTTTTTTTATGAAGTTATCCTTATACCCCTCATGTCCTCTCCAGCCAGACCGTGAATTCTCTTTTCTGCCCTGTTGCTCTAATTTAATATGCAAGGGATGCTCTGAAGACTTGGTCTCCTGACATAGAGTCCACCTCATGTTAATGAGTGAACATTAAAACAGAACCATGAGGAATAAGGAGGCTCACCAAGTAACATGATGCTTGGGGCAACCTGCCCCGGAGTTTCCCAATTCAGTCCCCCCTGCTATTATTCCATCTATCATCTCCAACAGCCCCCTATTCTGGCTGTCCTGGCTACAGAGACTCCCCATCCATCCTGCCACTGTGCATGTCACCCCTGGGATCCAGGGTTTCTTTATGACAAAGGCATTGGCGGTATCTACCTGTGCTTTAAAACCCAATCTTTCTTGCCTGGATGCTGGTGTAACGGTAGCAGTCCTTAGCATCTGGCAAATGATTCAGGAGAAACAGTTCATAGAGAAAACTCAGAAACTCTTGGGAGAATTTTCTTAAACCTTGAGAGTCTGAGAAAGGTTTGTCATGATCATCTAGTTTGTAGAAACGAGTGCTGATGCCCTGACCTCTTAGCTAGAACATCCTTGCTTTCTGCCAAACTTTTAAATGGCTACATGGGCCCAGAAGTAGTAATAAAAATAACTGTTTCTATTAAATTCAGTGTAATTCTATCACTATCTGTATCAATACACAAGTATCTTAAATGGATCATCTCATTCCCTCCCTGCCATCACCCCTAAGAAGAACTTGATAAGATTTTCCTGGAATTTATAAGTGGGGAGACTGAGACTCCTAGGAGGTACATTACTTGCTCAAGACTGACCAGGCTGGGAAATTGCAGATTTAGAACCAAACCAAAGTCTTTCTGACCAGAGTCCAAGCTCTCCACCCTAGGTTGTGTCATCTCAGTGTGGACAAAGGTATTCTCACCTGTCTTCTACATGTTAAAGATGAAACAGACCTTTAGAACTCTAAAGAAGCCAGTTCAAAATTCCATTTTTACAGTGTCTCCCCTAAGAGATCTTAGAACAAATACGCATTAATTCCAGCAAGCCTGCAGCCCATTATTTACCTGTGACGGGAGAGGGGACTGTGACCCACAAGGGGTCTCAGGACATTCATCACTATTAAGGCCTCCTGGAAAACCCCAAAGTTCCCAGTCACTTATTTTAATGAGAAACACGGGTTGGCTCTTTGAAGCTGAAGTATAAAGTGTGCCTCTTATCCTAGGCTCTTTTCTTCCCAGTCCTTGGGACAGGCTAGTGGGAAACCTTCTGATGCCCCAGAACCCCAACGAATCCAGAGACACCATTTGTCTTTAATTGGTGGAAGCCGATTTGTGTTGTTCAAAGGCGCGTCTGAGCCCGCAGGGTGAGCATTGTGCCCCAAGATTTAGCCCGTTTCATCGCCCTTCATTAGGATGCAGGGGGGAGACCTCGGCACCGTGAACTGGGCCAGAGGAACAAAGGCAACATGGAAAGTGGAGCGGGCAGTGAACCCCTCACTCTCTACTTTTTCAAAACAAGATTCCGACCATTTACTCGAGAACTTACTTTGTCCTTCTGTTCCACACAAAGAAACAGGAAACTTCAGAGGAAAAAAAAAGGGGGGGGCCCAGTTTCTTACATGGTGGCCCAGGGAGGCTGGGGTTGCAGAGGGCACTGGCAGGAGGTTGGCTTGGCCCCAGAGCTCAGGAGGGACCACTCCCCTGTTTTTGTTCTCACAGGAGGTCATCTGGGAACAGGAGAAGGTGGTTCTTCCCTGGAAAACAACTTGAGGAGAAGGTGGGGTTGCAATCAGTGAAGACTGCCCTCAGGGCTCTTGCACCCTCTCACTAACCCAACGGGAAAACCTGTGTTGATTGTATCTTCTTGTTCATCTTGCTTGCTCGTTTAAAGTCGTGTCCAAGTCTTTTGTGACCCCATGGACTGTAGCCTGCCAGGCTCCTCTGATCATGGGATTGGATTTCCCAGTCAAGAATACTGGAGTGGGTTGCCATTTTCTTCTCCAGGTTGTTTATCTACTACCCCACAAAATCTGAACAAGACATCTCCACTCAGACTCAAAGAATTCCTTTGAAAATAAATCCATTTTCAACTTGACAAGGATAGACCAAGCTGCTGACATGCATGTTCTAACTCTTATTTTGAGGACTGGTGTTTATAATGGCTTGTCTTGTAAGCAGGTAAAGTGACTTTTTTGGTGACCTCTTTGGCAACAGCTCTCCAAAGGTTAAATACAGGTAACCTTTGGACTAACAGTTCAACATCTAGGAATTTATTTTACAAAATACCTTTGCATGTGAGGCTATTCATCTCAGCCTTTTTCATAACAGTAAGAATATTAAAAATGACATTAAGTCCATCTTAAGCAATGGAATGATTATATGATTGGATAGACATTCATATAATGGAGTCCTCCAGTAATCATTTTTTTCTCCCAAGAGGGAGACCAACATGGATTGACCTGGGAAAATGTCTATGATATGAACACTGAAAGCAAAAAGTTGAAAAACGTTATGTATGCTTTAAATTCACTTTTGCTTGAAACCAGGTTTCTCAGTCTTGGCACTACTGACCTGTGGGCCAGACAGCTCTTTGTTGTGGGGCTGTCTTGGGGGATTTTGCAGCATTCCTGGCCTCTACCCACCAACTGCCAGTGGCACCCTCCCCTCCTGCTGTTACAACAACCAAAAAAGTTTCCAGTTTCCAAAAGTCCCCTGGGGCAGGAGCAGGGGACAAGACCACCCCCAGATGAGAACCACTGGTTTACAGTAATGACACATAGACAACCTAGGTTTGCACACCTTAGAAAAAAGTTTAGAAGGCTCCTCATCAAGTTGCTAACCCTGGGAACCAGGATTGGTCAGAGAAAATAATGTTCTTTTTATTTTATACACCGCTGTACTGTTTGATTATTTTTACAAGTCTATATTTCTTCTGTAATTAAGCAGAAAATCTATTTCTATTCTATTCCCACTCACAGACATAGACACACACAAGGAAAATAAAGAGAATAACTCATATCAAGAGACAGTTAATTGGGACTTTCTAGAGAAGAGAGACAGGTGGGTCTTACCTGGGAAGGGAAGTCCTCTGAGAGGACTTGATAATGAGACAGGATGCTAAACAGAGCTAATCAATCCATCATCTGCAGTCTCACCAAGCCAGGTGGTGAGAATGGTGTCTGAGAAATTGTAAACAGGATGGGGAGTGTGGAATTCTGGCCTCTGGTCTTGAATTTGACCAATTTAGTGTCTTGAGCCCTGTACTTCAAATCCTTCATTTGCTTAAAGGATCATCTACCTTCCCACAAAACTTTCGGAGAGCAGCACATTAAAGCATCATCCATGAAATGACTTCCCCTCATCAGATCTGGTGCTACATAAACAAAAGATGGAATTCTCATTAACATTTGTTTTGCTGCTTTAAAAGTCATTTTTAAAAAACATATGCCTAGTCCAATTTGGGCATTTTAGAATTTAGAATATCCTAGAATGCTTCAGTTTCTTATTAATTTTGAAAGAATTTCCTCCAGGGAAGTATTTTCAGCTTTTTGATATATCTATGATAAAGTTTTTTTTTTCCTTTTTGGTTTTTCTGGAAAAATGGTTAAAGTTTGTTCAGAAATTACAAGGTAAACTGTTAATAGACAATTGTGATGATTCCCTTATTGAGTTAGTTGGAATTCATGGTGAATATCCTAAGTCAGAAAAACAGACTTAAATCTTATGGAAAATAATCAAACATTTGGTCCCCCAAGGCTTTCCTGGTGGCTCAGTGGAAAAAAAAAAAAAATCAGTGCACTGCAGGAGACGTGGGTTTGATCCCTAAATCAGGAAGAGGCCCTGGAGAAGGAAATGGCTACCCACTCCAGTATTCTTGCCTGGGAAATCCCACAGACAGAGAAGCCTGGTGGGTTACAGTCCATGGTGTCGCAGGAGTCAAACATGACTTAGGGATTAAACCACCACCACCACAGCAAATGGCTTATCAGATATCCACAAACTATCTTTCCCCAGTCTCAACTATAGGGTACTAAGAGAATTATGGTTTTTAAACAACGTTTTGAAAAGTAGCTAGAAACAATTCCCTTGTCCATCTACGCTGATGTTTTGAAACCAAAAGTGACTTGAGACCAAAAGAGATTTGAGACAGTTCATGAATCAAGTTATGAATTAGTTCATAATGACATAGTTTACATTCTTTTTCATCATATTTATTTGTTTTGTTCTGGGTTTTTTTCTGGATAGAGTAATAATGCCTAGAAGTCCATTTTTCACTCAAAAGCTACTCATAAATATTTTAGTCAAAACTTTTGGACCAATTTCCTTCCCTCTGCTCCACTCTCCTTCCCCAATTTAACTCAGCTTCTTACAGGTATTTTGACTAATTTGGTAATGTTTAACTTTTCTCCAATTTTGCCTCTGTTAATCAAAGCCCTAATATGGTAAAGTTGGTTTGTCAAGAATTTAGGGCTTCCTTTTTTTGTACCCCTCTCCATCTGAAGGGTGGCGCTCATGATGAGTCATTATCAAGACTCCACAGTCACTCCATCTACAAATTCCTGAAACAAAGGGAAAGCAACACTTCTCTGCCTTGTACCCCTCACAGAGAACTTGAAAGAGACAAGAACATACTTTTCTAAGAATCTGGCATAATCACACTTAGGTCAGCTGAGACACCCAAAGCAACGGGTGTTTTAAGTAGAATGAAATGTACACTCAAGGACACACTACCGACACTGGCTTCAGTCTGCATTGTTTGCAAGGAAAATTCGCGAAATTAACCGAAAAATGCATGAACTTTATAGAATGCTGTCAAACCAGGTCTCTTATATATAGGATGACCCCAAAGTAACCTGAGCATGCCAGTTAGAAGTGGCAGTAGCAGAGGCTGCTGGGGCTCTGTCCTTGGATGCCCCTTACCTCCCCTCCCCCACCCAATCTGCTCTGTATCCCTCCAATGGCCTGCACCAACCAACGCCTCCACTGCTCGAGTGTTGCTGGAACCACCCTGGCACATGCACAGAACGTTAAGCATGTCCTACTTGCCCAAGGCAGACCTTAGCCAATCGCCAATCGCCAATTGCACTTGGGATATGAAAGCCCAGCTGTCTTGCGTTAAAGCCAGGACACACTCTGAGATGTACTTTCCATTCCAGATTCCACTGCCTGTTAACACTCAGGCTGGGATTTTGCCCGAAATCACGCCTTTGCTTGGCTTCCTTCCCTTCCGGTCCAGCCTCCCCACTCCCTTACCAGCTTCTCCTGGGGGACGTGTCCTTGACACGTCATCCGTACACACGTTCCCACGTCAGGATCTGCTTTGGGGGAACCCTCCCTAGGTCATTAGCTGCCCTCCTTTGCTTTTCCCCAAATGTTGACTCCTCCTGTTCTGCTCATTTCACCCATGTGACAGCTGCAGCGTGGGACACCAGGTTTAGGTCTCAAACTTCCGTTAGGACCACTTATCCTACATAGACAGGCTCTTGATCACCAAAGACCCTTGATAGTTGATTTCTGGTCATAGTGTTTAAGTTCCTCTCTGCCAATGGCACAGTCCTGGGCACCACACCACTGGGCTGGGTGCTGCCCGATGCTGCCATATGCATTGGCCTGTGTGTACCCTTCCCAAGGGCAATGCCATATCAGATACCATTATCAGATAAGGATTTGCCATATCAGATACATGTTCTAGTTTCTCTCCTCTGGCAAAAGTTTGAGTCTAATAGCACACAAGAGTCATGTTCTGCCCTTCAAAATCATGAACGAGAAACTCCTATGTGCTTTGGAGTAAGTCATTTGTTTGACTTCTGTCTGCAAGAACTGGAAAGTGTAGGTGACCCGATGGGACAGCCAGGATATGGCTCAGGCAGGAGGTGGTGGGGACTCGAGTGGCAAGGGCAGAAAGGGAACCATCCCAGAGAATAATATGTGGACTGCCACGGCTGGCGGGCTTCTTTCCTCTGTGACTCCTCTGGGCTATACCATCCTTGCAGCCCCATCGCCTCTCAGACCTGCTCAAGAATTACTAGAGAAGCACAGAGCTGAGCTCACAAGTCGGAATAAGGTCCTTCAGAGAACAGCAGGACATGCTTTCTTGTGCATTCCCATAGACCTCAGTGCATAGTAGTCCCTCAATACAATGTTGCTTTGTCTGCGACTCATGTAACCTGGTCAGATCATCATAAGATGATGATTGTACTTTGTCATCCACTCAGGACACTCAAGCATGAAAGAGTATGCTATTAATAACTAGACATGACAAAATGCATTAACTAGGACTGTCCCTGGGAATCTAGGGCTCACAGTTATCCTACATCTTTACCATCCTCAATGCAGGGCTTCAGACTGCACAGAAACACAATGAATGGCGCCCTGGAGCATGACTCCAAAATTCAGACCATGGGATGGAAGGGGAGTTCAGACTCTGGGCCTCAGGAGCGTGTATGATGGTAGCTTTCTACTGTTGACCCTTTCTCAGCGTGTCTGGGCCCTGGATACTATTTAAGGCCACTGAAGCTGTATCTTTCTAAGATAAGATCTTTCTAAGCGGTATTTGCCGCAGGTGAGGGCAAACTGGGGTGGTTCCAAACATTCTGACTCAGAGGGAGCCCAGCCCTCTTGAGATTCACTCAGTGGGAGAGTCCATGTTACCCGTCATCTTGGACAGACCATGTAGACACCAGGGAACAACATCCCCAGCAAGCTCCCCAGACCCTCTCCATGCCAGCCCCGCATGACACCTTCACTCCCACTCCGCAGGCAAACTCACGATTTTCACAGTGCTTCCCGGTGTAACCCGCCAGGCAGGCACACTTGTAAGATCCGGTGCTGTCAAGGAGACAAGTGCCGTCGTGGAAACAAGGGGACGAGGAACATGCTGTAAGAGAGAAGGCAATTGCTCTCAGCGCCCCTGTGCTGTGAGCCCCTTTCATTCAAGCCTGGAGTCCTGACCACAGCCTCTCACTTGTCTTTTAAAGTCTTCTTGCCATTTTTAAACTCCTTTTATTGAAATCATGTCACCACTGTTTCAAGACTGCCTAAAACAGCTACTCACTAATCAAATGTTGCTGATGTTATTTGATGTTTTCCAAGGCCCCGGAAGTCTGCTCTAGACACCTCTAGTCTAGGACCACACACACAAGGGCGCCACATAATTAAAGCAGAAGCAAGCTTCACCCCTCCCATAGGGGCTCCCATGGGGCGAGAGCAGGCTTGGGTAACACATCTCTTTTTTTCAAGGAAGCTCAGCATCCAGGGTACTGGGGGAAAGGAACTGGAAGCCGACCTCATTACACTGGTGAAGGGTACTCAAGAATTTCCAAACATGCCTTCTGGGAACCGTAGTCCTTTGAGATGTTGAGAGTTAATGGTCTCAGATACGGTGGGGAAATGCTACTGGGGTTAAATGATAATCCACCAGGTTTCTGCACTGCAGAACTTCTCAGCACACTCCACGTTCTAATGTGCATTGTGAATTTCTAAGAATGCACATAACATTCTACCTTTCACAGGCTTATTTGATCTGAGAGACTGCATTTCACAGAGAGTCCTGGGGACCATTTTTCTACAGAGAACACTTTGGGAAACACTAGTCTGCTTGTTCCCCACTAACCCTACCTTCATTTACCCTGGTGTAGAAATACATGGCTGGGCTGAGTGCAGCAAGCCTGGGTCGAGCGCTGGCTCTGTGGAAGGTGCTGGCGAGAGACAAAGACGAAGAGAGAGCCTGCTCATTAGGACAAAGCTTTGTGAAGAAGAGTCGGCAGTGACTATAACCTGAAGCGTGATTCAGTGAGTGTCAGAAAAGAGAAAGTTCTAGAAGACATTCAGAAAAGGGCAAAGCCACAGCTCATTGGAACAAGGGAAAAGGCTTAACAGGGCAGGAGAAATCTGACAGGGCCTCTGGGGATGGGACATGACGTGCAGGGGTGGGAAGGTGGCTTTAGGCAGGGAATAAAGAGTGCAGGTGGGTCACACCAGGTGCCTGAGGAACAGGAAGACCACACAGACCAGAGTTCTCCAGGGGAGAGTGAGGAAGAGACCCTCCTGACCCTTCCCTCAGTCACAGGGTCACAAGCTGGTGAGCCGCCTCTGCCCCCAGCTTCTGACTGCCATCAACACCGCCAGACAGATCTCAGCCTCGACTGGCAGTGTGGCGCTGAGGTGCAAGGACTGAGCCGCAGGCTGACCACAGCATAGCAGCAACAGCCTCTAGAGCTCCCAGGCCCTGCCAGTCTGCATAGGAGACCCGTCCTGGGAGGGAGCCAGAACACAGCTCATAGGAGCAACTGCTGGAGGCTCCGGCAGGAACGTTCTCAGGGGGATGAGGTGGAGAGGGCGGGGTGTCTGCTGGTCTTGCTGAACGGGCAAGGCTAAAGAAAGGCCGATTCCACCTCTGCCCACCTCCCTTCCTGAGACATCCATATCAGACCTTCCATAAGGGAGCTTGAATGGTCAAAAGGCCATTGCAATTTCTTAAATTCAGTTATTTGTTTCAAAAAATAAATACTTCAAGCTGGAGTTTATCTTGTAAAACCTGATGCAATCCCATCTCCAAGGAGCAGAAAAGATCTGGGGTGATTCCTTAGCACTGAGCCCATTGTTCATTTTGGCCAAATGCTACTTCCTCATATGACAGGACAGGAGGTGAAGTCAGACTCAGAGTTCCTCATAAAGTGAGTGGCATTTCCCGGGTAGTGTCAGACTTTGAACAATTATTTGAAAGATGACAAAGGCTCAGGGCATGTCTGGGGCAGGGCGGCTGCTGAGGGTTTCCTCTGCACCAGACACTCTGCTCAGCTCTTCATTTGTTCTGTCTCCCAGAGACTCCTTAACGGAGCAGGATCTAGGGTTACGCCCTTATTCACTGATTAGGAAACCCAGGCCCAGAACAGTAGAACTTGTCTAAGCCATATGGTTTCATTTGCCAGGGACCAAAGCTAACTCTCTTAACCATGAGAGGCCCTATTAGGCGCGCCAGAGCCAAACTGTACAGATTACCTAGTTCCATCTCCAGAGCTGTGCAACCGTAGACAAGTGACCTGACCTATCTGTGCCACAGCAGCTTTACAGGAGAAGTAAGAATTCCTAGTTCCGGTCCTGGTGAGCATTTCTGAAACACCCCTTGCCATTTCTCTCTACCTTCTCAACGTGCAGGTCGTTTCTGAGAACCCAGCAGGTGGGGTTTTAACAAGGCTGGGCAGGAAGGAGAGGGAAACACAGAAAGGAATGTTTATCTAGAGCGCAGCCATAAAAAGTGATATTTGGGAAATTCTCTGGAAGTCCAGTGGTTAAGAATCCGTGCTTCCATTGCAGCGGGCATGGATTCAATCCCTGGTCGGGGAACTAAGATCCCACATGCCACAGGGCGTGGCCAAAAAATAAACTTTAAAATAAAATTCGACCTTTCTCTCTCTGGCCTTTACCTGTGATCTCCTCAAAGATGGCATGGAAGCCGTCGAAGTTCTTGGAGCCATCTGAGTGGAAGAGGATGTGGAGGGAGGAGCCCGTGCTTCGGATGGGAGCTGGCCGCTCGTTGCCACAGAAACGCTTGATGATCTGGCTGTCGCTGCTGTCCCCGTCGCGGACCTCAACATAGTCATATTGGCACATGTAATCAAACTCCAGGCTCAACATGACGATCCTGGAGAGGGAGAGGGCGAGAGCAGGAGGCAGGTGAGGCCCTGAAGAACCCTTCCAGCTGCCCTGGGCAAGTTCGAGGCCAGATGACAAGCAGGCCTCCGGAAGAGAAGAGCTATGCCCTGATCTGATAGAACCGTGGCCCTGGAGGGCTTGGGAGCAGCTGCATTTCTTTTGTGTGTGTGGGCAGGTGTGTGGACGCACGCCAGGTGCAGGGGGCGCCAGAGTCCATTCCGAGAACCTCTGCACATACCGGCTCCTCATACAGGGGCACTTTCCTCCCAGGCTGCCTGGCTGGTTCCTTCCTAAACTCAGAGCTCAGCTAAAATATTCTCTCCTTAAAGAGGCTTCCCTGACAACTCTTTCTAAAGGAGAGCCCTTGTTTTCATCATAATGTGTATAGACATTTTCCTTTCTCATATTTATCTCCTTGATTTCATGAGTGTGTGTGTGCACACATGTATGCCTGTCTGCTCCCTTAGACTGCAAATTCCTTAAGGGCAGGGTGTGGCATCCATCTTACTCCATCACTGTTTGCTTAGTGCCTGATGCAGTTCCTAGCACGTAGACACAATAAACAAATGTTGAGTACGTAACAGAATGGATACTTCAATTTTACAATTGGAGAGTGATAGAGTATATGTTATCTTAAAGACCAAGCAAAGGAAAAAACTCTGCATACTCTTCTGTCTGATAGAAGGATCAGAAGATAATTATCCTCTTGGTAACAATAACTCTTGCCCCAAAGAGTAGAAACAGTAGCATCATATCAAAATTTCAGAATTGAAAGAGACATATCTTAGATTACCTTAAAGGGATCTTGGGTTTGGAAATACTGGGGTGCAGCAGATCAAAAAAGCAGAAGATAAAACCCTAAGCTCTCATCTCCAAGAGGTAAGAAAAGAGGCAGACACACACCAAGGTAAGAGAGGAAAAGATAACTTTTCAGAAGATTCCCAAGGGAATGCCTGAGTATCAAGTTCACAAAATGTACATCTGTATCTTCTTCCTCACGTTCTGGAGAAGTGGGGATAGAGAACTCAGAACTGCCACCTGAAAAGTTCGGACTAGTGCCTCTTCTATCACCTTGGGCAAAAACTTCAAGGGCCAGAATTAGAGAACAGTCAGGATTCTGTATGCTCTTAAAGATCTTATTTTAAAAAAGGAATGGTCACTGAGTATGAATAGTGTTTATTTTTCAGAAATTTTTATCACAAAATATTTTGTAAAGGAGTGTAAGTCCTACTCATCATAATGTGTGGAACATGCTATAGTAGTAAGGATCTGGCCCCCACCAGCTCACTGCTGGCCTTGAGCAATCACTTGCTTCTCTGGGCTTTGGTATCTTAATCTGAAAAGGGGGAGAATGGGGGGGGGCAAGTCCACCACAAAACCGAGATCATAGCTTTTTCTGAAACTGAAACAGGAGACACTGCAACCTGCATTTACATTCATTCATGTGTTCACTCATTCAACACATCTACGGCAGGTCTGCGCTGTAACAGACGCTGTTCCAGGAGCTGAAAGTACAGCAACGTCCCTAGGAGACACAGTGCCTGCCCTCATGAGTTCTGATTTGAGGGACAGACAAAAAGCAAGGAAACCAGAAAACGAGGGGATTCCAGAGAGTGTTAAGTCCTAAGAAAAACAGAGCAGGTAAGAGCACTGAGAGTGACTGAGAGGGTAAGCATTCTACATACATGGTCAAGGACATATCTGGGTAGACACTTAACTGATGGAATGGAGCCAGCCATGTGCAGGTCATGGGGAAGAGTGGTCCAGGCAGGAGAATCTGTAAGTACAAAGGCCCTGAGGTAGTCATGAGCGTATCTGAGGAAATGAAAGGAGGCAGGGATGCTACGCTGCCAGGCAGTGCATTCCTGGGAGAATGGTATGAACGAAGGTCAGAGAAGAGAGCAGGAGCCATTTTGCACGTGAGGAGTTTGAATTTTACTCCAAGCTTGAGAGAAACCACTGGAAGGTTTCACCAACAGAATGGTAATTTGAGAGAGGATTTTATTTATTTATTTATTTATTTTTTTTACTGCTGAGTTTCCGGTTTGGCTGCTTTGAGAGAGGATTTTAAAGGATCACTCCAGTCACTCTGAAGAGAGGAGATGGCAGAGCCAGCAAGAGTAGAGGCAGGGAAGCCAATTAGGCCACAAGAGAATCCAGGTAAGAGTCGGTGGCAGTTCAAAGTAGAATTTTAGTAGTAGAGACAGTGGGAAGACTTGAGATGATTTTACAGCTGGGTAAATAGATTCTCTGGTGACCTGGCTGTGGTAGGCGATGGAAAACGGAACACCAGGGATGACAACCAGCTTTGGGGCTGGACACTAGGCTGCAGAGTATTTCCATCCTTATAACTGTCCCTGGCCAGCAGGTCCAGGTTTGCAGGGAAGAAACCTATATACTTCTGTGCCTCCCTAGGGCCCTTTCCTAGGCAGGTGATGTGCTGCTCAACCGCTCCAACATTTTGGAGTTTTGGTTGGTGGAGTTGGGGAAGGGGGGCTGATTTCTTTCCATCCTGGGTCTTGGAGAAGCTCTTCAGAGGCCTCTGAGGGGACCATTTGTCCTGGTCCCTGAGTTGCTGAAAAATTAGCCTGTGGCATCCAAAACTGTCCTTATCACACTGGAAGATCCAGCCTGGAGCCCATTCAGCAGAATGGTGTAGCCTCTCACTTGCTCCTTGAACTTCCTCTGGGAAAGTTCATTTACTGAACCTTAATCCTAACACCCCAGGACCTCAGGGAACAAGACAACAAGCAACTAAAGGGTGGCTTTGATGAGGAGGGTTGGGAAATGGACCTGAGTTCCGGATCCTCTCAATGTGGGGTACAGTGTCCTGCATGACACACTGCCATCAAGGAGCCAGTTGACATATGGCAACATCTGGGTACATCAATCCACCCAGAAAACACTGACTGGAAGCCTGTGCTCTAGAAGATTAGAGATCTCTATCACCGCCAACGTCTCCATGAGTTAGAAAAGGGAAGAGCTAGGTGGACAACGTCCCTAGAAGTCCCGGGCTGAGTGGGCCACTCTGCTTTCCTAAAGAGGAAGAGTAGAGGTGTCTGCCAGGAGAGAGGAGAAACACTGGAGGAAGGGAGCAGCTCTTTCAACTTTTTTTATGCAGGAAGGGTCTATCGAGCACCTGTTGTATATACCATGTCCTGTTCCAGGCTGCCGGATGCAACAGTGAACAGTTCTCACAAAGTAGGATGCACTTGTGTTATGTATCTCTAGTTACAACTGAGTCCATGGCATGAATTAAACATTTGTGTGGACCTCAACGCTCCATAAGATGAACGGCTTATCTTCCACACAAATGAAAGAATCGGTTTATTGGTTGTGGAGGTGGTGGTTGGTTTCTGAGAACAGCAACGAAAGAAGCTGTGACAAGCATAAACCCCAATCTAGAGTACAAAGTCCTTAAAGGTTAGGCCTGGCCTTATTTCCTCCCCTTCCATAGAATGCAGTGGTTATGGGTGGGCAGATTGCTCTCAGTGCTGTGTTCCGTCATATTGGTGTCTTCCTGGAGTCATCATCACCTGAGCCCCACTGTCTGCAGTCAGTGAAGGACAAGCATTTAATTGGTGGTAGTCTTACCCAGGCCTTATCCCACAAAATCACTAAGAGGTAAAGGGAAAGGCTCTAATATACATTTTCTGCTTTCAGGAATAAAACATAGATGGTTAGCCCTGATTACTAGGATCCAGGACCTTTGGTTTTGTTATTGTACTTCCTTAAACCTCAGGTTCCATAATTCTGACCCCAGTCCCTTACCTGAGTTGGATGATAAATCCAGGTTTGGCGTGAATGGTCCACTCACAGTGAGCATTCAGTGGGTAGCTCTCCAACAAAATCTGACCCTTTGGAACACGTAGAACCTGGCCACATCCTGAGAAGAGAAGATTGAGGCATGGAAATTGGAGTCAACAGGAAAGAGATGGTAAAAGGTCTCAAAGCCTCTGAGCTCACCCCACATCCCTGAAAACAGAACGGAGAAGGATATTTCTATTTCTCAAGCCCCTGGTGATATGCTCGGCAACTGGCAATGAATTATTCATTCATTTAACCCAACGGCTTGAGAAGGGAAATAGCATCATTCCAGTTTTCCAGATGAAAAAATGGATAACCAGAGATTAAATAATTTGTCTAGCTATTAAGTGACAGAGCAGAGATTTAAAACCTAGCTGTGTCTGAATGTGAGGTCCAATCCACTCTCCAAGACTGCCACACACCAGCCTGCTGCCACCACCTTTCAAGGCTCAGAAAGTAGGCCCTTCCAGCAGCTCTACCTGGGACACTGTGGCCTTTGTTCAGCATCTAAATTTACGTAAGTCCCTCTGCTCTGTGTCCCCTGCACACCCTCTACTCCACACATATAATCCCAAAGCAACTCCTTTTTACATTCCTCCATCCAATTAGAAAATGTATGTATTAATTTGTTCTATGAGCAATTATGCAAGAGCAAAAGCATTAGTCACTCAGTTGTGTCTGACTCTTTGCTGCTCTATAGACTGTAGCCCAACAGACTCCTCTGTCCATGGAATTCTCCAGGCCAGAATCTGGAGTGGATAGCCATTCCATTCTCCAGGGGATCTTTCTGACCCAGGGATGGAACCTAGGTCTTCTGCATTGCAGGGAGATTCTTTACCATCTGAGCCACCAGGGAAGCACCTTTCTAATGCAAATACCAGAAGCTGGACATGAACTCCAACCAGTTCAACTGGATTAGTGATTTGCAATTTTTTTTCTAGCTCCCAAGACCTTTTTTTTCCCCCGAAACTCTTATGAAGACCACCAATTTAATTAAAAAAAAAAAAATGAATCCAAGAGAGGGTCCTGGTTGAAGTAGAAGCTGGGACCCCAAGCCCTCCATCCTCATTATCACCTTGGTCCCGAGTTCGTTCCAAGGAATCCCCAAGATTTGAAAAGTACAGAACAGAGTCTCCATTCAATTACATCATATATCATATCTTCTAGTGTCAAGACAAGCAGAGGTCTGTACCCTAGTTGTAGGGAAAAAATTATCTCGATCATGTAAATAAACTATATATTCTGCCAGAGTTGGTAAAGTATGATCCATGGGCCAAATCCAGCTCACTGCCTACATTTTAAATGAAGTTTTATTGGAACAAAGCCACATACATTTTTAATGCATCGTTTAAAGTTGGTTTCCAGCCACAATGACAGACTTGAGTAGCTGCAAAACAAGACAGTAGAATCCACAAAAATGTAACTATTTACTACCCACCCCTTTATAGGAAAAGCTTATTTAACCCTATCTACGCTGAACTCAGTCTGACATCATAAACTCCAGACCTTCAGCCGCCGTTAATGACCTCCCCCAATAAATTCCCAAGCTCAAAAGAAAACCATGAACATCAGTGCACAGTGCCTCATGGCAAGATGATGGTGGTAATATTTCTACAGGGGTAGGAATACAGCCCAAACTCTGTTTTCAATAAGCTTGAGGTCTGAGGCGTGTGATTTTTGCAAGACTGACTGCTAGGTTGCCCAAGTCATCTCATCATTAGGATATTTATTACTTCTATTTCTGCATGGGAAGCATCTCTCGCCCCTTTCCACGTGAGTCTCTTGATTTGGCCAGACCTCCATCATCTCTCTGTGATCCCCGTCTCCTTGTATCCATCCTTTTCTCCCAACTTTCTATTCCCCACATAGCTGCCAAAGCTACCGCTTAAATACATGAATTAGATCACATTACTCTCTCAACTCACCCCTCCAAAGACTGTGCCCTGTATCTCACCTCCCGCAGCACCCACGGCCCTGCCCTCTGTTCAGCCTCCACCACCACCCACCCAGTCCTCACTCTGAGCCAGCCACACGGCCCCCTTCCTGTCCCAACTCCAGGCTTCACACCCACTGCTCCCTTAACCTACAAGGTTCATCCTCGTCCACGTCTCCTTCCTTTGGGAATTAAGCTCAACTGCTACTTCTTCAAAGAGGCCTTCCTGGACCACCCAGCTAAAACGGACCTTCATACTTCCGCGGTCACTGCCGTTACTTGATTTTGTTTTCTTCATAATGGATATCGCTACTGGAAATTTTCTAACTTTTTTGCTTACTCCCTTTGGTAGAGCTAGCACTCCTCTAGTTTGTACACCTAGAATGGAAACTGGCACAGAACATGTGCTGCTCAATAAAGATCTGTTGAATGAGTGAATGATGACATTGTAACAGGCCAGAGGCTGGCTAAAAGGCTTACACACATTCTCCGGTTTAATCCTCACAAGAAAGCTTGGAGACAGCTGGGGTAGATGCAGAGACTGGTTTAGTTCATCCTTGGGGAGGGGGTGGATAGGAGAGAAAGGAGTGAGGAGAAAATAGGCCTGGCCCAGGAGGGACAGCCAGGCTCCTGGCGGAGTATTTACTAATCACTCATGGACAGAGGAATCTGGCAGGCCATGGTCCGTAGGGTCGCAGAGAGTCGGATGCAACTGGAACGACTAAGCACGCAGCGCACGCACCTTAATTTTACATTTTGCACACTTACAGACAGTTCCTAAGGGAATACACTACACGCTGCTATATTTAAAATGGATAACGACCAGGTCCTACTGTATACACAGGAAATTCTGCTCAATGGTATGTGGCAGCCTGGATGGGAGGGGAGTTTGGGGGAGAATGGACACAGGTATACGTATGGCTGAGCTGCTCTGCTGTTCACCTGAAACTCACAACATTGTTACTTGGCTATACCCCAATATAAAATAAAAAGTTAAGAAAAGAAAGCTGGGTGAATGACATTTATTTCCCCATCCCCCAGACAAGGAACCCTAAGGACGGGAGAAGTTAGGTATCCCCATGGCCCACAGCCAGGAAGTCGGAAGGTGGCAGATGACTGTTCTAACTGTAGAGCAGTGGTTGCGATGGGACGTCGGAGTCCCCTGTCAGTATGAGTCTTAACCTTAGAGTCACCGGCTGTGTGGCCTTGGGTGAGTTGCAGCATCTCTCAGAACCTCACCAGACCTGAGCCAAAAGGGAATAAAACTGGCATCTACCCCATTCGTTCTGTGAGACGTGAATCAGATTATGCACACAGAAAGCCCTTAGCAGAAAAGCCAGCAAATGCTGGCCGTTGTCAGTTGGTGGCAGATCGGGGACTTGACCTTGAATCCGTCTAGTAGCAGCACTGGATCTGTCTCAGGGTTTCCTGACCCAGCCTTCTCCCGCACCATTTTGAAGCGGCAGGATTTCCCACCCCCATTCCCAAATACATTGAATCTTTGCCCGTCCCCCTCCCCGTCCAGCTATTGGAAATGCACGTGCCTTCTTCCTGCACACCTCACACTCCTCATCGCCCCCATCCGCCCATCTGCTGCCCGGCTACGGAAGTGATACACTGGGTGTGAGAGACAAAAAAAGAAACCTTCCTGCACAGCCTCCGCGCCCCCGGGGACTGGCAGCTTCCCCACCACAAGGTGTTAAGTCCCAGCTCCGCAGCAAACCTCCCGCATGGACCCCAAGTTAGAACCGGCAGCAGATGCTGCCAGCCAGCTTCTGGTTTCCTCCCTGGAATCAGACAGCAGTGCCACGCTCACATCCTCTCTCCCCTTCTCAGGTCCGGGGGAGCCAGCAGGCTTTGGCCAGCCCGAGGGTCTCATGATGCCTGGGGAGTACCTGGGGACCCACCCTCGATCCAGGCGCTGGCCCCTGGCCACGGGAGATGCGAGACCGCTGGCTCCTGGAAACCAGGGGCTGTCCTTCAGAAACAGCCGGGTCCTTCACGATGTTTCCCTTCTCACTCTGGAGGGGAGGCCAGAGTCGGCCTCAAGACAGGGTGCAAGTTCCAAGCAGCCAGAGATACAGAGGCCACTTCTCAGCAATGTGCTTTGCGGGGGGGGGGGGGCACAGTTAGTGGGCACTGGGCAAAGGAGAAGGACCCCATGCCCTCCTCACACCAAGGGGCTCCTTCAGCCCCCGTCTCACTCCCACCCCCATGGGGAGTCCGAGGAGCCGGGTGCAGGGCAGACTCACTGCACCCTCTGTCTAGGGCTGAACACAGCCAAGTGTCCCCGCCAACGAAGTGCGGCTGGCCAGCCAAGCAGGTGGTCCTGGGGCTGAAAGACAGGAGTGGCAAGGGCCCGGACGACGTGTTCGGATTCCCTGACCACGTCTGGCTGCAAGGGAAGAGGTGTGCATGTGCGTGTGTGCGTGTATGTAGGGAATTTTGCCAGCCACGCCAGACTGGCCCCTGGGATCTCAAATCCTGGACTCATCTCCAACCCTGCCTCCTCCCCTATCCTTGCTACAAACCCAAACAGGAGAGAAAGCTGGATAGACTCTGCTTCGACAGAGCTGAAAGGAAATCTTCATGAATTTCCAAACTAGAACAAGAGCTGGAAGCTTCCCAACAGCAGTGAACACCCCCAGCATTCTGACAAGTGTCCTTATCTCCAGCTGGGGGAGAAAGGAGGGAGGGGCGCTTCTGAGAAACAGTGGATTTTTTTTTTTTTTTTTTTAAATCTTTCCTCTTGGCTGGGGGCAGGGAGGACTAAAGAAAGAATTCTGATAGCTTCCTTTTTTTTTTTGGCCGTGCTTCACAACTTGCAGGATCTTAGCTGCCTGACCAGGGATTGACCCACACCCTCAGCAATGAAAGCTTGGAGTCCTAACCACTGATACAGGCGTGTGTGGGCATGCTAAGTCACTTCAGCCACGTCTGACTCTGTATGACCCTGTGGACTGTAGCCCCCCAGGCTCCTCTGTCCAGGGGATTCTCCAGGCAAGAATACTGAAGTGGATTGCCATGCCCTCCTCCAGGGGATCTTCCCAACCCAGGGATCGAACCCATGTCTCTTATGTCTCCCACATTGGCAAGCGGGCTCTTTAACCATTAGTGCCACCTGGGAAGCCCCTGGAAGCCAGACCAGGTCCTAATCTCAGTTCAGATTTTTCCTAGCTGTGTGACCCCAGACAACTTCTTCAGATTTTCCAAGCTGAGCATCCCTCATTTGGAAATAACAGGAGTACCTACAACCATGCTGTTGCTGATTTATATTTAAGGATTAAATGAGATAGTTACTGTGTGTGAAGCATTTAGCACACGTAAAAAATAAATGGCAGCTAACACTGTCATTTCTCAAGTGTTGTCTGAATCTGAGACACAAATTTGGCAAAAGAATCACAGGTGACAGCCCAGGTTCTGATCCACTACTCCAGGTCTCCTAAGAGCCTCTTTACATCATTGGCTAAAGCTCTAAAGCCTTTAGGCCCAGGAGCCTAGACAGGGATAGCAGAACAAAAGCCTGGATGATGATATGGGAATGAGCCACACACCAGACCAGAAGCAAGAAGGAAGCTGATACTGTCCATGTGATCTGGTTCATCCTACGCTGACCTGCTCATCCCTCAGACAGGCACTTGGAGTGAAGACCTCAAGGGCCTCTCACTTCAAGAAGTGGCTTAGTACAGAGGAAGAGGGACTGGACTTTGGGGCCCAGCTTCTGAACTGGCATCTTGGCTCTGCCACGTAACAGCTGCAGGACAGCAAGCAGTAAAGTGACTCAGCCTCTCTGAGCCTCGATGCCCTCAGCTGTAAAAGGCTGGATGAGGATGAATGGTTCGTACATGAAGGTACTTAGAGCAATGTCTGGCTCATAATAAGTGATAGCTTTTACCAGGGGCTCATGTCTTCATTAGGTCTCTAGAAATGACTTCATGGCCCTTCCTGTGATCTGGCCTATAATTCCAATCAATCTAATACTTTACAATGGTTGCTTAAGTGTGTGTCTCCTCCATGACACAGTTCCGTGAAAGCAAGGACCTTTGTCTGTCTTGCTCACCTTTATATGCGTGAAATATGTGCTTAATTATTAACTGAATGAGTGGCTCTGCCAAATTAAATCAAGCCTCTTCCTGCCCAATCAAACCATTTTTAAATCCTCTTCCCAATCTCATACCAAATGGTCTATCCGTTCAGTTGAAACAGTTGTCCAGCAAAAATACCATCTACCACTTTGTTGCAAAAAGATTTTTCTCCCCCAGATTCATCACAATCTTCACCAAAAAAGCATACACTGAGATAACCCTGATGATCCAATTCAAAAGTCAAGGACTGGGCTAGAGCAGCATAAAAAATTAGACAACTAAATATTTTCTTTTTTCTCTGTGCTTCAGTTTGGTTGATTTCTGCCAACCTGTATTTAAATTCCCTGATCCTGTCTTCCATCGTGATCAATCAGCTGTTAATCCCCTCTGATGATTTTTTAATTTCAAATATTACAATGTGTTCAGTTCTGAGATTTCCTTTTGGTTCTTATTAATGCTTTCTAAATCTATTCTCAATTTTCGCATCTCTTCATCCAGTATAATTACCTTTTCCTGCAGATTCTTTAATATATTCATTTTAAAATTATTTAAAACTCCTTGTCTGAAAATTCTAATATTTGATGCCATGTGGTGTGTTTCTCTTGACTGATCCTTCTCTTGACTATTGGTCCTATTCTCTTCTTGTTTATTCACAACAGAAGAGACATATTTTCTTTTGATTGGTAATATCTTTTCCTCTATTAGGCAGGTAGAATGAGGTACTGATCAATTTGATCAAATCAGGAAGCAAGCTGGTGTGGGGCAGGACTGAGGCTATAATCCCTCCAGAAGCATCTTGAAAGTCAAGCAGTGGGAACCTTAGAAAACTTATTTTTGATTTTGAACATTCTCCCTGCCCAACTTCCAGCACTTCCATGACTGTAAGGTCAGAAATCTTTGAGCCTGTGAGACCACTAGACTCTGAGATGACAAATTTTTGAAACTGGAAAATGACAACAATATTCCAGAATCTTCTGCTTTCTAGCCTCACCCCAGCCTCTGCTTGCTCAACAAAATTTCACCAACGAGAAGTCTCAGTGGATAGGGTAATCTTTCTTTGGGGGTCTTTTTTAGATGCAAGTTCAATAGGTCAGCCCACAGGCTCATCCCAAGTCTGGCTGGCTTCTCCTCCTTCTCAGGCAGGCCTTCACCTGCCCTGCCCTGACCTCAGTAGCTGGCCTCAGGTAAGATGTATCCTGGATCACTTGCTCTCCTAGGAAGAGCTCTTTCCTATGGAGTTTTTAGTTTCTTTTAGATTCTGTGTTCATAGATACGTGATGGCTTTAAAGTAAATTCTGAATTTCCCTTGATTTACAGAGTGATTTTTTGCTGTTTGAAGAGGAAGGAAGGCTTTTTTCATGTCCCTCTCCACCCAAACCAGAAGTTGAGCAATAATCAATGAGCTCTTTAATAACATAAAATCGTCTGCAAAAGTTCAAACGTTCATTCTCTAGAATCAAGAACTTCAGCACATAAAGTATGAAATGCTATTCACCACACATACAATACTTGTCCTGGAAAGCAGCCTCCCACGTGCCTGCACTCAGTCGCGTCCGACTCTTTGTGGCCCGTCGACTGTTGCCCGCCAGGCTCCTCTGTCCACGGAATTCTCTGGGCAAGAATACTGGGGTGGGCTGCCATTTCCTCCTCCAGAGGATCTTCCCAACCCAGGGATCAAACCCACGTCTCCTGCATCGGCAGACGGATTCTTTACCACTGGGGCCACCCGGGGAAGCCCTAATCTCCTCGTGACCAGCGTATTATCCTCTTGTTTCTTAGGGAGTTCTGTTTTATTATTTTCCCTCTGTGGCCCCACATTGATTTCCTTCCCAACAAAGAAAAGAGAAAGAGTGCCCTTCAAGGCTCTGATTTAGTAATAATACGAATAACAGCCACCATTTACCAAGCACCTACTATGTTCCAGACTCCTTATTAAGGGATTTCATAGACAGCACTTCATTTAACCCTCACATTAATCCTTCATTAAACCCTCTGATGGGGCACTGTTATTTCCCTCATTTTGTAAATGAGGAAGCTGAGATTTACAAAGATTGGGTAGTGTTGCCAAAGTCACAGAAGGAGTCATGAAACAGATTAAAATCCAGGTCTTGCCGATTAAAAGCCTGGTTTCAAGCCCAGCTATTAACCACCACATAATACCATCCAAAGAATTGATGCTTTTGAACTGTGGTGTTGGAGGAGACTCTTGAGAGTCCCTTGGACTGCAAGGAGATCCAACCAGTCCATTCTGAAGGAGATCAGCCCTGGGATTTCTTTGGAAGAAATGATGCTAAAGCTTAAACTCCGGTACTTTGGCCACCTCATGCGAAGAGTTGACTCATTGGAAAAGACTCTGATGCTGGGAGGGATTGGGGGCAGGAGAAGAAGGGGATGAGATGGCTGGATGGCATCACTGACTCGATGGACATGAGTCTGAGTGAACTCCAGGAGTTGGTGATGGACAGGGAGGCCTGGCGTGCTGCAATTCATGGGGTCGCAAAGAGTCAGACACTACTGAGCGACTGAACTGCACTGAATACCATCCTCGATTTGTACCCCGGTGAGCACTGCTCCTTTCCTGGGGGTGTCAGGACACAAAAGCCCAGACTTCCATAAGCCAGTTTTCAGTAACTCCACCCAGGCGACTCTATTCTTCCCCAGTAGTACAGCTCCAGAGATGAGTAAATCAGTGACACCCAGCTTTGGGGGCCTTTTCTCTCCCTCCCCCTCCTTCCCTCCTTCCTTCTTTCTCTTTCTCTCTCTTTTCCTCCCTCCTTCTCTCCCTCTCTTTCTCCTTCTCTCTTTCTCATTGACTCTCAATCATTCCTGGACCAGCCAGCACAAATTGTGCTCGTCTCCGATATTCCAACCCCACATTTTTGGTCACCACCGATGGCCTGTTCCTCTGCTCCTCTGCATCTATCTACAATATGACTAAGGAAATGAAAAGTATTACAGGCCTATTAAACTCTCTCATCTAGGTTGCTCTCCTAACCTTCCTACCTCCCCATGATGCTTCGGGGCCTGAAGTGTTGGCCTCACTTCAGTGCTACCTAGAAGCGTGACATCCGGGAGGCTCTCGGGCCCGCTCCTGCTCATCTCATTTAGTGGCTTAGGAACTTGGTCTGAAGGCCAAGTTAAATAAACTTCACTCTGGAAGACTGAAGAGTGGTTGCACTTAAGAACTCAACTTTCCAGTTTAAGAAGCTTTGAAAGGACGCCTTGATTTTACCTTTAGAGATCAGTACCTCTCATTGCCAGTGCCAGATCACAGTTCCTAAATATCATTCCCCACAAAAGGAACCAGGATTGGAGAAATGGCTGGTTTCAGGACTTGTACATAAACAATGAGGGGGTGGGGGCAGTGCCAAGAAGCAAGGAAGTGCTCACAGAACGATACAGCGATCATCTTAAAGGGACTTTGGCGGCCAATTCTGGGACAATTTAAGCATCAAGAAAGAGGACGATAGGATTAAGGGGGGGAAATGAAAATTCATGAGCTCACTGTACAGAAGAAGAGAGAAGACAAATGTGGGAAAATTATAATAACGGGTGAATCCAGGTAAAGAATGAATGTAGTATTCTTTCAACTCTGTGTATTTAAAACTTATCAAAATAAAAACTTGAAGAAAAAAGGAATCACTCCTCTGAATATTCTGCGATTCCTAAAGCAATCTTTCCTGGCCAGGAAAATGTGAAGAAAGTTTTCCCCTGGGCTCAGTGACCTCCAGCCCTTCTCCAGTTCTCTTGCTTAATGTAACTTGTCAATGGTTATGAATGAATTGATCACGTAATGGATGTTAAGACCATAAAGAGTTGGATTAAAACCATCTGCGACCAGCACTGTCAAGGACAGTGAGCAAATAAAGGTGCTACGACGTCTGCTCAGTACTGAAAGGTCTATAATTAAAATATAAACGTGTGATCCTTTCTGGCATTTGCCTGGCACTCCTCCTTTCTTCTAAGGTTCTATATGGCACTCAGGAAAAAGTGCCAGGGTTCTACAACCGTGTTCAGCAAGAAGCCCTCCTCCTCCAGAATTAAACGCTCTGAAAGGATCACTTGGGCGCCATCTACTGGGCAAATGCTTGCACTGCCACATGGCTCCAGCACTGCCCCAGCCACGCACAGACCACCCAAGTGTTCCGCTGCCCCTGAGTAGAGGCAGGCAGCATCCTGCCTGCCTAGACAGCAGGGCAGACAGTCAACAAATACTGAAATGAATTACTTCCGCCTGTGAATTCCCCTTACATGTATTTAGTATGAGCTGTAGGTGATGAGAAACTAATAACATCATATTGATGTCTTCTTATGGTCAAGTCCTGTTTCCACGAACGTATCGTAAACTAACGGAGGGTTCCCTGTTTCCCCTGGTGACCTGCCTAGTGATCCGTAAGAAATGCTCTCTTTGTGTATGTGGCTGTGATCAGGGAAACATACACTGCGTGGAATGAGGCTTTCACCATGGAATTGAACAAGCATAACTGAACCAACACAGAATGGAACAGGAGTATGATCATTGCTTTGTTTGTTTCATAGCATTGACCATATTCCTTTTGTCTCTCTTCTCTAAATTTCAGGTTCTAAAATGGCAGTGACTACATCTGTCTTGCTCATCATTGCACATAGAAGCATTCTTTCAAGAAACATATTCTGAATGGATTGTGGTTTGTTGTTCAGTTGCTAAGTTGTGTCCAACTCTTAGCAGCCCCAAGAGCTGCAGCACGCCAGGTTTCTCTGTCCTTCACTATTTTTGAATGGATGGGTAGATTTATTCATTACTTCTTTTTAATGAATGGGGGCATGCGTGCTCCACTTTGCCTGCCTAGTGGTGGTGACCCATTGCCCTGAGCCAATTCTGCCGTCTTTGAGAAAGTTTGATCCTATACATGGAAACCATCACCAATCCAGACCAAACAGACCTACGCAGTCGGCTGGTGAGCTGAGGCTAAACGCAAGACTCAACCAACAGGTACTATTTGGAAAGATACATCGACAGGATTTCCTTGGGAAAATGCAGTCCTCTGTCTTTGACTTCCTGCATGCAAATATTCTTCCCCTTCTCTGCCCTGTCCTCTAAACAAACTTACTCACAGTGTTTAGAGTACTGTTCAGAAAACATCTGTATCCTTTTGTCTGAGATGGAATATACTCTCATACTTGACTGATCTGTGGCTCAGCCACGTGACTTCCTTAGAATACGAGTGAGTGTGATGATACCAAAGGCCATGAGTGTGGCCGTGTGTTTGGCTTGACTGCTTGTGCTTCTGTGACACACTCGAAGCGGATCACACCCCAAACTGCCCGCTGTGGTCTGAGCTCCGAACTCTAGAGTTCAACCCAGGCCAACCCAGCTGACACCAGTTAACCCCCAGCCAACTCACAGATGCATAATAGAGAAAAATACACATCATTTTGAGGTTGACTCTTATGCCCCCAAAACTGACTAATACATATGAACACACTATCACCGCCACCTGTGAAAGCTTTAACTTAGAAATTCTACTCTCTGACCACAATACCTCTTTCATCTACAGCCTGCTTTTCCATCTCATCGACACCTCCAGTCTCTATTTTCTTTACCAGGTTCATTTTGGTTTTGTGTCCTGCTCACAGTGGACCCCTGGACAGTCGTGTCTCTGCCAACTCTTAGGTCAACCACGTGACTGCTTTTATTCTACTCTGCTACC
Source organism: Oryx dammah (assembly GCF_014754425.2). Lineage (NCBI taxonomy): Eukaryota > Metazoa > Chordata > Mammalia > Artiodactyla > Bovidae > Oryx > Oryx dammah. The sequence goes on from NW_024070201.1 coordinate 63,687,827, forward strand.
GTGCTGCCGGTGAGTATCACCCACCAGTCCAGGCTGCATCCCCTACACATTAGTTCCAGCTTCTACTGGGTCCTCGGCCATGCTTGGACATGCTCTAACTTTTTGCTAGTTGGTGCATTTCCTCATTCATCAGGTGGCTCTCCCCAGATTTTGGTAGTCTCAAGCCTCAGCTTCCCTTCTACTCTGCTATCATTAGAGACTTCATATGCTGCTTTGCAGAGAAAACAAAGCTACAGGATGAGTTCACCAGTAGGAGGTAGGTGAGACAAGGGGTCTGAAATCACACAGACCCCGAAATCCCACAGACTTAGGGGTCTTAGGTATTTTCCTTACCCTTTGCCCTAGACTCCTGCGTTTTTGCTACATGTTTGATCAGGCAAGAAATACCAATAACACTCCATCCTCTATCTCTGTGGACTGGAAATATCGTTCGTAAGAGTAAAATTAATGAGAGTCTAAAACCATCCTGGTTGCTTCTAATTTAAATGGAGAACATGTAAAATAGGCTTAACAAAATAATAACAGTTTGTACATTGCTCCAGATCCTGCCGCTCAGAGTGATATTCACCGCTGGGTTGCTGCATGGGGGAATCTTAAACTGAGAGTTTAGATTTCCACTCCATTTTCAAAGGATTATTGACACAGAGGGGAGCACTAATAAAGATTAAGCAATTCTTGGAGATCAAGCAGAACCTAGAAAGAATCCCTTTCCTGGGACACGTGGCATGCTGACAGGTTGATGTGGGTTCCAAGAGTTGAACTCAGGATTTAAGAAGTTTTCCAATAGGAATTCATATTTAAAATGCACTACAGACAACATTTTTGAAGCCTTATTCACTGCCTGCTGACCAATGACAGCACGTAGTTGCTTCTGGAATGGACACGAGGCATGCTTGTGTGCAGAATGCTTTGGCTTCATTCAGGAGAGAGGGGAAGATTTAAGAGGAGACAGAAACCTCCCATGGCCAATTCCAAACAGATGTCCACAATCCACACCCAGCAGAAGGAAACACATCTTTGTTTCTTATAGTCTTACCTAGAAAGCCTTCTGGCCACAAGCTTTCCAGAACTCAAAGAGTCCAAGAAAAGAAGCCTTAGTCCACGGCAAGGTGAGGCTTTAAAGGAGCCTGCACTAGAGAGGGAGCTAGGTCAGGGACTACTCACGCATGCAGTCTCCTCCGTACCAGCCCGCACGGCACTCTGCACAGTAGATCCCCTTGACGTAGAAGTCGTCCAGGGTACCCCCCCAGGAGCCGTTTCGGCACGTCTTGCAGTTTTCAAAGATGGTGCAACCTGAAACATTTCCAAGCAGAGGGTGTTCGATTAAGCACATGCAGGTTCTGATGGGTTGCATGAGAAACTGTGGACTTTTCCAGGATCTTGTCTCACCTAAGAGCATCTGGACTCAGAAAGATGCCCTTAGGAAAAAATGCTCATCCCTAGGAAGATGCTAGAGTCACCAGCATTCAGACTGAGGAGTTTAGGGGAATGGTCTGAACCATCTTCCAGGTTAGCGGCTGATGGCTTGTTTTAAAACAATTTAGCTTCTGGTCATAATTATGAACTTCAATTTTCAATAAAATACAATGCTATTTAAACTTATTTTTAATCATTATGTTTTACAAAGCAAATAATATTGATGAAAATACCCCCAAATTTAAGACTGACAGCAAATGCTTATTATTACATTAAAACCAAATTTAAATTACATTACTATCTGTGCTAAAGGAGAAACCTCTTGCTGATTGTAAATTTTTCACATTTTTTACCAGGATGCTTATCTCATATATCATCAGTAACCTGAAAAGTATTATGAGATATTGCAAATATTTAGTAATAACCTTCCAGATTGATTGCACATTTTGGTTCTGATTCATAATTTTTTTAAAAGTCAACACTGAGATAATTCAGATGCCATAAAATTTACTCTTTTAAAGTGTACAATTCAGTGGGTTTTAGTATATTCACAGAGTTGGGTAACCATCACCACTATCTAAATTTAGGATATTTCATCACCTCCCCCCCAAAAGGACCCCATACCTATTAGCAGTCACCCCATTACCCTGACCCTGATCCCTGGCAACCAGTAATCTACCAGTCATTTCACATAAATGGAAACATGCCACACATGGCCTTTCTTGTCTGGCTTTTTTCATTAGTGGCTGATGATTTAATGTAAAATGAGACAACCTGTAGTAAAAGGCAGAATACATCAATAGAGGGTATTTTTTTTCCCTTTATAAAAGTATCACATATTGATTGTGGAATATTAAGAAGATTCAAACAAGCAAAAAGAATTCAATTGAAAACACATAAAATTCCATTACCCAGAGAAAATCATCTATAATACTCTCCCTCTGTATATACACAAACTTTTTTTTAAAATTAGGCTTATATTATACATTGCACATTCTGTTTTACTTTTTGATTTAATAAAAATAGTAAACATCTTCCCATTCCATTAAATATCCTTCTATGTCATATACTCCTATAGCCAGAGTGTGCTGCTGGAAACAGCCTTCAGTTCAGTTCAGTCGCTCAGTCGTGTCTGACTCTTTGCGACCCCGTGAATCGCAGCATGCCAGGCCTCCCTGTCCGTCACCAAATCCCAGAGTTCACTCAGACTCGCGTCCATCGAGTCGGTGATGCCATCCAGCCATCTCATCCTCTGTCGTCCCCTTCTCCTCCTGCCCCCAATCCCTCCCAGCATCAGAGTCTTTTCCAATGAGTCAACTCTTCGCATGAGGTGGCCAAAGTACTGGAGTTTCAGCTTTAGCGTCATTCCTTCCAAAGAAATCCCAGGGCTGATCTCCTTCAGAATGGATTGGTTGGATCTCCTTGCAGCCCAAGGCACCCTCAAGAGTCTTCTCCAACACCACTATTCAAAAGCATCAATTCTTTGGCGCTCAGCCTTCTTCACAGTCCAACTCTCACATCCATACATGACCACAGGAAAAACCATAGCCTTGACTAGACAGCCTTAGTGCCTATTAATGGGCTCACCTTGGAAGGTGTCAGGAGACCCCAGGATCAGAAGACCATACCGGAGTGGACTGAGCAGACCTCGATCAAGGGTTGTTTTTAAAACATGGCCTCCTGAGAGGTGGGGATATTGAGGAAATGTAGAGATAATCCAAGCCCACTTATTAAAACAGAGCACTAAGTTCTGGCTCCCCCATTCATTGTCCAGCTGCGGGTCCTTGAGCAAACTGCTTAAGTTCTCTGTGCCTCAATGTTCTCATCTGTAAACCTGGGGTTAAAAAATGTACTTACCTCATAAACTTGATTTAAAAATTAATCTCACACCTATAAAGGGCCTGGCACGTAGCAAGTACCCCCCAAATATGAACTATTATTATTATTCTGCATTCCCGTACTTCCACTTACTGGGCTTATCCCCACCATAGCATTTGGCATGCTCAATTTTAACTGCCTATTATCTGTTTTCCTGTATAAACTGAAGTCAAGGACTGCATCTTATTCAACACTATATCCCCCTACACTTAATATAGTATCTCGCATGTAGTTAGTTCCAGAATATTATACGAGATTTGAGTGAATGACTAAATGGAGAGGTGGACAGTTGGAGAGATGAATGAACTGCTCATCCAGGCTTCTGAACTGTTTGAGATAACTAGCATTTCCTTGAGCTGATAGCATACTTTTTTCTTCGGCTAAAATTAGGTTTTCATTGGCCCATAGTGCACATATTCAGCGTATACATGTGTGATGTCTGTAAGAGAGAGACTTGCAGCTCTCTCTGCATACCATTCTGACTTTGCTCCCTTCTTCCAGTGCTTGCTTCTTCCAACCAGAAAAGAATTGCTAATACGACTCATCAGAGTTCATATGGCCCACAACTGGGTCCCAGGGGGGACCTATATCTTCACCCATGTATCACATTTCCATCTGATTTCCTCCCTGCTGTGCCACCTAAGAGGTCAGTGGACTCCATCTGCCTTCGATGACCCTGACAACTCTCTCTCTCTCTCTCCAGGCCATTAGGGACAAGCCATTAAAAACCAGTTTGGTGATTAAAACGAACAAGGCTATGTTAAAAAGATACTAAGCAGCTCACAGAATTGCCCAAATGGTACGAGAACCAAGGTCAGAGCTAACAGCCTAGAAATGCACTAAAAGACACACCCAACTTGCTCCAGTGAGGGCCCCGGTGCTGCTGGACATCAGCACTACCATCCCCACCGCCGGGCCTCCCAGGTGGCACAGTCGTAAAGAATCTGCCTGCCAGTGCAGGAGATACCAGAGACGCAGGTTCAATCCCTGGGTCAGGAAGATCCCTTGGAAGAGGGAATGGCAACCCACTCCAGTATCCTCGCCTGGAAAAATCCTCATGGACGGAGGACCTGGCAGGCTACAGTCCATGGGATTGCAAAAAGTTGGACATGACTGAGCACACACACCCAGACGCCCCACCAGGGCCCTGGACATTGGTCCTCGTGCAATTACTGTCATCACAGGAGAAAGAATGGGCTGCCCATCATGATGACACAAGTGATAGAAACTCTAAAACCAGGCAGAGATCCCGCTTCTCACCTTTGAGACTGACAAAATTCCAAAATGACACATTCTGTTGCAAGACTTCAGGCAAAGAATACTCTCATGGATGGCTGCTGTGAACGCCAAATGCATGGAGAAGAATTTGGCAAAGGCTGGGAAAATGACATACGCACTTCCCTTTGACTCAGCGATCCTTCTTCCAGGAATCTATCCCAGAGATATGCTGCAAAAATACTAGCTGATATATGCCTGAGGCTATTCACTACAGTAGTATTTATAACAGCAAAAAGCTAGAAACAATCCAAATACTCATAAACTATGGTAATCCACAGTTTACGATGCACCATGCAGTTTCGTGCAACTGTAAAAAGAAGTCGGAAAAAATGGCTTTATACTGTCAGGGAGCAACCTCCAGCATATATTGTTAAGAGAGAAAAAAGCAAGGTAGTCAGCAGTGTTTATGGCGCACTGTCTTTTGTGCACGAAGGGGAAAGACACATAAATGCATACACAGATTTGCTTCTATTGTCAAATATAAGCCTACCTACATGTCAAGCAAGTAGGTTTCAAGTAAGTGGTATGATGCCATAGATAAGAGAACTACAATTGACTTTAAAACATAGTATTTTGACTCTATAACCTAATGAGATACATTCTAAGATGAATAAAAACCATAAGCATCAGTGCTCTTATTACTAACACCCATAATGCTCTAGTGTGGCTTTGTATAAATTTAAGATAAAGCAAGTAAGTGATTGGTTTAGTATTAGTATTCAGGATTTTCACCATGAAAGAAAAGACATACAAATACAAAATCCAAGAAGTTAATTAACAGCCTTGGAATGTTACATTTGAACTTGAGTCGCAGTGAAAACATTTTAAAAATGCACATTTTCCAGTTCTAGACACTTAAGAAAACAAACAAAACCCTGTAGCAATGACAGTCCACCAGCAAGGAACACCTCAGGTGACCAGATCATGGTCTCAGACCAGAGTTCCTGGGAGAAATGGCTGATTCCAGATCTGGGGCAAAAAACAGATAAGAAGAAATTGAGAAGTCTTCAAAATCAGTGTGGTCATGCCAGAAGAACACAGACAGACACAAAGGGGAACCCAGTATTATAAGATGGTATGTGTGCATTAAAATAAATAATGACTGACATGGATTAAACCACATGAAGAGGAGCTAAAAAGCCTCTTGATGAAAGTGAAAGAGGAGAGCAAAAAAGTTGGCTTAAAGCTCAACATTCAGAAAACGAAGATCATGGCATCCGGTCCCATCACTTCACAGGAAATAGATCTGGAAACAGTGGAAACAGTGTCAGACTTTATTTTTTTGGGCCCCCAAATCACTGCAGATGGTGACTGCAGCCATGAGATTAAAAGACGCTTACTCCTTGGAAGAAAAGTTATGACCAACCTAGATAGCCTATTCAAAAGCAGAGACATTACTTTGCTGACTAAGGTCCACCTAGTCAAGGCTATGGTTTTTCCAGTGGTCATGTATGGATGTGAGAGTTGGACTGTGAAGAAGGCTGAGCGCTGAAGAATTGATGCTTTTGAACTGTGGTGTTGGAGAAGACTCTTGAGAGTCCCTTGGACTGCAAGGAGATCCAACCAGTCCATTCTGAGGGAGATCAGCCCTGGGATTTCTTTGGAAGGAATGATGCTAAAGCTGAAACTCCAGTACTTTGGCCACCTCATGAGAAGAGTTGACTCATTGGAAAAGTCTCTGATGCTGGCAGGGATTGGGGGCAGGAGGAGAAGGGGACAACAGAGGATGAGATGGCTGGATGGCATCACGAACTCGATGGACATGAGTCTGAGTAAACTCCGGGAGATGGTGATGAACAGGGAGGCCTGGCGTGCTGCGATTCATGGGGTCGCAAAGAGTTGGACACGACTGAGCGACTGAACTGAACTGAACTGAGAACATCAATTCACTATTTTTGAAAATAAAAAAAATTTTAAAGTCTTTCTCTAGCTCTTCCTTTCAGGGCACCCATATGGTTAGGTGGAACAGCTCTTCACTACTCAGTTGGGAAGACCCTTCCTAGCATCAGTCAAGGTGGGTGCCTCCTGTATTGATGTAATAAGTTGTTGGGTGCAGGTATGGCAGATGTTGATGGCCTTCTGTAAGATGCAATATGAAGCACACAACAATGCGTAAAGCGCCTGTCTACCATGCTGGAGACCTGGGTTCGATCCTTGGGTTGGGACGATCCCTTGGAGAAGGAAATGGCAATCCACTCCAGTACTATTGCCTGAAAAATCCCATGGACAGAGGAGCCTGGTAGGCTACAGTCCATGGGGTCGCAAAGAGTCGGACACGACTGAGCGACTTCACGTTCACGTTCACATTTACTTACCCCATGACCTCATGCCATCTCATAAAGCCAAAGCCTGCCCCCCATCACCACTGCCACAAAAACAGTAATTGTCAGCCTTTTGAAAATATTGAAAGTTGTTCAGATTTCTGGACCTCTGCCAAGGACCCCTAGTCAGGAGACCCTGGTTTAGCTCTCAGATTTTCCTTAGAAAATCTAGAGGCACTTCTCAACTATTTCTCTGCAAACCCTACTCACCATCAGGGAATTGGAACAGCGGGTTTCTTTTCTGGATCAAATGTGCAAGGGTCATGCTGCGGTCACTTCTATTTTAAAGCTCAGCATTACTCTCTTCCAAGAAGGAAAATGGTTTAGACGTAACACCTGTTTACTTGAGCCCTGTTTTCTCTCCCCTTCTATGATTTTCCTCAAAAGAAAGTTCCTGGTAGTAATAAGCATCATTCTCTGTGTTTTTAATAGAAGGGGAGAGGCAGAAATGAGAGAAGTGCCCAAAGCCTATTTTTGACATCCTTTTAGTCTTCAGTGTAAGGAAAGTGTATTTGAAATTCTCTACATCCTCTGTTTGATCAGGCCTAGAAGGGAAAAGGATTCACAGGCAGCAGATATGAAAGTACCAAGAAACCGTTCAGTGAGTTGGTAATCACACTAGAAACACATTAAGAGTGAAACTCAGTGTCCACATGGCTCTCAGCAGACAGACACTTCAGCGAAAGAAAATCACTGTCTCCTCTGTGGTGGGGGCCAGGGAAGCTGGGGTTTGGGGCAAGGCAAGTCTAGCTTGATGTAAAGGCAAAGGAATGGGCACCGTGACCTGGGAAGGCCCCGTCTCATCCTAGGATGCTCTCATATCACCGGGTGGCATGGTGGTGCATGTTCAGTCGTGTCTGATTCTTTGTGACCCCATGAACTGCAGCCCACTGAGCTCCTCTGTCCATGGGATTTTCCTGCAAGAATACATATTACTGGGACCAGTTCCCAAATGCCCAAGCATCTCCCTTGACTTCTGCTCTTCCCTTCCATTCCAACCAACTCCAAACTGTCATCAACTGCACTCTCTAATCGCTCTCAGATCCCTCCACCTCTCCCCATCCACAGGGTTTCTCTTCATCAAGGTCTCCATTATTCTTCCCCTACCTCTAATCGTGCCCTTCCTCCAATCCTTTCTCCATATTGCGGCTGAAGAGAAAATCGGCTTTCACCTCTTTACTAAAAGATCTCCAAGTGTTACATGAGATATCTTCAGGATATAGTTTAAACATCGTAGTACAGCCTGCAGAGCCCTTCAGCATCTCACGCCTGTTCTCTCCTTAATCTTTTGTCTATCTCTTTCCAAGTTTCCCATCACACACACACACATGCACACACACCCCTCCAGCCAGACTAAGCTATTTGCAGTTCCCTAAACTCCATGCTTTCTCTTGCCATGGAGCCTTAGCACGTGCTATTCTCTATAGCCTGACCTCTCTGCTAGATTCCCTTCACACTCCTCAGTTTGCTGTTTCCATCTTCAGCATGCATATCACCTCCTCTAATAAGTCACCCAACCCCGTCCCCACCCAGGCTCCCATGGCACCTGTATTCTCTATCACAGCACCTCCCATGATACATTACAGCTACCTATTTACTCTTCCATCTCCCCAACCAGGCTGTAAGTTCTAGAAATGCCGGGAATGTCTCTTTTTCTAAAGCACTGTGTTCCCAGTACTTGCCATAGTATACAGGGGCTGTGCAGTCTGTTTGTTCAATGAATGAATAAGTAGATGAATCCACAGCTGTGTAAGTTTGGCACTGAAAAGGGCACTAAGTCCTCCAATACCTGTATTTAGAGTGGGTGGAGTTATGCCACTTTTAATTATTATGGCATCACAACCCCTGATGTCCACCTGTCAGAACTCGTGTTCTGCCTGCTTCCATCAGTGACCTCAGAAAACATGGAGGCGATCCGAGGTCTCGCAGCACACACTCACCTGGGTGAATCAGGCAGGAGTCACATTCATTCTCCTCATTCCTGCAGCACGGGATGGTATAACCGACCACTTCCTTCTTTCCAGGGCACTCACATTTAATCTGATCGTATTCACAGCACTCCCGACACATGATATTCCACTCAGCTCCAGGGCAGGCTTCATTAATGACTGTGTACTCTGAAACAGAAAGCAGCAAGTGAGGATGGAGGGCTTGGCAGGAATAGGTAAGACCCAGAAGTACTCTACTACCAAGAAGCACCTTGCCCTACAACCTGCCTGCAGGATGTTCAAATCCATCCAGTGGGGCACAGGTGAAATTTGTTATTTCAAATTTCAAAGGTGCTATTCAGTTTTATTTTTAATAAAAAAGAAATCATGTTCTATCAATATAGAATCTAAGTGGATTAACACACACACTTAAATAACAAAAAGCATACATTTCCTGAGTGTCTATGTTTATTACTATTTTTGCTAGCGTATATCAGACCACTGCTTACAGCTACACAGGTTGTGCACTGCACAATCCCAAAAGGAACCATCCAACTGCACAACTGCACGGCACAGCCCAGGCATTTGGGCCATCGAAAAAGGCTGGTGACCACTCTCGACGCTAGTTCTATCAAGTACAAGGTTGAATGCCAAGTAGAGACGATGTTATTTCCTCCAAACTTGGCTCCTGGATTTTGCAGCAAACCATTTTTATGGTATCTTCAAAGCTAAAACCAGCAGAAAAGACAAAAAGTATCTTAATTAGTATGTTTGGGAGAATTGCAATGTTTTATAAGAGTGAACTCATTGGCAGAACTTCATTCAATCCCCCAGTATAACTGAGTGTTCTTTCCCATGAGAAAACAGTACTCCTTTCTGGATAGAATTTCTCTCTTTTTTTCCTAAAATATATCTTAGGTGAATGAAAAGGAAAAACCATCTGGCAAAAACTATAAGAGTAATCAGTTGGAGGTTGCCCAGAGGAATCCAGGGTAAGAAACAAGACAGACCTCACTTTGATTTCCTCTTCCTCCTGCCCCAACTCTCTAGTCCTAAAAAATCTAGCACTAAGATGATTGAAGCAGAAATAGGTCAGATAGGAAAGGACCTGGTCTCTACTTGGCATTCAGCCTTGTACTTGATAGAACTAGGGTCGAGAGTGGTCACCAGCCTTTTCTGATGGCCCAAATGCCTGGGCTGTGCTGTGCAGTTGTGCAGCTGGATGGTTCCTTTGGGAATTGTGCAGTGCACAACCTGTGTAGCTGTAAGCAGTGGTCTAATATACGCTAGCAAAAATAGAAATAAACATAGACACTCAGGAAATGTATGCTTTCTGTTATATGTATGCTTTTTGTATGCTTCCTCAAATAGCAGATATTTGAGGAAGAAAGCGACTCTGGCTTCCCTGTGAAGACTTCTCTAAAGACCCCAGGCCAGGATCCTCATCAAACTTTGTAGACCCATGTAAACCAACTCTAAAATCTACGGTGGCTTCTAACCTCTTAAATTTCATAGCTTAGTTTTCTGTTTTCCTTCCCTAAATTTGGAAGTCTGACAAAGAGTAGCTCATTCTTAATTTGCCAAGTAGAGTCATATAGAAAAACTATCACCATCTTCTCTCGGCCTCCGGTCATAAGAACATTCTAGCATCATAGAAAGGAACCACTTGCATGATAAGGAACAGTTTCTTAGAATGAATACATGCAGTTTTATGAAAAAAAATCTCTCATTTCTTTTTCCACAAACACTGGTAGGGCAGCAAAGATCCTCATACTGGCATTTGGGAACAACTGGCATCGATCACTATGATATTGTCACCACTGGAATTTTGTTTCCTGAACTGTTTTGTGAGCTCCTCTAGGACAGACACTAAGACTTACTTAGCTGAGCTTCATGTTTCTGATTTTGGTGGGATGAAATGAATACTTTTTAAAATCTAGAAGAGAATTTAATGGTTAAAAGTGAAGGAAAGTAGAAGAAAACATAGGAGTAAGTCTCCATGATCCTTGACTTGGTATGATCTTGGATGCTTAGGCATGACACAAAAAACAACAAAAGATAAACAGATGAATTGGATTCATTGAGACTAAAAACTTTTGTGCAACAAAGTGCATTCTTAAGAAAGTGAAAGGACAACTTAAAAATGGGGGGAAATTTTGCAAATCTAATAAGGATTTAATATCCAGAATACATAAAAGACCCCTTCAACTCAACCACAAAAAACCAAACAACCCAATTTTAAAATGGGCAAATGACATGAATAGACATTTCTCCAAAGAACATATACAAGTGGCCAAAAAATACACGAAAAGATGCTCAACACCACAAGTCATTAGGGAACTAAAAATCAAAGGCAAAACAAGATAACACCTTACACATACTAGGATGGCTATAATTTTTTTTAAAAAAGGAAAATAACAAGTGTTGACAAAGATGTAGAGAAACTGGAATCCTCGAATATTGCTCATGGGATTGTAAAATGGTGCAGCTTCTGCGGAAACCAATTTGACAGCTCCTTCAAAAGCTAAACATTGAATTAATGTGCAGCTCTGTAATTCTACTCCTAGGTATATAATCAAAATTTATATACTCCAGGTATATAACCCCAAATCAAAATTAGAAACTGAAACGGATACTTGCAGCATTATTCACAATAGACAAAGGGTAGAAACAACCCAAGTATCCACCAAGAGATGAGTGAATAAGCAAGCAGTGGAATATGTACACAATATTCTGAATGTGGAATACTGTTCAGCCATGAAAAGGAACAAGATGCTGATACAAATAACGATATGGACAAACCTTGCAAACACACTAAGAGGCCAGACACAAAAGGGCAAATATTATGCCACCAAATTGTATGCTTAAAATGGCTAATGTAGCAAATTTTGTGTTATTTTTATTATACTTTTAATGCTAAAAAATAGTGAGAGAAATCAAAATGTTTAAAGGCTTAAGCATCGGAGTCAGTCAGATCTGGGTTTGGAATCCCACCTCTGCTACTTACGGGGTGTATGATCTTGGCTAAGGTAGTTTACTGACTCAGTCTCAGTTTATCATCCAATGAAATGAATTCATTATATAAAACTCAGGAGCTAGCTGAAAGGACTAGATAAGACAATGTATATAAAGAGTTTACATAGTGCTTAGTATATAATGAACATTCAATAGCTATCAGCTTAAAAAGAAAGATACTATAACTCCATATTTCTCAAGGATCTCTTTTTTTGAATATACCACATGTCAACTCCTTACATAAAATGTTTCTGTTTCCAACTGCATTTGGAGCAAACCTTAAATGCTCTGGTATGGTTCCCAAGGCTTTTGAGAGCTGCTCTCTCCTGAGTCCTATAGCCTTTCCTTGGTGACTATTTTCCACCTTCTATTTCTCAACGCCACAGAGGTCTTGCTCATCCCAGGGCCTTCACACTGGCTTTCCCCACTGCCTCTATCAAAGCACTGGGCTTCGGTGGAAATGACACCTGTTGAGAACGGTCCTCACTGACTTTCTCTTCTGAAGTTTGTGCCTCTGCTCATCTTTCCATAGTATTCTCTACCAGAGCATCCCAGGTGCTTGCTTTCGCAGCCTTTACCACAGTGTATAATCCCTTTCTGTGTTTCCACTGACTGGTCTGTCATCTGTCTCCCTCACATGACCATAAGCTGGCAGGAACCTCACCTGATTTGTCCACCATAGATAGGGATGGGCCTGGCATGCAAGAGACACTGGATAAATCCCTGTTGAAGGAATCAGCCTCCGCTCTAGAGCTTCAACAGTCAAGAATTTTCATCCAGTGGGTCAGAGCGATGAGCCAGGAGAGCTTGTTCTGCTCAATAATTTGCTGATATCAAACAGGGGCAGTTTCCCTCCCATGATGAAGGGTGTAGAGCAACTGGCCCAGGTTATCTACTTTGGGTCCCAATCCCTTGGCGCCAGCCCCCGCCTTGTCTAGCCATACGATTTCCCAACTCTCTGAACATCTGACATGCCTGTCGGGTGTGGCTCATGTCTTACCCCTCCCTTTGCTCATCTGAGGGCAAGTACTCCATCCTTCCAGGTTTTCTAAGAATTTACAAATATTGATGACTCCTGGGGGACACTGACAGAATAAAAATTACTTGCAACTTTTGTAAGCCTTGTACTTTTATAAATGTGGAAAGTCAAGCAAGGTTTGCTCCACTGCAGTAGAGGGTGGAGCCTGTTTTTCCTAAAGCAGCAGGCTAGTCCAGCCATGGAATACTGTGGGCCTCCCTTTACCCAAGAAATTAATTCCCTAAAATGCCTTCATTGGCATTTCTCTTTATTTCAATGAACAAGTCCACCTCTGCTCTCCCTAGCACATACATTAATTTTATAGGTACGGTCCAGAATATTGTATCATCTTAGCCAAAGGGAATGACCCCAGGGAAGTCCATTTCTATGCTGTCTGCCAAGTCAGCCAGCTGGCTCCTTCCCAAGCAGTTTGTCTGGAAGACAGAAAAACAGCCCCAAAGATGTACATATCTTGACCTCCAGGACCAATGAAAATGTGACCTCACATGACAAAAGGAATTTTGCCAGTGTGACTAATTTAAGGATCCTGAAATGGGGAGAGAATGGGGGTTTGTCCAGGTAGGGCAAATGTAAATCTCAAGGATCTTTATAAACGGGAGGCAGGAGGGTCAGAGTCAGAATAGAGGTGTGACAACAGCAGCATTAGACAGATCAGAGTGCTGTGCTTTTGAGATGGAAGAAGGGATCACAGCTGAAAGAATACAGGCAGCCTGCAGAAGCTGGACGAGGAAAGGAAACAGCTTCTCCCCTAGCATCCAAAGAACACACGCCTGCCCTCACCCTGATTTTGGCCTCCTAAGGCTCACTGTAGACCACTGAGCTCCAGAACTGTACAAAAATACAACTGCACTATTTTAAGTCACTAAGGTTGTGGTAATGTTACATCATCCACAGGGAACTTAACACACTGTGTCTTCTCAAAAGAAAGGTTAACCCAGGGCCAGTCATTTAACCACTCTGGTCCTCAGTTAACCCACTGAGCACAGTGCCAAGACTGTGGATGAACTGATGAGTTCATTCTTTCATCCCACAAGTGTTTACAGAGCGTCCGCCACGTCCCAGGTAGGAGGCTGAGCGCTGGGATACAATGGAGAGAACAGACACCATTCCAGTGGAGTTTCATAGGGGAGCAGACGTTGGATGAATTCACAGCTTCATAGAGGAGTAGACATTGGATAAAGGACCTCACAAACACAGGATCATTCACCGTGACGAGGAAACATACAATGCAAAGAGAAATGGATGATCAAGGAGGGATATTAGCACCACATCTACAGGACTACAGGGTTCAGTTCAGTTCAGCTCAGTCACTCAGTCCTGTCCAACTCTTTGTGGCCCCACGAACCGCAGCACACCAGGCTTCCCTGTCCATCACCAACTCCCGGAGTTCACCCAAACCCATGTCCATTGAGTCGGTGATGTCATCCAACCATCTCATCCTGTGTCATCCCCTTCTCCTCCTGCCCTCAATCTTTCCCAGCATCAGGGTCTTTTCAAATGAGTCTGCTCTTCCCATCAGGTGGCCAAAATATTGGAGTTTCAGCTTCAGCATCAGTCCTTCCAATGAACATTCAGGACTGATTTCCTTTAGGATGGACTGGTTGGATCTCCTTGCAGTCCAAGGGAGTCTCAAGAGTCTTCTCCAACACCACAAAAGCATCAGTTCTTCGGTGCTCAGCTTTTTCTTTATAGTCCAACTCTCACATCCATACATAACCATTGGAGAATCCATAGCCTTGACTAGACGGACCTTTGTTGGCAAAGTAATTTCTCTGCTTTGCCATGTGCTGTCTAGGTTGGTCATAACTTTCCTTCCAAGGAGTAAACGTCTTTTAATTTCATGGCTGCAATCACCATCTGCAGTGATTTTAGAGCCCAGAAAAATAAAGTCAGCCACTGTTTCCTCATATATTTGCCATGAATTGATGGTACCGGATGCCATGATCTTTGTTTTCTGAATGTTGAGCTTTAAGCCAACTTTTTCACTCTCCTCTTTCACCTTCATCAAGAGGCTCTTTAGTTCTTCTTCACTTTCTGCCATAAGGGTGGTGTCATCTGCATATCTGAGGTTATTGATATTTCTCCTGGCAATCTTGATTTCAGCCTGTGCTTCCTCCAGCTCAGCGTTTCTCATGATGTACTCTGCATATAAGTTAAAAAAGCAGGGTGACAATATACAGCTTTGACGTACTCCTTTTCCTATTTGGAACCAGTCTGTTGTTCCATGTCCAGTTCTAACTGTTGCTTCCTGACCTGCATACAGGTTTCTCAAGAGGCAGGTCAGGTGGTCTGGTATTCCCATCTCTTGCAGAATTTTCCACAGTTTATTGTGATCCACACAGTCAAAGGCTTTGGCATAGTCAATAAAGCAGAAATAGATGTTTTTCTGGAACTC
Organism: Oryx dammah; assembly: GCF_014754425.2. Taxonomy (NCBI): domain Eukaryota; kingdom Metazoa; phylum Chordata; class Mammalia; order Artiodactyla; family Bovidae; genus Oryx; species Oryx dammah. The sequence continues at coordinate 63,703,097 of NW_024070201.1, forward strand.
TCTTGCTTGTTAAGGGGGATTAAATAAAATAACAAATAAAAATCTATCATTTGCCAAGATAAGATCACTTCCCAGGAATATGGAAGTGAGGGAGGAGGATACAGGGTTAATGGTGTTATTGACTCAGCCCCTCTGGTCTGGTAAGTCCATCACCCTTACTTCTCACCTGGCTGGAAAAGAGACAGGAAAGTGCCCCAAAACATATATGTAAGAAATAAACAGGTAAGTTTATTGAGAAATATTCTATGAAGAAATATTTAAAGTTGATCAGCTGAAGAGATCTGAAAATACAATAAGCAGACATAAACAATCTCCTGGACTTTTCCTCCTCCATTTGTGACAAAGGGCACACTGGTCATTTGGCTTCAGATCTCCTGGAGGAGGAAATGGCAACCTACTGCAGTATTCCTGCCTTGAAAATTTCATGGACAGAGGATTCTGGTAGGCTACAGTCCATGGGATCGTGAAGAGCAACTGAGCACACATGCATGAACGTACAAATTTCAGGGAATTTCAATATGATGTTAAAAGCCAGTTACAAAAACTAGGATTTAAAGAAACACCAACAGTGGAAAGGCAACTGAAGGTTTTCCTGCATGTATGCTAAAGCATTTTAATACTTGTTTAGCTAAAGTGCTTTTATACTGTTCATGCAATTTAATTTTAAAAATGATCCAGCAAAATGGGTAACATTTTCTTGTAAGTTAAAATGAGTTACTATGACCTCTTCACTTTATCAGTGAGGAAAAGAGCTAAGTAGGAAATAAGCAAAGAGAAACTCCAAAGGCATTTTTTTAGGGAATTCTGAGAAGAAAGGGAGGCCTGCAGAATTTCAGGTTTAGGGAAGACATGAGCAAGCCTGCTGCTGAGGGCAAAATAGGCCAGGACAACCTCTAGTTTTTTGGGCTGCTGTAGGTGAACAAAGGTTACTTTGCTGTCCACATTTAAGAACAAACCCTTACTTGTTGTCTAACCTAGGGATTGGTAAATAGTTTTTGTAAAGAGGCAGATACATTTTTCTTGGCATTTTAACTTTATCTTTTTATTTTATTTTTTAATTTATTTATTATTTATTTTACTTTACAATTCTGTATTGGTTTTGCCATACATTGACATGAATCCACCACGGGTGTACATGCATTCCCAAACCTGAACCCCCCTCCCACCCCCCGCTCCCCACAACATCTCTCTGGGTCATCCCCGCGTACCAGCCCCAAGCGTGCCATATCCTGCATCGGACATAGACTGGCAATTTGATTCTTACATGATATTATACATGTTTCAATACCATTCTCCCAAGTCATCTCACCCTCTCCCTCTCCCACTGAGTCCAAAAGTCCGTTATACACATCTGTGTCTTTTTTGCTGTCCTGCATACAGGGTCATCATTGCCATCTTTCTAAATTCCATATATATGTGTTAGTATACTGTATTGGTGTTTTTCTTTCTGGCTTACTTCACTCTGTATAATAGGCTCCAGTTTCATCCATCTCATCAGAACTGATTCAAATGTATTCTTTTTAACGGCTGAGTAATACTCCATTGTGTATGTGTACCACAGCTTTCTTATCCATTCATCTGCTGATGTATCTTTTTAATTTTTTATTAATTTTTGTTGGAGTATAGTTGCTTTCCAATGTTGTCTTAGTTTGTGGGTCATGAGGTCTCTGTGGCAACTACTCAATAGAAAATAGCCACAGAAAACATATAAACAGATGTGCATGACAGTGTTTCAATAAAACTTTATTTACACACAAAAAAGAACAGTCTTATTAAACCGCAAATGAGTTTTATCCTGCCAGTGCTTCCTAGGAAATAAGTACAAATTAAGCAACAAGAACTCACAGAGCACCACCTTGGAACCAACCAAGGCACCAAACAGTCAAGCACGTGCCCACAATCACATAGCAAAATTGAACTCACAAAGTTTCGGGCACATTATACGTTCATTCATTTATCTCAACTCTTCCACTGGATAAAGTATTTATTTATTTATTTATAAAACACTCTATGAAAAGTGAAAGTGTTAGTTGCTCAGTCACGTCAGACTCTTTGTGACCTCAGAGACTATAGCCCACTAGGCTCGTCTCTCCTTGGAATTCTATAGGCAAGAATACTGGAGTGGTTTGCCATTCCCTTCTCCAAGATGGTCTTCCTGACCCAGGGATCAAAACTGGGTCTCCTGCATTGCAGGCTGATTCTTTACCATCTGAGCCACCAGAGAAACCCATAAAAGACCCTATACTTTAATAGAAAAGATTTCTTGTCAAAGCATCAAAAAAATAAAATTTATACATAAAGGATTCAGAAATAACTTACCCTTCAAATGTCATCTTTTAATTAACATATATATTCACACATAGAAGCTAAAAGAGGTGTACACAGTCTTCTTAACCTCTTAAAACTGGTAACCTATTTTATTTTTGACTTTCTTTAGAAACTGCTTTATTTCTTTACTTCAGGCATAAACATCTTCTCTTGACCTTGAGTAGTCCTGAGAAGTGATTTTAAATTGCTACATCATTATTTTGTGTGGACAAGTGCTTCTCTTTCCTCTCTCTTTTTTTTTTTTTTTAAATCAGGGTAAACAAATATCAAGAGAGTTGCAGAGTATTGGGTTGGCCAAAAGTTCATAAAATCTTACAGAAAAACATGAACAAATTTTTTGGCTGACCCAATACTTTCGTATCATAGGCTTTGCCCAAGCCCTTCCCCAGCTCCCATGCTTAGGGCAGCCCCCCTGAGTGGAGATTTCATTTATAATTGTCCAGCTCTGCTTTTTCCTGAATTCACGCTGGAAAACATAAGACGCTTAACCTCTCAGTTCTGTTTTATTCATGCTAACACCAAGGCAATGAGAACAATGCCGACTGACTGGCACAGGTTCGGCTTTTGCTTATTTTAAAATTTTATTTATGTATTTGTTTTTGGATGTAGTGGGTCTTCGTTGCTGCTCAGGCTTTTTTCTCCTTGCGGTGAGCAGGGGCCACCCCTAGTTGCCGTGCATGGGCTTCTCATTGCGGGGGTCTCTCACTGCAGCATGGGCTCTGGGGCATGAGGGCTTCAGTGCGGCCCCCAGGCTCTAGGGAATAGGTTCAGTAGTTGCAAAGCACGGGCTTAGTTGCTCCACAGCGTGTGGGATCTTCCCAGATTAGGGACTGAACCCATGTCTCCAGCATTGGCAGGCGGATTCTTTACCACTGAGCCAGCAGGGAAGCCCAGGTTCAGTTTTTATAGATGTGGTGGAAAAGATGAATGAATGAGTGAGAGAAAGCCGGATGTCCTCAGGGCCATCGGCATTGTTTTCACAGCCTGGCAGCTAGCGCTAAGGCTCTCCAACACTGATGTATTTCTCCTGCTGACAAGACGGAGAACACTTAATCCCTCAAACAACCAGGGCTTAACTCCACAGAAGGGCAGAAGGGGCAATGGAGTCCTCACAGCATCATCTCTGAGTAGCACACGTTTTCAACACCAGGTTTCCAGGAAATAAGCTGACACAGTAACTGTTCAGGCAAATCTGAAAAAAGTCAGAGACTTCTTGATGAAAATGTGAGTTGGCCTGTTCCATACATGATGTCGGTTGTCAGACCAAAGGCCCAGGCTGAGGCCACCCCAGAAGGTGGCAAAGAAAGGGGCTTTCATCAAGGGCTCGCTCCTCTTTGATGTTAGAATATGCCTTTGTCTCCACTCAAAAACCCCACAGCCCTCCCCTGTAACCACATTTAATGAAAATCTCCACTGACTTGCTGTCCTTCGTGTTATAAATCTAAGACCAGAGGGGTGGTGGGGGGGAAAGATGTAGGAATCAGAGTCCTACACTGAGGCAGCTTGGGCTGCCCTCTCATCCCGACTCACTCCCCCGCCTCCTCTCAGGCTCTCTGAACTCCCCGTATTGATTTCTAACACAGCACATTCCTAACCACCTGAAGATCTGACCGCCCACTCCATGGGGCTAATGACAGATGCCAGGCAAATCCCAGATGGAAATGCTGTGAGTCAGGGGCGATGGAATGGTTACCAGGGCTCTTGATGACTCAGTATCTCCTCCTGTGACTTTGAAAACCACCCCACCACCAAGTGACTCTCAGTCTCAGGCTGGCTGGGTTCCCACCCTCAGCTGACCTTGGTCTTCCCCTTCTCATAGCTCCTCTTGGTAATAAGATAATGATAGCTGGAAAGTCAACACATTCATCATTCCCCTTGGGTATCAGGAGTGATAAGTCTTTCAATAGACTCCCTAGAAATCTAGTTTGCAGGCATTAGTACATTGGGGAGGAAAGGGAAGCAAAAATCAATCTGTCACTTTCTTCCCCTCTCCATCCTTTATCAAGCACACTGCTCTACTCCGTCACGTCTCATTCATTGTCCCCTCTCCCTGGGTCCCAGTCCCCACAAGAATGTACCCAAGCCTTTGAAACAAATCAGTTCACTGAATCCTCAGAGCCACCTTTCAAAGTAAGTATCATTTTCTTCATTTAACAGATGAGGACACTCAGGAACAGAATGGTAAATAAATTGTCCTAGGTGGCACAGCTTTCAGGTGAAAAAGCCAGCTCTTCCTAGGGCCAAAGTCTTATTCTTTTCAACACAATTCTTTGATTCTAGAGAGTTCACAACTTTGACTTTACAGATCAAGAATGCATCACCTGTGAAGTGAACACACTTGAAAATCAGATTACTCAAATTTTAATACTGAATCTGCCTCTCATTTATGCTGCTGGACAATCACAAACAAGACATCTTGCTGTGGCATTTTCCCCGAATCTCAAGAGAATGGATGTAGATTGATGGGGTTGTTAATATCACTGCAGTTAAACAGGCAATGAGCATAAAGTACTTTGGAAGAAAAATTGCATGTTTGTTGAGACATTACCATTATTCTCTCTAGAATTAAAACACATCAACAGATAAAGAAGATATGGTGCATATATATGTTAGAATATTACTCAGCCATAAAAAAGAATGAAAGAATGCCATTTGCAGAAACATGGATGGACCTAGAAATTTTTATACTAAGTGAAGTAAGTCAGACAGAGAAAGAAAAAAATATATATCACTTATGTGTTGAAATCTAATAAAAAATGATACAAATGAAGTTTTCTTACAGAACAGAAACAGACTCCCAGACCTGGAAATCAAATCTATGGTTACCAAAGGGGAAACACGGGGGGAAGTGATAAATTAGGAGACTGGGATTAACGTATATACATTACTATACATAAAACATAATTAACAAGGACTTACTGTACAGCACAAGGAACTCTACTCAGTATTCTGTAATAACCTATATGGGAAAAGAATCTGAAAAAGAATATATATATATATATATATCTGACTCACTTTGCTGTACATTCTAATATACTCTAACGAAGTATAATTGATTTACAATATTGTGTTAATTTCAGGTTGTAAATCAACTATGTTCCACAAAAATTTTTTTTTAAAGCCATCATACGTGTGGCTAAGATACAGATGGCTAAGGGAACAAAAGGGGTGAGTAACAGTCTCCCCCAGAGGTCCACACATACATGGCATTTCCAAGCAGTCTGTTCTTGTTTCTATCATGGCATTCTGAGTTCCTCCCCCTTGCTTTTAGATTTTCTAATCTCTTCTCTCTAATACCTCCTCTTCAGACACCTATTTAAATAGGACATACCTCACCTCCTGCTGCTTCTCTTCTGGGAATAGAAATTCTACATCTATAGCCAAAGGGAGTAAAACCCAAACTCGAGCATCTTGGAAGGGTCCCAAGTTGCCATTATCCTCAACAACTGTGCTAGAAATCCCCAGCACAGAAAGACAGCTGCTTCTGGGTTATTTCCAACACTGCAATATGAGCTGAATAGATTTTACTTTTTTAATTAGCATTGGCTACTAAAAAAAATTTAATAATGCACTTAAAATTTCCTGGCAATAAAACTCAGCAAATATTATTCAAGCAAAGCATTAGAATGTATAAATTAAGGAACAATAAAACTTGGGAATTCCCTGACAGTCCAGTGGTTAGGACTCTTGAGCATTCATTGAAGAAGGCGCAGGTTCAATCCCTGGTCAGGTAACTAAGATCCCACAAGTTGCACAACACAGACAAAAATATATAAATATTTTTTAAAGTAATACAAGAAAAGATATTTCCTTAAGAAAACAATAAAACTTATGCTTACCCTAAAAATCTAATCTGGATTTCCTCAGACATAAAAACAATCCCACTTGTTCCCCAATCCTCCACATGTTGAAAACCTTCTTTCTGAGCCAGAGTCTGCCAGGGGTCTACAGGGGCCTTGGTCAACCACATCTATCCCTTTGCCAGGAGCCTCCAGAATCAGTGTTACTGTCTTCACATTCAGGTTCACTGATGCCAAGCAGAAGCCAGATTTTCCTTCTACCAAAGGCAGATGGCCAAGAGCAGATGTCAGGCTGAACGAGGGTGATGCATTTATAATGGTATGTCCTATGGTTCACTCAGCCCTAAGCTGGCAGCAGCTTCATGCAGGCTAGTCCTCATTATAGCTGCCTCCCCCAGCTCTACAAGCTTGAACAAGATGAAGGGGAACTTCTTTTGGCCTGAGGATTCCTGGCTGGCTCTACCCTTGAATCACAACAGGTGGCCATGGGCACCATCTCATGTTTGGGAGACAACATCACTGACCCAGAATCACCCACTCTGCAAGACACCAGCCCCTCAAATCCCTGCAAGAATCCAGCACATGGACAAACTTAGGCACATGGAAGGAATTTCACCCTAAGGTTGGAAGGCAGATGCATGATAAAAGCAAGGGGAGAAAGCAAGTCTCAGAGAAATAAACATATGGTGAACCTTTTGGAATTTTTTTTTTTTTTCTGACACAGAGTCAGATGACTAGGATAGGACTGTGCACCAAGATGAAGTGAGCCTGAAAAGGACCATGTAAATTCCAGCCTACTAACGACAGAATACCCAGTACTTCTCCTTAATTCCTTCTGTGCTAGTGGGAAAAATACTAGAAAAGAGAGGAGCAGCAGATGACTTTAATTTCCTGAGTACTCCTTTTTGCAAAGCATTATACTTAATAGGCTCTCTCTCTTTTTTTTTTTTTTTTTTGGCCATGCCACATGGCATGCAGGATCTTAGTTCCCCAACCAGGGATCAAATCCTCACCCCCTGCAGTGAAAGCTCAGTCTAAACCACTGGACCGCCTAGAGACTGTCACACTAAATGAAGTAAGCCAGACAGAGAAAGACAAATATCATATGATATCACTTATATGTAGAATCTAAAAACAAGGTTACAAATGAATTTATCTACAAAATAAAGTTACAGATGTAGAAAATAAACTTATGGTCACTGAAGGGTAAGGAAGAGGGAGGGTAAATTGGAAGGGAGGGATAAATCAAAGATTGGGATTGACACATAGACACTGCTGCTGCTGCAGCTGTTGCTAAGTCGCTTCAGTCGTGTCTGACTCTGTGTGACCCCCTAGACGGCAGCCCACCAGGCTCCCCCGCCCTGGGATTCTCCAGGCAAGAACACTGGAGTGGGTTGCCATTTCCTTCTCCAATGCATGAAAGTGAAGAGTGAAAGTGAAGTTGCTCAGTCATGTCCGACTCTTAGCGACCCCATGGACTGCAGCCTTCCAGGCTCCTCCGTCCATGGGATTTTCCAGGCAAGAGTACTGGAGTGGGGTGCCAATGCCTTAAAATAGATAGCTAAAAAGGAGCTACTCTATATCACAGGGAACTCTAGTCAACACTCTGTAATGGCCTATGTGGGGAAAGAATCTAAAAAAGAGTGGATATGTGTATATGTATAGCAGATTCATTTTGCTGTCCACCTGAAGCTAACACATTATAAATCAACTATACTTGGTTTTCTCTTTCTAACTTAACTTCACTCTGTATGACAGACTCTAGGTTCATTTACATCATTACAAATGACTCAATTTTATTCCTTTTTATGGCTCAGTACTACTCCAGAACCTGCTATATAGCACAGGGAGCTCAGCTCAGTGCTCTGTGATGACCTAGAGGGATGGGAAGGGGAAGGTAAGGGGAGGCTCAAGAGGGATGGGACATAAGTGTACATATAGCTGATTCATGCTGTTATAGAGCGGAAACCAACACAGCATTGTAAAGCAATTATACTCCAAACAAAAATTAAAGAAAACAATAATAAATCAACTATATCCCAATAATAATTTAAAAGTAAATAGGTTATCTCATTTGTGTGTGTTAGTTGCTCAGTCATGTCCAACTCTTTGCAATGCCATGGACCGCAGCACTCCAGGTTCCTCTGTCCATGGCATTCTCCAGCCAGGAATACTGGAGTGGGTCGCCATTCCCTTCTCAAACTCAAATAAAGACACTATTATTCTCAGTGTACAGGTTGGAAGGTGGTAAGGCCACATGAAAGAGGTTAAGTAAGTTTCCAAGAAAAGAGCCATAAATGATGGAGGCAGGATTCAAACTCTGGCCCGTGTTTTAAATCATAATAATCTACACCCCATGTTCATACATATCCATCCATATACACACATAAGTGTATATATAACTACATCCATTTCCTAAAGGAAATCAATCCGGAATATTCATTGGAAGGACTGATGCTGAAGCTGAAGATCCAATACTTTGGCCCACCTGATGCTCAGAGCTGACACATTGGAAAAGATCCTGATGCTGGGAAAGATTGAAGGCAGAAGGAGAAGGGGACGACAAACGATAAGATGGTTGGATGGCATCATCGACTCAATGGACATGAGTTTGAGCAAACTCCAGGAGACAGTGAAGGACAGGGAAGCCTGGTGTCCTGCAATCCATGGGGTCACAAAGAGCCAGACACTACTGAGCAACTGAACAACAACAACCATACCCATACTTTTATTTTTCTGTGTGCATGTATATTCAAACTGGAACACATCCATACTAAGATATCAGCATCAAAAATGAAATACATAAAATGGCCAGGAAGAGCTAAATCTTTGCTGAGAAGGTTATGGGTTGGGCAGAAAACCCTTAAAAGAAACAGCTGCTTTATTCCTTATCCATTGCCACTGTAGTCATCCAATCTGAAACAAGTCTGGGCAGAGACAGGAGGCAGGCAACGGGAGGGCTAAGGAAGAAACTGTGTTGCATGACAACAAGAACAATATTTAGGAAAGGGAGGAATAAAGCTGTTCTCAGAAACAGCAAACAAGGGGTTGATGAACAGCTCAAACTCATGTGCTGTCTCTATGGGATACAGCACCAGTGTAAACAGCCCAAACCGCTTCCGGGTTGTACAAATCAGGATCATGGTGCCTGAGCTATACCCAAACTAGCAGACAGGAGGATAAATAAAAAAGATTGGAGACAAACCAACATGTGTGTTGAGGTGGGGGGAGGTTAACTGGTAATGAATGGACTTGGATCTTGAACTCAATGTTTCCAGGAGCTAGAAGGATGCTCGAATAGTCTCCTCATTTTTGAAGTGGGGACAGTGTAACTGTCACCAAGCTTCCAACCTATGTGGGGAAGTCAAGTCATAGCTCTTACCGCTCCCTGGGACTGTCACATGTCCACGTGCATCGTAATCAGAGTCACACCTCATTCCGCCCAGTGATCCCAGGGCAATCACATTACTGTGAGCACCTGGTAGGCCAGGAATACGCTTTCTTGGTGAACTACGCAGGTCGACGCTGGTGAGGACTTTTATCACAACAACAAGTCCGGGATCATCCCAATGGTTCTTTCAACATCTCAGCAAGTGTGGAGTGAGCAGGACAACAGACTTCCTGTTTGTCTCTCAGCAGAAGTCCAAAGAGACACTCCAATTTTGTAGATTTTCAAATTCCCTTCTTACCTTGTCCTCCATAATGGTGAGAGAGAGATTCTTCAACGTTTTATTCATTATGGACAAGAGACCTGAGTTTTCCAAACTGTATTCCATGGAGTGCTAAATCCACTGATGGTATAAGGTATGACATGAAAAGAGGTTCTGCAGCTGAACAACTTTTTAAACGCTAGTAACAGCTTGTTTTATTGTAGGGCTTTGCCGAGCCTATAATATTCTTTGTACCAAGTTAATTCCCACATTCCCCAAACTTACTTCATCATGACATCCTAGGTTTTATTATTTCTGCTGAATATCCTTTAATATTAGTATCTCATGAAACCTACTTTGGAAAACACCAGGCTAGACCATGAGCTCTCTCAACAGATCACAAGTGTCTTTAGGAAAAGGACTGGTCTCATTCATCCTGCTATCTCCAGTTTGTTGAATAAATATACAAATGCAGACATATCAGGCATATGTGATTTCCAGGGTCAGGTTATTTGTGACAAAGACTGCTGTTAGAAACAGCTCCTGCTATGATCTTTTGGAGTCTATTTTACAGGAAATCCATTGGGGCCACTTCTGTTGTTTAGTCACTCAATCGTGTCTGACGCGACCCCAAGACCTGTAGCCTGCCAGGCTCCTCGGTCCATGGGATTTCCCAGGCAAGAATAGTGAAGTGGGTTGCCATTTCCTCCTTCAGGAGATCTTCCTGACCCAGGGATCAAACTTGAGTCTCCTGCATTGGCAGGTGGATTCTATACCACTGAGCCACAAGGGAAGCCCCAACTGGGTCCATTACTAGTACATATATTTTGCTTTTCTGTGTATTACAGTTGGTCTCTCATTTCCATGAAGACTTGAATATTCACTTCTTCTGTTCTACCAGTGAATTGGCCAGGGGAGCCAGGTTTGCACAGAAAGGAGGCTGAACATCACTTAGAAGCAGGCAGTCGACCACCCAGTGGGAGGCAGAAAGCCAAAATAGAAAGAAGTAAAGCAATAAAGATTCTTTATACCAGCCAAGCCCTTCCTTCTGCTTGCATCCCAGGTGAGTGAAGTGGTATATTAGAAAATATGGGAGTAGATGCTACCAGCTAGAAGCTAAGCTCAGGCAACTCATCCTGGGCATCCTAGGTGTTCTCCACCATCACTACTGACTTCCAAAGTGGGGTCGCACAATATAGGGGATTAACTGATCATCTTCAAAGGAATCCTGTGAAGTAAATTGGCATAGAACTGGGTTTGAAAAACTGACACTTCAGTTCGCCGAAGTCCTCAAATGATTTGATTTGAGGCAAACCAGGCCAACATCCCTCCTCCACCCAGTGGTTTTCCATTAAGCTAGCTGGAAATTTATTTTAACCAATCATAAATTCAGCTTATGAGGACAATTGCTGCACCTCCCCATGAGCTAAAGTTGCCTGAATGTGTTCCTCACTCTCTTCTGGCAGCAGCAGCCCTGGTTTTCCAATCACCAAATCAACTGACCAGACTTCTACTTACCGACACTCGCTGCCAAACCACTAACTCAGCCCCCTGAAACAGCCAGAGTCTGGGAGAGGACAGTGATAAAGATAGATGTCTACCCTGCAGGGATGAGGGCATGTCCCCAACTCCAGAGGCAGAAGGTGACAGAAACGTGCGTCTTCATTTGGGCTCTCTTAACCACTGGACAAAAGACCCAAAAGATGGCAGATCCTCATTCAAGGTTGAAATGAACTGGTTAAAATCCATCTCAGTATTAATGGAGGGAGGCTGCATCTCCATCCCCTGCAATATCCATCAGCTGCGTTACGCCAAAAAAAGAAGAAAGAAAAATGCCTCCCCTTATTCATGCCAGGGCTGCTACTCCTATTCCATCACCTAAGAATTTACACATCGACGATCTTGACAGAATAAATCCATAAAAGACTAGTGCGTCACGGTCTCAGGGCCAGGCATGAAGCATGTCTCATCCTTAACTCTGTCGCTCCACAAACAGAAACGTGATTTTGATTATACAATTTGACCATGAGACAAAGAAATTCTCACTTCCCATGTCTAATCATAATGAGATGCATGTGCCTGTGGACAGCTACCCAGAAGTGAGTGGGATTTGCGATCTGCTTAACATTCCTGTTTCCACTAGAAAATGGCTCCTCTTGGGTTCCACGTGGTCCCACAGGGAGTGCTGAGGTCTCTCCCTCGTCACTTACGTCCACTCAGCCTCTACAGTGGTGAGCATGTGACCTTGCTGACTCAGGGGCCGGGGAATATCAGCTCTTGGAATATCCACAGGATAACCAGAACTCTTTCCTATCACCATGATCCTTATGATTTGGCCAAAATACAGACAGCAGATCTACCATAGCTGGACCCACTACTGACTAGAGCGGTGTTACTGCTTTGGTGCACGCATTATGGAGTCAGACTGGGCTCAAAACACTGATGTCCAGCTCTGCGACCTGGGCAGGTACTGTACCTCTCTCTCAGTATGTAAACTAGGGATAATAACTACTTACCTTGTAGGTATGTTCTGAGGATTAAATGAATACATGTAAAACATATAGGAGAATGCCTGGTATTTACCACAAATACCAGTAGATTATTTGGGATCTGGTCCCTTAGGTATGAGGCTTCCACCACTGGTGTTTCCACCATTACAAGTGAAATATCTGATGTGCAGCCCTACTTACTCCACTCTCAGCCCACACAGGCTCTGTGTCTGTATCACAAATAACAACTGAGAACAATGAAAGGAACAGCGTTGGGTGGTGAGTAGTAGAAAGTCCCATTGGTTAAGAGAAATATCTCCAGCCAGCTCTAATTCTCTACCTTCCCTGAGTGGTTTTGTTCATAGATATGAAGTTTGACTTTTCCTGCATTTTACTTCTTTCTCTCCATTATAAACCTAATGCTTTGGCCCAGATCTTGGGATGACTGACAAACAGAACTCCTTAAACACAGACCAGGCTTGAAATCTGATAACTTTTTGCCACTGATCTGGTAGCTTTCAAAGCTCCAGCTGGCCTCAGGGTCCTCTGCCCTGGAATTCAGGAATTAGAAAATGTAAACACTGCTTTTCCCTCCCCTTTAAAATAAAATGAGAGGGTTCTGGGCTCTTGTGACTTTCAAATATCCACAAAGTGGGGGTGACAGGTCCTCCCACATGAGGGGAGGAGCAGGGTATCACTTTCCCTCATTTATTACTGAAATGTGCACCCTTCCCCCCAAATCAATTGCAGCTTCTAGAACTAGGCTCAGAAAAGGAAGGTAGAGAGGTTTTCTCTTGCATCGGGATCGGCCACCCCTAGGAGGGCAGATGGAAATAATTTTCTGACTTAAGGCCAATCATTAGGTCCTCCAGACACCATGAGACGCCATAATCTCAGCCGTTGCTGTCTAGCCAGGGTAACGCAGATGCAGATAAATTTAAGTCAAACCCACAGTCCCTGCCAGTAGCATTCCAAAGCCCTCCCTAAGGCTTCTGGATATTTCTAAGGGACTTACATGCTCCAGGTCATCTCTGCCTCTGGGTCCAAAGGTGCTTTGTCCCCAGCTTACTGACCCAAATATAACACCCAACCTCACCCTCAACTTCAACCAACAGCCCACCCTTAAGGGCATTCATAAAACATTTTACTGGTGGTCATAGAGGTGAGATTGTGTTCCACAACACACACAAGTGAAAATATATTTATGTTCCCTGTCAGCTGCAAAATGCTCACTTGTACTTCTCCCCATTCAGCACCCAGCTTTCCACTTTTTCTCTTTCACATCCCATTTCTCCCCCATCCCTCCCAGGAACAGAGGTCAACAAGGCAAATATAAGCAGGGACTAGCAGGTAAGACACCTGTGAACTGAGAAGTGGGGTGTCAGACCAGACAGAGGACCCAGCCCACCTCAAAGCATTCAGGTTCAAAACCTTTCAAGCACTATACCCTGCTAAATACTTCTGCAGACCTTTACCCTAAGGCTGCCAGTCCTTCCCCGCTATAGTCTCCCTCTTTGCCAGAGTCACTCCACAACACAACAGTAGCGCCACCCACATGGAAGAGAGCAAGGACCCTCTCCTGCCACCTGTGTCCTGAAACCACGCCACGATTACATGCGCATCAGTGTAGGAGGCTGTTAGCTGTGTGAGTCTGTCAGCCGGGTACCAGGTGAGCTTGACTCAGGAAGCTGACAGTCTGGGCTCACCCCAGGCTCCACTAATCTTTTGTTTTCTTTTTATCATTATTGCTGTACTGTGCTAAGTCACTTCAGTTGTGTCCAACTCTTTGTGACCCCATGGACTATAGCCTGCCAGGCTCCTCTGTCCATGGGGTTCACCAGGCAAGAATACTGGATTGGGTTGCCATTTCCTTCTTCAGGGGATCTTCCAGGCCCAGGGACTGAACCTGCATCTCTTTATATCTCCTGCATTGGCAGGCAGGTTCTTTACCACTAGCGCCACCTGGGAATCATTTCTGCAGCAAAATGTAAATAACACAGACTTACCATTTTAATCACCTTTAAGGGTACAGTCCAATGGCCTGTGTAACCATCACTGCTATACATCTCCAGAATGTTATCATCAGATCACTGACACTCTACGCCCGTTAAAAACTAACTCTCCAATCCCTCCTCCTCCAGCCCCTGGTAACCACTGTTCTACTTTCTGCCTTTATGAATTTGACTCCTCTAGGCACCTCACATAAGTGGAATCATACAGCATGTATCTTTTTGTGTCTGGGTTCTTTCACTTAAGCATCATGTTTTCAAGGCTCATCCACGTTGTCATTTGAACCAGAACTTCACTCCTTTTTAAGGCTGAATAGTATTCCATTGTGTGTATAGACCCACATTCTGTTTACCCACACGTGGGTTGTTTCTCCCTTTTGGCTGCTGGCAATAGTGTTGCAGTGGACATGGGTGTGTGAATATTTGCTGGAGTTTCAGCTTTCATTTATTTTGTGTCTATTCCCAGAGGTGGAACTGCTATATCAAATGTTTCACCCTTCCAGGAACTGTGCCTATGTATCTTTGAACAGGGTATAGACCCTCTCTAAACCCCATCTGGGGAATAACAGCACCTGCTCTGCTTCGGTTTAAACACTGAGCTCATCATAAATGCTCAGATGTTTACTCTCCTCCTCCTCTGCCTTTGAGGTACTCTGACCAAATGATCTCTCCAGTCACTCCTAGCTCCTGAAACCCATGATCCCACCATCAAATTATTTCCCTGTTGGAAAAGTTAGGAGTTCTCAGAGTATATATCAAGGGAAAACCCTCTTCATAGTCCCCACAAAAATCCAGCCCTGCCAAGAAGGCCCAATTTTCATAGCTCTCTTCTTGGAATTTGCTAACACATCCCATTATAAACCAACATCTAATTTTTCTTGCCACTCCTTCCCTCTTGCTTTCTTTCCACATTCCCTGTCTCCATGGGTTGCTCCTGCCCACTGCATATCTGGGCTTCAGATTATCCTCCCCAGTTGCCTGGATGCTCGCTCCCCACCAGCTAATGTCTGTTGGAAGCAACACTTGTGAAGTTATTCATGTGAAAGCTTCATTCCCCAGAGTCACATCTTTTCAATGAGTTGTTCCTTTTAGGCTGGATCCTGCTGGCAGAGCTACTGCTATTTGGTGAAGTCAGTGGAATTGGGTTTCTCCCCTCACATGCTGTTTGTATTGGGTTATCACTTGGCCTGATGTTTGGATTCTCATCCTCAGACACGTGTCCCGAGTCGATGAGCAACAACCGTTTGCCGTGCCATCCTAGTGGATGTTTACATTTCATCAAATGCTCTTTTTAGAAAAGTAATTAGAGGAAACATGCTGCTAAGCTTTCCTTGACAGGGGCCAGATTCAGAATTCCAGCAGGGAGTGGACTCACTCGCTCACAACTTGAAATATTTTCCTTCTCCACTCCATCCCTCTGTGCTCCCTTTAAACGTGAATGTTTGACAGACAATGAAATGGCCTTGCTCTCCGGCTCAGTCAGCAGCTTGGCTGCCCAGACACCATGCACACTCCCTGAAGCTCTTCTTTTCTGTTTGGCTTTTTTGATGTTGTTAGTTTTGTTTTGGTCTCTAAGTCGCGTCTGACTCTTTATGACCCCATGGACTGTAGCCCGCCAGTCTCCTCTGTCCATGGAATTCACCAGGCAAGAATACTAGACTGGGTTGCCCTTTCCTTCTCCAGAGGATCTCCCCCACCCAAGGGTTGAACCCCTGTCTCCTGCATTGGCAGGCGATTCTTCACCAGAGTCAGCTTTCTTTCCTGAGTAAAAGGTATAAGAGATTCTCAGGTCAGGGATAAACAGGTTTTTCAGATCCTGGGCAAGGAAAAAGGGGCAGCTGAGCTTTAGTTTTCAGCTTTTATGGGTTTCAGCCATCTCACCTGCCACATTAGAAAAAGAGATGCCGGGACAAGAAAGCTAAAGCTGGGAGCCCTGGCACTATTGGAGGAAGCAGGCTCTTCTGGAGTTGGGCTTGGGCCACCGTGCCCTGGAAGGTTGGCTCCAAAAGGCAGAGGTGGAACAGGGACAAGTCTTAAGAAAATGTCACCAACTAAACCCCGGGCAAGTGGCTGGGTTAAAGGATTATCAGACTCCACCCTCCCCGGCTCCTTCTCCCTATATTATTGGGCTGTTCCAGATACCAGTAAAGCAAAATTCAAATGAAACACTCTTCAGCTTGAGAGTAAATCAGCAAGGAAGATTTCACCTGGGGCTGGCAGGTAGCTAGAAAGTATCGACTAAAATGGGGGGACGGGTGTGTGTGCTTTTCATGTATCTCGGTTTTTGTTCATTCACCATGAGGCGACGTGTGCCGAGGTCCAGCTTCCCTTCTACAGTAGCTGATGGCTTTCTACACCCTCACCACCCAACTTACTGTTTCATTGTTGGGCGCTTGCCAGCTCCATGCAGCAGTGAAGCACCCACTTCTTAAGTAAAGCAAAGGTGACAGGTCCCCAGCACAGGGGGCAGGTCACCCCCACAGAGGGGAGTAGCAAAGGCTCATACACTCCCTGCTCCTCCACAAAGCTGCCCTGTTTTATCACCTGTGCATCTTACCTCCTGAGCTCTCACCTTGCCTCCTGACACCTGGCTTCTCTAGCCATAGAGGGACAGATGCTCCTAAGAAGTCCTCCTTCCCTGCTTGCCCAGCAACAGTCACAGGACAAGCCTGCTCTCCCCTTGCTCTGCTGGGTCAAGAGGCTCCCAAGAGCTCTGTCTGGGTCTTGTTTCAACCTCACTTGCCCCAGGAGCCTATCTGACGTGGGGTTTGTGGCTCAGAAAATGACATGTGAAAAACACAGAAGCCACAGTTCTTTCTAAATAAACTCTGTGCATCCCCAAAATCAACTTGCACTCTTCACCCCAGCCTTTTCTTCTTCTTTCTCATCCTTATCGGAAAGGAAGTGTATATATGCTGAGTGAGCACCTCTCCCTTGCTGGGAATCTGTTCTGAACGGTTGTGGTGTGAGATTTCCTCAACAAGATGCTTCAGGACAAACACCCTCGCTGCAAGCCCTGCTCTTATTCACCTCTTTCCTCCCAGCTCACCTGGGAGGGAGCTTTTTCCAGGTAGAGATTTGGCTTTTGCATGGCAGAGGGGGCACCTGAGCCTGGGTAGAACCCCAGCGATAATTTTGTGCTTTAAAAAGCTTAAAAAAAAAAAAAAAAGGCACATAAACGGAAGCTGGTACATTTTCTGAGGCAGTTCAGTCCTACAAGTTGGGATGGCAGAAAAACGGTGTCACGTTCTTAGAAAGAAAGAGGGACACTTCAGCACCACCAGCCAAGCCCCCAAGATTCCCACTAGAAGAAAGCTCACCACCACCACCCACAGACACACAAGCACCTTCTCTTGGGACACCCCGCTCCTGCCCCCTAACTAACCCCAGGAGACAAAAGTCCCCTCCTGGGGGCTCCTGAATGCGACCCACAGTACCTCTTGGCAAGGACGAGATGAGAAGGAGTTGCAGGAAAGTAAGCCCCAGCTGCGGCCACCAGCCCAGCTCCATCGTTCCCGCGGCGGGGCCCGGAGTGACTGCTGGGGAGGGACCGAGGGAGGCCGGCGGGCAGGCGGCTCCTACGCGGACCTCCCCAAGCCCCAGCTGAGCAGGAGCTCGGGTTTCAGCTCGCCAGGCTCTCCCATCCTCATCCGAGGGGAACCACCTTCAGCTGGCGCGACGTCAGCCCAAACCTCTACTCTCGGCGGCCGCCTTAACCCTTGCGGAGCCCGGGGAGGTGTGGCCGCGCGGGGAGGCCCCGGGCTGTGGCTGGAAGGGAAGCTGCGGGGCACGGAGGCCCGCCCAGGTCCGGCTGGGCTCCCGCGGGCGGTGAGGGCAGGGGAGAAGCCAGCAGGACCCTGAATGGGGGGCGGAGGTAGCCGGGGCTGCGCCCCCTGCACCCCTCCCCGTGGCCCCCCCACCTCAGGTGAGGTCTGAAGCCCCACCCCCACCTCCAGCCCGGATGGGAGGTCCAGTGCCTGCCTTGACTGCACACACTGAGTCCGCCAGATTAAACGCCTGGCCTTGGGGGAGGGGTGAGCTGGAGACGGGGTGGGGGCAGGGGAAGCAGTCAACGTGTCTCCCCCTCCACCTGTATCCCCAGTCTCCTTCCTGCCCAGCGTTTGCTCCCAGCGCTCACAGTCTGGAAACCTTATCCTTTGCCTCTATAGGCTGCTGGGGGTATTCTGCATGGTCCCACAGCGCCCATTATGGTGAGTTCAGCAGCTTAAAGAGCTCCTGTCCACATGCCAGGCAGGGTACTGGGCTCAGGGATAAAAGAACACACAGGCATTTTCCCGGTAGTGAGGCCGTTCAGTCTATGTATGGAGATAGCAAATGAAATGTTGAAGTGAGGAGGAAGGATGTGTTACAAGATAACAGCTGACATTCTTGATCATTTTCTCTGTGCGAGGCATCTGAGTACCATACATGTATCAATTCATTTATTCCTCATAATACACCTGTCATTCAGTCTTACAGAGAGAGATACTGGGGCATGAGAATTCAATAGCTCATCCAAGTAATTGGCAGAGCCAGGGTTGGAACCCAAGCAGCTTGGGTCCAGAAGCTATAATCCCAGCCAGCAGGCACACTGCTTCTTAAAATTCTGTGTATGCAGTGTTTTATTTAGCCATTTATAGTCACCATGTACAGTAGATGGCACTGTCCCCGTAGTATGGATGCCAAAACCAAGACTCAGAGATGAAATGACTTGTTCAAGGTCACTTGGCTGGAACTGTCAGAGTAGGACTGACACCCAGGTCTAACTCAGGGAAGCGCTGGGGTTTCAGGACATGCTTGATCTCAGTTTGTGAGGTCAGATGAAGAACCGAGGTTGGGAGGAGTGATCATTCCGGCCTAGATCACTGGGAGGCTTCCCAGAACTGGGGAAGCTTGAGCTGGGACCTGAGAGAGGCAGGATCTCAATCTCTGGAGGGAATGGGGGAGGTCTCTCTAAGAAAAAGGGCTGAGTTCATCTAGTGCCACTGGGAAATAAATGACTATTTACATGTTTAATTAAAGGATACTTTTATCCTTTAATTATCCTTTCTTCAAAGGATCCATGACAATGTAAACCATTAAAATGAATTTCAGACACACACACGCACACACGCATATATATGGAATCTAGAAAGATGGTACTGATGAAACTATTTGCAGGGCAGTAATGGAGACATAAAAACAGACTTATGAACACAGTGAAGGAGAGGGTGGGTCAAATAGAGTAGCTTTGAAACATATACAATTCCATATGTAAAATAGATAGCTGGTGGGAATTTGCTATATGATGCAGGGAGCTCAAACCTAATGCTCTGTGACAACCTAGAGGGTTGGGACCAGGTGGGAGGGCAGTTCAAGAGGGAGGGGACATATGTATCCCTATGGGTGATTCAGGCCGATGTATAGCAGAAACCAACACAATACTGTAAAGCAATTATCTTCCAACTAAAAATAAATAAATTAAAAAAATGAATTTTATGGACTTCCCTGGTGGTCCAGTGGCTAAGACTCCAAACTTTCAAGGCAGGGGGCCTGGGCTTGATCCCTGGTCAGGGAACTAGCTTCAACTAAGAGTTCAAATGCCCATAACTAGAGATCCCGCATGCCACAACTAAGACCCGGTGCAGCCAAATAAATAAAATAAATAAATATTAAAATGAATTTTAAACAGTTTTGAGATTATATATATACACACACACACACATACATATACAATCTCATTGGAAAAGACCCTGATGCTGGGAAAGATTGAAGGCAGGAGGAGAAGGGGATGCCAGAGGATGAGATGGCTGGATGGCATCACCAACGGGGTGGACATAAGTTTGAGTAAGCTCCAGGAGTTGGTGATGGACAGGGAAGCCTGGCATGCTGCGGTTCATGGGGTCGCAAAAAGTCGGACACGACTGAGCAACTGAACTGACTGATACAAACACACACACACACACATATCTCAGAACAAAAGCCAACTCAAGAGGATAAACACTCTGTACAGTTTGGAGAGAAAAGGTAAAGAGAAGGCATGTAGTCATGGTGCTTGGATTTTATTCCATAGTTAATGGAAGACTCTGACTATTTAGGAGCAGAAGGTGTGGGGCCCAAAGCAAAGTCCGAGAAGAAAAGCCTTTCTGGTGTCCAGAATGGGGGATGGAGGAGGCCAAGGCCTGGCTAGAGAGAACAGCCTGGAGCGAGGAGCAAGCAGTGGAAGCTGAAGGGAAAACAGTGGGAAGAACTTGGGGAAGGCAGAGTCTTGGGATTCAGGACAGCCTGGGAGCGCAGGAGCACAGCCACAGGGACCCCACTCGGGGAAATCCCTGAAAGCCAGCCCTGCTTCTGGGGCCCACCGCAGCCAAAAGACTGGGAGCAAGAACCTAGCGGTCAAATCCTCCATTCACCACCAACTCTCGGAATCTCAACTGTCTCATCTGTAAAATGAAAATAATAACCAAAGCTACTTTGTGGACTATTTGGAGAATTTAATGAGATTATGTACATAAGACCCTTAGCACAGGGTTAAGCTCGTTCTAAATGCTCAATAAATATAAATCACTGTCTGTATTATCTGTCTGAGACTGACCCCATGGAAATCCCAAGGTATGGGCCTTCTTCCTCACCCTCAATTTCTCTATTAAAGTGAAATTTGTTAAAACAGGCACCAAAAATAACCTTAAAGGAGAGGGTGGGGAAAGTGCCAAAGGGCAGCTGGGTAGGAGGTTAGAAGAGGAGAGGTTTACTTTCTTGCTGGTCAACCAGCCCTAGTCCTTTGGTGATGGGAGTAGGGAGGAGTTGACATGGTTTCCAAGTAACCATAGGATATGGTCTCAGGTGGCCTCAGCTTGCAATGGTTTGGAGCAGGGCTTGGGTTCCCGGCCAGAGATTGAGACCGGGGTGGGGTGGTGAAAGTACCAGATCCTAGCTCCTAGATCAGTGGTCAGTGACAAGGGCCCTGGGCCTTTGGCTTTGCGGAAAATAATTTCCACAAAGATAGAAAGTGGTGAGATAAGTAAAGTGTTTATTGAGAGGGAAAAAGCGTATAGTAGGTGTGGATAGACACACGAGGGGACTCTGAGAGAGAGTCACTGAGTCGTGCCCTTGTGGCAGTTTGAATGACTTTTATAGGGTATTTCTTCCAGGGTTTTCTGTAGCCAACCATTTTGATTTGCCTGGTTCAAAGTCCGTATTTGGTATATCTCAGGATCCTCCCATGCATGTGCATGCATACATCTCTTAGCTTAGATGGATTTTACAGGCATATGGGTAGCTTGGCATTAGTTAGCATCACTCCCCTCTGACCTCCAAGGAGCTTTTCTGCACATGTGTGATGGGGAGGTCTTCAGACTTTGAGAATAAGAAATACGTGGACTGGGCAGGGCCCAGCCTCCTCCCTTATTTGTCTGTTCATCTCTTCTTGGAGTTTCAGTGCTTAGGGATGAATCTCCAATCACGTTACCCTTGGGGCGGTGGGGGGGGGGTGCAGGGTGGGAGGGAGGCTTCTACCTCCTGCCTCAGTCTACCCAGCAGCTTCATCCCTACAGCAATTTAGCCCACAAGGGCGGGGCCCCAGGTGTTGCCTGTGACTCTCTAAAGAAGTCTCTACTGAAAGGTCTTTGCTGCTCCAGGCTTAGGGGACTGGAAACAGGGCTTCACATCTATTTTTGGAATGCCCACAGGAATAATGTCACTAATTTGGGTTTGCAAATTTCCTAGGACTAGGGAACCTGGAAAGGAATTCTCAAAAAGGAGTGAGGCACATTCCTCTGGGGAACTGAAAGCAGCGATCAGATATTACCTTGTTGAACTTGACAATAAAGTTTGACTGGGAGAGGAAGAAGGAAGTGATAACTATGATACAAAAAAGGTGGGTAGTTTGTCTGAGGGCATACAACCCTACATAAATTTCAGCTTTCCCATGCAAGTTTAGCTTCTCTTTCCATTAACTCCATTTTTCATATTGATAGAGGTTAGTGTTGTTCTAAATCAGGATTCTTGACCCAGGTTCCATGGGGTCTACCAGGAGGACTTTTCACAGGGCCTTTGAACCTCTGGAAATGATATGCAAATTTTTCATGCAGTTTTTGGAGCAAGAGGAAGTCATGGCCTTCTTCAAAATTTCATAGGGATCTGCAAACACCCAGGTTTTTTAGAATCACTGATCTTTACAAGTTAACATCGAAATTCACCAAATATTTGTTGGGTTTGGGGAAAGTGGTTTGGTACATACAGTGATTGAGTCTAGGCTATAAACTGCACGATGGATATTTTTAGGACCCCCCCCACCTTTTTTTTTTTTTTTCTATTTTTGTCTTAAGAGCACTTGCTCTGGCTCATACTGCCTAGTGCTGAATCCAGGTGGACCGCTAGCTACTTGTGTACACCTCAGTAGGTTATTTCACCTATGATAGCTGTAGTTTTCTCATCTGTTAAGTGAGGAGAATAATGGTACCTGCCCCCATGGGGTTGGAGTAAAGAGCTCAGAACAGTGTCTAAAATACACTAAGTACTCAGAAAACACTATTTTTATTATGGTTCTCTCCCCCTCCTGCCCTCACTTTCTACACCCACTTCTGGGAGGAATAAATCACTAGAAAGGCTGGATGTAAAAGAGGCAAAGTGCCATGCTGGGGAACAGGGAACGATACCTGGAATTAAAAATTATCTTCTTATAATGAGCACTCAGAAATCAACAATTGGCTGTAGTAGATGGAGTCAGGCCACCCATTTAATTACAAGTCACAATCCCCACTAATTTTCACATGAAAGGATGAGGCACTCTAAAAAACCTGGACCTTTTTCACTGCCATGGGAGGCTGATTGCATGTGAATACACGGAACGAAACTGCAGTGGAGGCTGTCTTGTGAATGACAACAGCTCCCCAGTCTCCAAGCTGTAACTTTTTTAGATCAGCAGCTTGAGCAGAGACCATCGAGGGCAAGCCAGAGGGAATAGCTAGGGTGAGACCCGTCTGTAAGCCAACGAGAGGCATCCCAGACTGCTTGCTGGTCATTACGTTTGGTTTTCATCAGCTCTACGAAACACCAAGTTCAAGTCACCCAGGGCCAGAGATGGAGAAGGGTAGGTCTAGGAAAGACAAAGGGCCTTTCTACCAGAGTCTGCTCTAACTGGCTCCGCCATGGAAGTCTCCAGCCCCAGTGAATCCCGGCTGTTCACCTACACAAGTGATGATGTTGTGTCTCCAGGGCTGGCTCAGCTCCACTCCCTTTCCACCAGGAGCCGGGCAAGCGGGTAGGTGAGTCTGTGGTTCTTTCTGTGGCCACAATCTTCTTGCTCTATGTCATTCTTTATGGAACTCGCTGAAAGAAGGCGTGCTCCCTTCCTTCGTGGTCATTGCACTCTTGAATCTCTTGGGGAAACCAGTTCTTGATTTTCATGTGTGTATTTATAAACTTCCACTTAAATCAAAATTTCTGCTATGCCATGAGCTGCAAAGCTTTATAAAGAACTCTGACAAAAACTGGGACCCCAGTCCAAATGACTAACTCAAGAGTTACATATAGCTGCACCATTTTGATGTATAGTTGGGCCATTTTGGGTGCGGAAAGGACCAAAACAGAAAAATTTCGAGGGAAGGCAGCAGGGTATGGTGGCATGAAAAAGGCACCAGGTCCCAGCATGAACCAAAGCTCTACTACCTACCAGCTGGGTGAACTTGGACAAGTCCATTGGCTCCACTAAGTCTCACTTTGAAAGAAAGTGAAAAGTATCAGTCACTCAGTCGTGTCTGACTCTTTGCAACTCCATGAACTGTAGCCCACTAGGCTCCTCTGTCTATGGGATTCTCCAACCAAGAATACTGGCGTGGGTTGCCATTTCCTCCTCCAGGGGATCTTCCGGACCCAGGGATTGAAACTGCATCTCCTGTGGCTCCTGCATGCAGGTGGATTCTTTACCATATGAGCTACCAGGGAAGTAGCAGTCTCACTTTCCTCATCAGTAAAAGGGAGGTGAGAGCTGCCTTATCATTCTGGTGAGATTAAAATGAGGCTGGCCTGCATAATGATAGCTCAATCAAGGGTGACTGTTATGAACATCTAATCTTAGAGTTTCATTTTGAAATAGGGACCATTCCCCACAGCTCTGGTGATGGAAGTTAGGTTATGTTCCTATATTGATTTTGAAGCCAACGTGTGTCTGAAAAATATATTGCCTTGAACAGTTATGCTTCCAGCTGGAGGTCTAGGGGCAGAGTGTGCATTTGTTCAAAGACAAATTGAGAGGTGTGACCTGAGAGGACCCAGTCCAGGTGCTAAAGAAAAAAGTATTCTGACATTTGTTAAAGACTGTAGGGAAGGGGACTTCCTTGGTAGTCCAGTGGTTAAGAATCCACCTTGCCACGCAGGGGACATGGGTTCAATCCCTGGTCAGGGGAACTAAGCTCCCACGTGCCACAGAGCAATGAAGTCTGCACTGCAACTGCTGAGCCCACGCAACACAGCTAAAGAGTCTGAGCACCACAACAAAGGGTCCCGCCAAAAGACGGAACATCCCAGAGGCAGGTAACCAGGGGATCTGAAGGTCAGAAAAGTTAACCTGAGAAGGCGACATTGAACTTCAGAGCTGAAGAAGCACAGAGGGAAGGGAGAGTACAGGACAAGAGATGAGAAAGACTGTGTACTTGGAGGCTACAGGTGCAGGCAGGCCTTGAGAACCATGAACTTGGTTCACGGGGGTCATGGAAAGAGCCTGGGGGTCAGTGACTGGATGGTTGGTGCCCCAGTTTCCCCTCTCTGCAACAACATGCAGTATGCAACGGGATGGAGAGAAGCGGCTTGAGAGGCACCGAGGAGGTAAAAAGGATGGGATCAGTGATCATGGTATAGATTGAGGAAAAATACAGGAGCAAAGTGAGTGTTATCCCTGTTGCTAACCACATAGGAGTGGACAGATGCATGGCGGTGAGCTGCACAGGACTGCTCTCCTCTCTCTCAGCCTCTCTCTCTGTCGCTCTCTCTGTCAGATCACTCACTCTGGGAGAAGTCAACTATGCAAAGCTCACATGGAACGGAACCAAAGCTTCCTGACAACAGTCCCCCAAAGGAGCTTGGGAGCACATCCTCCCTTCTGGGGCCCTTCTGGTGGCTGCAGCCCTCAGCAGCAACTTGCCTGCAACCAGCAAGAGTCCCCTTAGCCAGAACCACCCAGATAAACTGCTCCCAGATCCCCGACCTTCAGAAACTAGGCAAGATAACAAGTCGTGTTGCTTGGCACTGCTAAATTTGTTCCACAGCAAGAAATGACTAACACAAAAGATCTCTGAATTGGATGATCTTCAGAAGAAACTGAAAGTGTCTATCTACACAGTCGGTAAATCTGCAGCCAAATGAAAACTGCTAGAGTTTAAGGACCCAACGGTGAGAAATTTAATAGAGTGAGACTATCACAGGAAAGAGGCTTTCAGCAGCACGTAACCGCAAACCCAACTTACCTGGCTTAAACAATAAGGAATTGTATTGTCCAGTACAGCAATAAGTCCACAGTTAGGACGACTCCAGAGCTCAGCCTGTGCCCCAACAATACTGTTAAGTATTTAAATAGCTCTAAATAACCAGCAGATATATATGGTATGCACATATTTATATAGAATCTTAGGACATATAAATATAGCATATGTTGTATGGATGGCTAACAGGAGCATAGAAAGCGCTCATCATCGTTAGTTATTAGAGAAATGCAAATAAAAACTATAGCAATGTATCATCCCACACCTGTCAGAATGGCCATCATCAAAAAGTCTACAAATAATAAATGCTGGAGAGGGTGTGGAGAAAAGAGAAACTTCCTGCACTGCTGGAGGGAACGTAAATCGGTATAGTCACTGTGGAAAACAGCATGGAGGTTCCTCAAAAACCTAAAAATAGAGGTGCCATATGACCCAAATGAACAGAGGAGTCTGGTGAGCTACAGTAACTGTGGGGTCACGAAGAGTTGGACACAACGGAGTGACTAGCACACACAGTCGCTTTAGTCACGTTCAGCTCTTTGCAATCCCACGGACTGCAGCAGGCCAGGCTTCTCTGTCCATGGGGTTCTCCAGGCAAGAATACTGGAGTGGGTTGCCATTTCCTCCTCCAGGGATCTTCCTGACCCAGAGATTGAACCAGCATCTCTTAATGTCTCCTGCACTGGCAGCCAGGTTCTTTAACACTGGCACCACCTAGGATGAGTAATATTCCACCATATATATATATATTTATATATTACTCAGCCATAAAAAATAATGAAATAATGCCACTTGCAGCAACACGGATGGACCTAGAGGTGATCACACCAAGTGAAGTAAGTCAGATAGAAAAAGACAAATATTTTATCACTTATATGTGGAATCTAAAAATTGGTACAAATGAACTTATTTACAGAACAGAAACAGACTCATGGACATATAAAACAAACTTATAGTCACCAAAGGGGAAGGCAGGGAGGGATAAATTAGGGGTATGGAATTAACAGATGCATAAATCCCATGGACAGAGGAGCCTGGTAGGCTACAGTCCATGGGGTAGCAAAGAGTCAGACACAACTGAGCAACTTCACTATACTACCATATGTAAAATAGAGAATAAAAATTTACTGTATAACATAGGGAACTATATTCACTATTTTATAATAACCTATAATGGAAAATAATTTTTATAAAGGATATATACACACACATATATGCAAATCACATTGCTGTACCTGAAACTAACACCGTTTTGTAAATCAACTACACTTCAGTTAAAAACAGCATATGTTACTTGTGAGTACAAAATTATCAATAAACTATTAAAAATAGGTAGAATTGACATGGTGGTGGTGGTGGTTTAGTTGCTAAGTTGTGTCCGACTCTTGCGACCCCATGGAAATGACATACAGTACCTTAAAGGCAGTAGTTACCATTGAAAAGAAGGGGTATCAGGATTCCCTAGTGGTCTGGCGGTTAAGAATCCACCTTACAATGCAGGGTACAACGGTTCTATCCCTGTCCGGGATCCCACATGCCGTGGAGCAACTAGGGCGATGCGCCATGACTACAGAGCCCACACGCTAGAGTCCATGGCTCGCAAGCTGCAAGTGCGGAAGCCTGCAAACTCCAGAGCCCGTGCTCTGTAACAGGAGAAGCTACCGCAGTGAGAAGCCTGCATACTGCAGCTGGACAGTGGCCCCACCCACTGCAGCTAGAGAAAGTTCACACACAGCAATGAAGAACCCAAAGACCCAGCATAGCCACAAAAAAAGAAAAGAAAGGAAGGGTGTCGCAAAATGTGATATATGAAAGTTTAGCTTCAATATTAAACAAGTAAAAGAGAAACCGAAGCAATTGAAGCCAAATGTTAACATCTGTCTCTCTTTGAGGCTAGTACATATGGTTCTGTTATAGTCTGGAATTTTTTTGGATGTCTGGATTATTAATAATTATACATATATTTTATAAAGTAGCTACAAAAATGTAAGAAAAGGATGCATGGGAAAATATTTTAATGGATAGAGAAGACAAGCATTTATTCTTTAAGGAAACATTTTGAAAGAATAAAATAATGCCATTCGCAGCAACATTGGTGGACCTACAGATTATCATAAAAGTGAAAGAAACAGCAAGACAAATGCCATATGATATCACTTATATGTGGAATCTAAAACATGACACAAAAGAACTTGTCTATGAAACAGAAACAGACTCACAGATATAGAGAACAGACTTGTGATTGCAAAGGGGCTGGGGACTAGGGGAGGGATGGACTGGGAGCTGGGGACTGGCAGATGCAAACTGGTACATATAGAATGGATCAACAACAAAGTTCTACTGTATAGCACAGGGAACTATATTCAAAATCCTGTGAAAAAGCATGATGGAAAAGAATATGAAAAAAATGTATATATAAGTATAACCGAATTACTTTGCTAGGCAGCAGACATTCACACAACGTTATAAATCAAGTATACTTCAATTTAAAAAAAAGAAAACACTTTGAGTGTCTCCTACGTGTCAGCCACATTCTAGGCTACGGGGACAGCATGGTGAACAAGACAGAATGATTCCTGTCTTCATGGAGCTTACATCCTACTGGGCAAAGATATATAACAAACAAAGAAGGGCAGATCAGATGGGAGAGCGCTATGCTACAAACAAAGCAGGGAAATATTCTAGGAGGAATGGAGGAAGGTACTTCAGTTTGAGGAATCAGAGCGAGCCTCTCTGAGAAGAGAAAAGGTGACACTGAAGTTGAAACCCAGATTAAAACATCGTGAGAGCCTCCAAGGAAAGGGCATCCCAGGCACAGGGAATGGCTAACGTAAAGGCTGTGAGCTAGGAACAAGCTTAGAACGTACAAGGAGCACAAAGAAGTCCAGTGTGGCCAGCACACAAGTACATAACCCATTTTCTAGAAAAGAGGGCATATGGCAGGGGCCACGAGAACATGCTCGGATGATCAAGTGAATTCACACCAATGTCACATTACCTTTGGGGTATCGGGGAATTCTTTGAAAATTTAGTGAAAAACTATGGATCCCAGAAAAATACACACATAGTGATTTTTGCTTATAATTTTGGAATACGCATGGACCCTCTGAAGCCCACCCAGAAATGATCTCATTGCAGCATTCAAACTCAAGCCACATTATTCCCAGTTGGTGAGGGTAGGGGGCCTGACCATTTTTACTCAAATGCAGGCCATTTCGACTCTAGTGTTCCCTACCACACCGACCAATGCTACACCAGTCTGAAGGTCTCCTACCCCATCCTCCTGTGTTTCTGCTTGCTTTCCACCAGGTCAGACCTACA
The DNA here is from genome assembly GCF_014754425.2 of Oryx dammah. NCBI lineage: Eukaryota > Metazoa > Chordata > Mammalia > Artiodactyla > Bovidae > Oryx > Oryx dammah. The sequence goes on from NW_024070201.1 coordinate 63,732,150, forward strand.
TAGTAGTCTGAAGGCTCTCCCTGCCTAATCCTGCTTCTCTCCCTTTTATGTTTCATAGGCTTTACCACCAAGAATTCTTTTTCTTTTTCAACGTACCTATTTTCGGTTGTGCTGGGTCTTCGTTGCTGTGCATGGGCTTGTCTAGTTGGGGCAAGCAGACAGTACTCTCCAGGCGCTGTGTGCAGGCTTCTCATTGCGGTGGTTTCTCTTATTGAGGTGAGGACTCTATAGCAGGGGTTTAGTAGTTGTGGCACATGGGCCCAGCTGCCCCAGGGCCTGTGGAATCCTCCTGGACCAGGAATTGAACCTGGGTCCCCTGCACTGGCAGGCAGATTCCCAACCACTGGACCACAAGGGAGGTGCTACCACCAAGAATTCTATCTGGCACTTCTAACTTTGCTTGGTGTCTGTTTCTTAGACACCAATACAACCAATATTGTATTGGGACCAACCAATACAATCAGTACCGGGAATAATAAAAAACAAGAGGTGGTAAGGGGGGTTGTGGTTCTAGATCACAGAGCTGGCAAAGAAAGCCCCATTCCCCAATGGTATTTGCAGTATAGATAACCCTGGCACAAGGTGGCAACCCAACTGCTAAAGATTTCCCAGGTGGCAACTTAGAAGTACTTCCTAGTGGAGGAGAATGCCTGGGCTGGGATGAAGATTCAGGCTTTTATTCATTATGGAGGAACAGCACATTTAAGGACAATGGAATCAGCCGGTTACTAAGTTGATCTGATGCCCTGCAGAGGGATAATGAGAAACTAAGTATAATTAACAAATTTAAATACTAAGTGTGAAAGCCAGTGGTCCTCTTTGGTAGTTCCTGCAGTAGGAGAGTGGATTAAACTGAGAAACAAACTCAGGTTCTGATATTTATAGCCTTCAAAGACAGTGGAATGCTTAGTCATGGCTGGTCTACTATGCTACGATATCAGTGTCCTGCCTGGAAAAACTTGAACTCTTGAACCTGAGATTGACTCATCTGTATGGATACTCCCAAAGTATGTGGTTCCACTGAATTCCATGAATCCCCTGAGCCTTCAGAGATGGCTCATCTGTTCCTGTTAAGAACCAGAGCTCCATTCTTGGGAAGAAATAGTATGGGTGTTTTCCCACTACAAGAAGGTAAGGGTCCTCCTCAGGACTTTCGCTCAGGCCTGTCCTGGCTACTAGGCCAGAAAACAGGGTTAAGTTCCATCCTAATCCCAGTTTAGAACATGATGAGGAAAGAAAGAGACAAATGCCAATGGAGCTGCAAGAATTAAGTAGCATGTACCAGCAGGAGCCAGGGGAGTACCCATGGGATTGGATTTTGAGGGTGCTTGATCAAGGAGTAGGGCTTCCCTGGTAGCTCGGATGATGAAGTGTCTGCCTCCAATGCAGGAGACCTGGGTTCAATCCCCGGGTCGGGAAGATCCCCTGGAGAAGGAAATGGCAACCCACTCCAGGACTCTTGCCTGGAAAATTCCATGCATGGAGAAGCCTGGTAGGCTACAGTCCATGGGGTCACAAAGAGTCGGACACAACTGAGCAACTTCACTGGCACTGACTGGATCAAGGAGTACAGAACAGAAGAATAGATAAGCAACAGTTCACTTAATTGGGAGTACTCTTTAGGAATGGATTTAATGCCTTGGCAACAACCCTAGGGTATAGGCAAATTTGGTAGCAGGTAACTCTAAAAAGGGCTTTCCAGGTGGCTCAGTGGTAAAGAATCCCCCTGCCAATGCAGCCGATATGGGTTTGATCCCAGGGTTGGGAAGATCCCCTGGAGAAGGAAATGGCAACCCACTCCAGTATTCTTGCCTGGGAAATCTCATGGACAGAGCAGCCTGGAGGGCTACAGTCCATGAGGTGGCAGAGCCAGACATAACTTAGTGACTAGAAACAAAAGCAAAAGAAAACTTTTAAAAATATGGAGAAAACACTAGCCCATGCTGACCAAGTAGTAATGCCTGAGGTGCTGTGGAAATCAGTGGGATTAAATGGCTCAGGGAAATAGGCATTTTGAATTGGATAATTTACATGAGGACAGAAGATGCATCAGAAATTTATTTCCATGGAAGGACCTAGAGAAGGCACTATTCACAATGGCCATTAACAACATGCTGATGAGATGAATATCTCAAAAACGATAGAATGATCTCTGTTCGTTTCCAAGGCAAACCATTCAATATCACAGTAATCCAAGTCTATGCCCCAACCAGTAACGCTGAAGAAGCTGAAGTTGAACAGTTCTATGAAGACCTACAAGCCCTTTAAAACAAACATCCAAAAAATATGTCCTTTTCATTATAGGGGACTGGAATGCAAAAGTAGGAAGTCAAGAAACACCTGGAGTAACAGGAAAATTTGGCCTTGGAATACAGAATGAAGCAGGGCAAAGACTAATAGAGTTTTGCCAAGAAAATGCACTGGTCATAGCAAACACCCTCTTCCAGCAATACAAGAGAAGACTCTACACATGGACATCACCAGATGGTCAACACCAAAATCATATTGATTATATTCTTTGCAGCCAGAGATGGAGAAGCTCTATACAGTCAACAAAAACAAGACCTGGAGCTGACTGTGGCTCAGATCATGAATTCCTTATTGCCAAATTCAGACTGAAATTGAAGAAAGTAGGGGAAACCACTAGACCATTCAGGTTTGACCTAAATCAAATCCCTTATGATTATACAGTGGAAGTGAGGAATAGATTTAAGGGACAAGATCTGATAGATAGAGTGCCTGATGAACTATGGACTGAGGTTCGTGACACTGTACAGGAGACAGGGATCAAGACCATCCCCATGGAAAAGAAATGCAAAAAAGCAAAATGGCTGTCTGGGGAGGCCTTACAAATAGTTGTGAAAAGAAGAGAAGTGAAAAGCAAGGGAGAAAAGAAAAGATATAAGGATCTGAATGCAGAGTTCCAAAGAATAGCAAGAAGAAATAAGAAAGACTTCCTCAGTGATCAATGCAAAGAAACAGAGGAGAACAACAGAATGAGAAAGACTAGAAATCTCTTCAAGAAAATTAGAGATACCAAGAGACATGCAAAGATGGGCTCGATAAAGGACAGAAATAGTATGGACCTAACAGAAGCAGAAGATATTAAGAACAGGTGGCAAGAATACATGGAAGAACTGTACAAAAAAGATCTTCACGACCAAGATAATCATGATGGTGTGATCACTCACCTAGAGCCAGACATCCTGGAATGTCAACTCAAGCGGGCCTTAGAAAGCATCACTACGAACAAAGCTAGTGGAGGTGATGGAATTCCAGTTGAGCTCTTTCAAATCCTGAAAGATGATGCTGTGAAAGTTCTGTACTCAATATGCCAGCAAATTTGGAAAACTCAACAGTGGCCACAGGACTGGAAAAGGTCAGTTTTCATTTCAATCCCAAAGAAATTCCAATGCCAAAGAATGCTCAAACTACCACACAATTGCACTCATCTCACATGCTAGTTAAGTAATGCTCAAAATTCTCCAAGTCAGGCTTTAGCAGTACATGAACTGTGAACTTCCAGATGTTCAAGCTGGTTTTAGAAAAGGCAGAGGAACCAGAGATCAAATTGCCAACATCTGCTGGATCATTGAAAAAGCAAGAGAGTTCCAGAAAAACATCTATTTCTGCTTTATTGACTATGCCAAAGTCTTTGACTGTGTGGATCATAATAAACTGTGGAAAATTCTGAAAGAGATGGGAAACCAGACCACCTAACCTGCCTCTTGACAAACCTATATGCAGGTCAGGAAGCAACAGTTAGAACTGGACATGGAACAACAGACTGGTTCCAAATAGGAAAAAGAGTAAGTCAAGGCTGTATTGTCACCCTGCTTATTTCACTTATATGCAGAGTACATCATGAGAAACGCTGGACTGGAAGAAGCACAAGCTGGAATCAAGGAGAAATATCAATCACCTCAGATATGCAGATGACACCACCCTTATGGCAGAAAGTGAAGAGGAACTAAAAAGCCTCCTGATGAAAGTGAAAGAGGAGAGTGAAAAAGTTGGCTTAAAGCTCAACATTCAGAAAACGAAGATCATGGCATCTGATCCCATCACTTCATGGGAAATAGATGGGGAAACAGTGGAAACAGTGTCAGACTTTATCTTTTTGGGCTCCAAAATCACTGCAGATGGTGACTGCAGCCATGAAATTAAAAGACGCTTACTCCTTGGAAGAAAACTTATGACCAACCTAGGTAGCATATTGAAAAGCAGAGCCATTACTTTGCCAACAAAGGTCCGTCTAGTCAAGGCTATGGTTTTCCCTGTGGTCATGTATGGATGTGAGAGTTGGACTGTGAAGAAGGCTGAGCGTCAAAGAATTGATGCTTTTGAACTGTGGTGTTGGAGGAGACTCTTGAGAGTCCCTTGGGCTGCAAGGAGATCCAACCAGTCCATTCTGAAGGAGATCAACCCTGGGATTTCTTTGGAAGGAATGATGCTGAAGGTGAAACTCCAGTACTTTGGCCACCTCATGCAAAGAGTTGACCCATTGGAAAAGACTCTGATGCTGGGAGGGATTGGGGGCAGGAGGAGAAGGGGACGACAGAGGATGAGATGGCTGGATGGCATCACTGACTTGATGGACGTGAGTCTGAGTGAACTCCAGGAGTTGGTGATGGACAGGGAGGCCTGGCGTGCTGTGATTCATGGGGTCGCAAAGAGTCGGACACAACTGAGTGACTGAACTGAACTGAAGACATTCACTGGTAAGTTTCTTTTATAGGCTAAGGTTGATTATAAGAAATATGTCACAAAACTTGGCTTACTAATAGCAGTGGGAATAATAAGGCCTCAAAGCAATAAAGTCCAGATGATAGTTATTAATCACCAGAAATGAGGGGACCCTACAATAACCACCACAATCAATAAGATTGGAGGGGCAATGAAGGGGGATTGACCCTCAAGGAGTTGTGGATATAGTTAATAGAACATGGTATTCCTTAGAGACAAAAGAACAGGCAGAAATGGAGGGTGCTGCTTAATATATACAATCAAAAGAGGCAAGAATAGATGAGCAAGAGGCTGAGGGTGATTACGTCAACAGAAGTTGTGAATCTAACTCAATTCTTGAACATGAGCCAGTTTTCATACCCAGAACCTGTTGGCTCCAGAGGTGGATGGGTGGGTCCCCAAAAGGAAATAAAGAGCAACACTACGGCAAGTATATGTTATAATGATTCCTTTGATACTTCCCCAAAAATACCTATCATCTCTTACTCAGATGACTGTGGACTAGGGGAATAAAAATGCTCATACATTTTGAGGGTTACTGGACACAGAGTCTAAGATCTGGAGACCTGAAATAACATCAGAGCCACCTGTTTGAGGTATATCTCAGCAGGTTAATAAGTTGACTTTTGGCCAAAGGCCAGCTTACAGTGGGTCTATGGATCACCCATCCAGTGATCATTTTTCTGGGCTCCAAATATTTGATTGGGATTGACATACTCGGCTGCTGAACTCTAACATGAAATCCTTGTTTTATCATAATACTGATAATCATGATAATAGAAAGACTGAGCAAAAGCCCCTAAAATTATCCTCCCCTCTGAAACTTCAGTTCCCCAAGATAATGAATCAAAAACAGGATCACATCCTTGGAGAATGGTGATGTTTAGTACCACCTCTAAAGATTTTAATGATGCAGTCATGGTGGTGTGTCTCAATCTAATTCACCAGTCAGGCCTCTGAAGAAGCCAGGCGGATACTCTAGCACGACTGTCATCTATCACATACTCAAATGAGTAGTTTCAATAGTGGTTGTCTTGGTACTTTTGCTACAGCAGATTAACATGGACTTGGGTAAATGGTATGCAGACAATGAGTTCTTTCCTATCCCAATCAGAGAAGAGAATTAGAAACAATTTACATTCACATGGAATGGTCAGTAATATACTTTTACAGTATTGTCCTAGGACTATGTTAATTCTCATGTTGTCATGATATAGTCAAAAGAAATCTGGACCATGTAGAAATTCTGAAGAATATCACATTGATCCATTCTATCAATGACAGAGCAAGGATTATAAAAGCTGGCTGGCACACTTGAGGCATTGGTGAAACAACTCACTGAAGATGATGAGAGATAAACCATAGGAAGATGCAGAGGTATGGCACATTGGTAAAGTTTTCTGGGTCCAAAGATCAGGGACAGGCTAAGAAACACTGTCCAAGGTAAAAGACAAATTGCTGCATTCTTCATCCCTTAGAATGAAGAAGTATAATGTCTCTTGGGCTCTTTGGGATGGGTTTTGGAGGCAGCACACTCCACATCTAGCAATACTACTCCAGCCTGTATCCCAGGAAATCCGAAAGATAGCCTGCTTTGTGTGGGGCCTGGAGCAAGAAAGGAATCTATCGTCCATCTAGGCTCTGGACTCAGAATCCAAGTAGCTCTGCCACGTGGAGGATATCATCTGGGAGACTATGTGGTGTCAGAAGTGTCAGTGATGGGAAAGATGCAGTAAGGGTCTTATAGTAAACTCCAGTGGGAGAATCACAACCTAAGCTTCTAGGGTCTGGACCAAGACCATGTCAGTTGCAGCATTTGCTTTCTGAGGAACATATAGATTATTACTGAGCCCTGGTGGACAGGAACATTTGACCGCGGAATATCAAGGAATCTTGAGCTGAGTTCTATTACCTACCAGGGCCTTCTCTGGTGGCTCAGATGGTAAAGAATCTGTCTGCAATGCAGGAGATCCAGTTTTGATGCCTGAGTTGGGAAGATCCCCTGGAGAAGAAAATGGCAACCCACTCCAATATTCTAGCCTGGGAAATCCCATGAACAGAGGAGCCTGGTGGGCTATAGTCCGTGGGGTCACAAAGAATCGGACACAACTGAGCGACTAACACTTTCACTTCACTTTTTTCTCCAAGTCATAAAATTACTCAGGGCCATAGCAGGTCATTCCAAGATGGAAATGGCACATCCCAAATGGATCCCAAGCAGGCCCAGAGGGCACAATCCAGCTTCAAGGACACAAACCCCAGGCTCCCATGCCATCCTCCATGATTGCTCAGTAACTCTCTCTCAGCATGCACCTATGACAGACATTCAGGGAGAATTCCCAATACAACCACCTGATGGAGAAAAGTCCCATGCTTGGGTTACCATGAGACATTTAGGTATATGCGTTTGAGCTGAAAAATGGATGGTGGGTATCTTGTAGGCATCATGGAATAGACCTGAATGACAGAGCTGAGGGAAAATGTTTGCAATGGGTGGAGGTTTGGGTGGTGCACCTAATCCTCTGCTCTGTGAGGAAGAGGTGATCTGGGGTGAGAATATATCAAGATTATGGACCGTGGCAAGTGACCTCGCTGGCTGATCAGGAGCCTGAAATGAAAAGGACTGAATGACGGGATGCTTGTGAATGGGCATATAGGAGTGGGCACCAAGGATTACTAGAAAATGTGATCATGCTGGATAAGAAAGCATCTACCATTGGATAGGCATCGAACATCCAAGATGACAGGAATGACTCAGCCCGTTTACATTAGCTGGTATTTGCGTGATGGGCACATGAACAGAACGGTCAAAGCAGTAGAGACAAAAGTTAGAAGTTACACACTAAAGCAGCCTGGACTGCTGCATACCAAAGCCAGTCTAACTACTGCCATCTCTGCATATCCAACCTGCAGGCAACCAGACCCAATGCGGAGCCCCAGCATGCTCTATTTTGATCTAGGAGGAATGGGACAGGGACCTAAGATTTAGCATTTCCACTAAGGACCCAATGATGCCACTTATCCCAGTGATGGCAGTGGTGCTGATGTACAACAAATTAGAGGAGGAAGAGCAGATCTTTCCTCTAAGATCATAGGCAAGACCACCGATAGGGGAAAAGTTCTCCCAACAGGCTCAACAGAGACTCACCAAGGGTAACCTCAGATATGCAGATGACACCCCGCCTATGGCAGAAAGTGAAGAGGAACTAAAGAGCCTCTTGATAAATGTGAAAGAGGAGAGTGAAAAAGCTGGCTTAAAACTCAACATTCAAAAAACTAAGATCATGGCATCCGGTCCCATCACTTCATGGCAAATAGATAGGGAAACAATGGAAACAGTGACAGACTTTTTTTCTTGGGCTCCAAAATCATTGCAAATGGTGACTGCAGCCATGAAATTAAAAGACGCTTACTCCTTGGAAGAAAAGTTAGGACCAACCTAGACAGCATATTAAAAAGCAGAGATATTACTTTGCTGACACAGGTCCGTCTAGTCAAAGCTATGGTTTTCCCAGTAGTCATGTATAGATGTGAGAGTTGGACCATAAAGCTAAGTGCTGAAGAACTGATGCTTTTGAATTGTGGTGTTGGACAAGATTCTTGAGAGTCCCCTGGACTGCAAGAAGATCAAACCAGTCAATCCTAAAGGAAATCAATTCTGAATATTCATTGGAAGGACTGATGCTGAAGCTTTAATACTTTGGCCACCTAATACAAAGAACTGACTCATTGGAAAAGACCCTGATGCTGGGAAAGATTGAAGGCAGGAGGAGAAGGGGACGACAGAGAATCAGATGGTTGGATGGCATCACCAACTCAATGGACATGAGTTTGAGCAAGCTCCGGGAGTTGGTATGGACAAGGAAGCCTGGCGTGCTGCAGTCTATGGGGTCACAATGAGTTGGATACGACTGAGCAACTGACCTGAACTTCCACTAAAGCAGCAATAACAGCAGGGAGCTGCTGACCCATGAAAATTGGCACCAAGGACTTAGCCTGACTTGACTGAGAGCATTTTCAAACCAAGCTTCCTAGGAATGAAGGGGTTAGTCTCTGCTAAGCAGGTTGGCGATGAACAGCATGAATTGTGGTGCATTGGAAGGAGTTTGGGCCTTGTAACAAAGTCTTCCATTCCTTCTGCACTGCTGACTTGACTGTGGGCCTTTAACTTTCAGGCTTAAGTTTCCATGAGCTGCAGCAGAACTGTCATCAGGGAAAGTACGCTACTCTCCAAAGGACTTAGAGGTTGGGAGGGATCTCCCCACCACCCATAAATCCAAGTCTGTGCATGCCTCTCTTAGGCTCTGCAAACCTACTTTACCCCGTCTCCTTCACAGCAGGGCTCCCAGAGCCTCAGGATAGCCATAAGTCAGGCTGGACTAGAGCTGCACTGACACCGGGATCCTCCTGAATGTCCCTCTGGTGGACTGGGCCCACTTACCTGTGATTTCGCTCTGGACCCTTTCCTTCTTATCATATTTCATTGGAAAATCTGATCTTATTTAAGGTTTGTGTTTCCAATAGTGTTTCTGGGCAGGTGACCAGCGGAATGCAGCCAGGGAAATGTAAACAGTTAATGAAACCTAACAAGGAGCACACTTTCAGTTCTATTTCATGCCTCCAACAACCCTGTCTCTCATATTTCCTCGGCTGTGTTCTTCCTCCTGGGTACAGTCTGGGTCTGTTCTCCATCACCACAGCAAGAGCCTCTGGGAAACGCAGGTGTCTGCAGTCATTAGAAATTCAAATCCACCTGCTGGACCACGCGCAAGAAGAAGGGCAACTTGAGGTCAGAAGAGATGAGATGGGTGAGGGGTGGCTGTCTGGCCGCGAGCCCAGAGGGGCCCATAAATCATGCCGGTTTCCAGAGGCAAGGAGCTCTAATGGGAATCAGGTGAGAGGCCCACCTGTGGCCAGATGGCTGGATGCTATTAAACAGTGGCCCCAGAAGGTCTAGAAAGTGGGTGTCTGTGGTTCCTTACACCCTGGAAGCAATTTATGGCCCATGCCTGCTCTTTCTCTGGGTCTCAGGACCCTCCTCTGCTCTCCTCCTCTATTCCCTCTTTTTTTCATGTTGTTTTCCTCTCTCCTCTTCTCCTCCCTGTCTCTCTTTACAGTGAAGCAAGGCTCAAGAATCTAAGCATGAGGTCAGACTAGGACACCACTTTACTAGGGCAAGGGGATTTTCTAGCACATGGCTGATGCTCAGTGGGCCACTTGAAACCCTCCTGGAGGGAGCCTGGGAAATGGGCTTGGGGCCCGGTGAAAATGGGAAGTGATCCATTTTGTCATTGTCCTTCGTTTCCACCTCTTCCTCATTTTAGCATCTCTTGCCTCTCTATGGGCCTCCCCTCCCAGGCCTCACCCAGGCCTGCCATCTCTGCTAATCCCTTCTTCAACCCCTCCCATGCTTACTCATGGGGTCTCTCTTCCAGTAAAGCATCTTTGCTAAGCACAAGCTTATAAGCCAAAGGAATGACCTTGCAGAAGGGCATCCATGGATTCAGGCTGTGCCACTGGGGAAGACATTTCAGGCACGCCGGCTTTCTTCTGTCCCTCCAGCCCCATGATGCGCAGCCACCCCACCTAAACGCCTGCTTGTCTCTTAGCATCAGTCCATCCTCCCCCCAAGTCTCAGGGAAGTATCTTAGGGAAGTTCCAGAGATCTACCTAAGTACTCCAAACTCCTTTAGGTACCAGGAGACAGCAAGGCCAGAACTCAGATCTCTATCCTAGCTGTCTGCCCTTGGAAAACTTGCCTTTCTCTCTGGGTTCTTCTTCCCCCTCAGTATAGTGAAGGGTTGATCTATATGACCCAGGGTCTCTCTTAGCCTCCAACTTTAGGGGATTATTTTATACAAATCAGAGATTCTCAGCCTCTCTGGTGTGTAACTAGATGAAGCTCACTATTATTGCCATTCCCACACATCCCTGGCTCTTTCTTCCATAGGATCATAGCCCCCATGAGATCTCAGCCTCTTGGCCCAGTGACCCCTGGGGGTGTCTCCCAGGTGATCATAAATCAATCAGCTACTACAGATACAACGCATCCAGTTGCAGCCACTGGGTTTTTCTCTTCCCCACCCACCTGCGCCCTCAGAACTCACCACGTGGCCTCCGAGCTGCTCCTGACACTAGTTCGATGCCAATGCCCATACCAGTGTGCCCGCTGCCACTACTCCCAAGCTGCTGGCTTCCAAGTTTAGTCCACTCCAAAGTGAGAGGATGGCCTCCCTCCCCCATTCAGAGTAACACAGAGTCACTCGGACCTCCAAAAGGACCTGCTTGTGCCCTCAAGGGTCATGGAGTCTGTTGTACAAACACTTCCTCCTTCTTCCCCTTACCTCCTCTCCACAGAACTAAGACACAGCCTGCATCTGACTTCATGGGGTCCTCCCACCCCCCTTCCCTCCCAGTGAGGGGTGGGAGAGCCTTCTACAGACATATTTAAATTCCATTTTAGGCTCAGCTCAGACATCCCTACTGGCCTCAAGCATACGCATGCACACACACAGACACGCACGCACACGTGCTCATATGATTCTGTAATTTCCATTTACATCATCCTAGCAAATAAATCAAAGGAGTGTGTGTGTGCGTGCGTGTGTGTGTGTGTGTGCGTGTGTGTGTGTGTGTACGCATGTGTGTGAGTGAAATAAAGAGCAGGGGACTAAGAGTTCTGCTCCAAGTAGCCCATCCAGTATGCCAAACCTCAATGCCCGGGAAAAGTAGACAATTCTATTTTCTAACTCTTCCCCTCAATGGATTTCAGCAGCAGGGCTTGATCTCCAAACAAAACGTGTGACAAACAGTGTTGCTGGTAACTTTTAAAACTCTGTACTTGCTGGCAAATAAGAATCAAGCGGGTAAGGGAAGAAAATAACAAACTCTAATGAAAGTGCTTTCTTGTGGTTAATGCAGGGGGCCTGGAAGCAAAAATATAGGCTAGATGCTCAGTCTGGAAAATCAGCATGATTCTATTTTTAACTAATGAAAAGAGCCTTGTATAAGGACAAGGTACAATAACAGCCATTTTTCTCCCCCTAGGAATAGGGATTAAAAAGCAGTTATGAAGAGTATGAACCCAGGATTCTGCGTGAAGAAACCTGGAATCTGGGTCTGACTTTGTGAAATGAGCTCCCCCGCTGGTGACCCAGAGAGCACAAGTCAGACTATAAACTCCTGTAAGTATTAATGAACGATGGATGAATTAATTGACAGCTCAATTATTACCAATAAGGTACATGGGACCAGAAGACCAGACCTTGTCTAGGGGATTTGGGAAGCCTTCCTGGGGGAGGTGTTGTTGGAGCTGAGCTTAAAAGGATGAAGAGGACCCGATGAAGCAAAGGGATACATTGGCGTTCCAAGGGAGGGAGCAACAACGTGCAAAGGCAGACGGGGAGAGAAGGCAGACGTGGTACATGAGAGGAACTGAAAAAAGACCAGTGTAAGAAGGAGCCCAGAGAGCAAAAAGCAGTGGAAGTTGGGGAGGCAAGCTGGTCCCTGTGGACAATGTTAAGGACTTTTGTCCTTAAGGCTTACATAGCAGCCAGTCTTAAGTGGTACCCAGTTTCCAAGATGGTGTTCAATGACCCCCATCTGCTGGCAGGGGCGCCTTTGTGCAGTCCAATGACAATATCATCCTTCCATTCTTCTGAACATTATGAAAAAGTTGGTATGGTTTAGAAATAACTGCTACAAAAGGAAAGGAGAAATTATTTGTTCTTCTGTCACCAGCTTGATTAGATTTCTACACCGCTCCCATCAGCACCCTCTAGAAAGTCATCCCAGACAGATGCTGCTCTCAAAAAGGCCCTATCTACAGGCTTCCCAGGTGGCGCTAGTGGTAAAGAACCTGCCTCCCAATACAGGAGATGTAAGAAACACGCGTTCAGTCCCTGGGTCGGGAAGATCCCCTGGAGGAGGGCATGGCAACCTACTCCAGTATTCTTGCTGGAGGATCTCATGTACAGAGGAACCTGGTAGGCTACAGGCCATAGGGTCACAGAGTTGGACACGATTGGAGCAAGTTAGCACGCACACACCTTCTGGGCACAAATTTCAAATTTCCAACCTGTAGACCTAGAAGTTTGGGGGTGTTGGCCATAAATGCTGGTGGGATTTTGGGATTTGGTGGTTGTGGTGGAGGCTAAACAGCAACCACATGAGTGCCTTCTACATCATTCATTTTCTGACACAGCCCTGAAAATACAGCCACTCACGTTTCTCCAGGCTCAGTGGAATTTGGTGGCCTTTGTTCCTATGTGTGGAAACACATCAACCTGCCATTTCTGGTAACAGGGTCCATGATGTGTTCTTGGCTTCCACCACTGGTTTTGGCACAAGCACCACTGAGGGCTTCTTTTTTTTTTTGGTTTTTAAATATCATTTTTCAGAAAAGATAAATCAACTGTAAAAGTATGTTATGAAAATCAACTTGGCAAGCAAGGTCTCCTGGAGAGGGCAGGGATTGCTTTATTTTCCATTATCTCAGTAAAATAAATAGATTTATCCTTTTAAGATGTTCATGTAGGGTCATCAGGATCACAGTGATTTAAACCATGGCCCTTGGCCGACTCAAGTCCAGAGCATGACCTAATCAGGCCTGGAATTTCAAAGAAGGAAAAAAAAAAAAAAAAAACCAACTGGTCTAGAAATGAGAATTTCAAAGTTATCTAAGTATAAGGAAGTTTTCCCTTTTTGCTGAAGCCTCCTGGGAATCCTCCAAATGCAGCCTGGTTCTCGACATTTTTTAAAGGTTCTTTTGTTCTGTTAACAGTGAGTGAGGTTAAGTCTGGACAGACCTTCTGCTTTCTTCTCCTCATCCCTCTGCCAACAGGCTCGGACCTTCCTTGCTGGATGGTTTTGCCCTGGAATATTAGTAGCTGAGTGACCTTGAACGAAGCATTGAACTCATCTGAGCCCCTGTTTCTTCATTTGTACAGCTGCAAGCAGAACCCATACTGAGACAGGATTGTGAAAACTAAGAGTTAATTGATACAAAGTGATTAGCACATTGCCAGACACATCCCGTCCGAGTCATGTAATAGAAAAGGAGCATAGTGGTTGAGGTTGTCAGCACCATGGTTGGAGATGCTGCTTTGGCTATAGGCTTGTTGGTTAAGGGCAAATTACCTGATCTTTCTGACCTATAGTTTTCTCATCTGTAAATGGGGATGAGAACAGTGTATATTCACTCCCTCACAGAATTGATGAGGGTGTAGTAAGACAATTCTTTAAATAGTGCCCAGAACATAATGCATAGCAGGTAAACAGTAGCTATTACTACTATGACTTTGAAAAAGATAATGATGACAATCAGAGCTTCTATTACTAGTATTATCTTATTATCAGGGCTTCCCTGGTGGCTCAGAGGGTAAAGCGTCTGCCTGCAATGTGGGAGACCTGGATTCGATCCCCGGGTCAGGAAGTTCCCCTGGAGAACAAAATGGCAACCCACTTGTGGCAATCCACAAGTACTCTTGCCCAGAAAATTCTTATTATTTAGGGATTTTTGATTACCAAGCAAAGCAAATCACTTTGCTAACTTATGAAAAAAGAAAATATATTGAGTAGCTCTGAGATAGACAGTTGACAAAAATCAAAGGATAAGGCTGAATGGCCAAGCTTTAGATGGAAGCAGGAGATAGGAGAGTCTCCAGTTAAGTCACAGGTATCATTGCATGGTATCTTCAAGGTGTTGCTGTAAGGATGAATCAGTCCCACCATCTTTGGGTCACCTTCCAAAAGAGGGTGTACAATTTGACATCTGAACCAAGACCAAAGCCAATTGGGAGGGATATTTATCCAGAGGATAATCTAGATATTTCCAATATCAGGGGGCTAGGACACTGAGGAAGCAGAAATAAATGATGCCAACTACAATTATGACCACCACGACTACTTTCCATCTATTATTTAGAATAATGATAGTTGCAGTTGTTGTCGATGTGCTCAGTCACTCAGTCGTGTCTGACTCTTTGTGGCTCCATGGACTGGAACCTGCCAGGCTCCTCTGTCCATGTGATTCTCCAGGCAAGAATACTGGAGCAGGTTGCCACTTCCTACTCGAGGAAATATTCCTGAACCAGGGATCAAAACTGCATCTCATCTCCGGCATTGACAGGCCGATTCTTGACTACTAGTGCCGCTTGGGAAGCCAATCCCTGCAGTAGCTGCTGTTAATACTATTAGTCATTCGAGAAAGGGCAAACCAATCAAAATGACAGTGTCAGTGAATATCCAGACCTGAACTTCATGGATACTGCGATTTCTAAATAATAAGCCCAGTCATTTCCAAAATGTCTTTATCTTTTGAAAAAATTGAAATCTTCCCTTGATGAAATGAGAACCATCATTTCTTGACAGCTTATTTTAATGTCAGGCATAGCTAAGCACTTGATATATTTTACCTCATTAGTTGTACTGCGAGGTTGACTCAGCAGAAGTGATTAAGCATTGTTAAAATAAGTTTTATGAAAACAATAAAAATTAATGGTGATGTCATAACATGTGTATATAAATAAATATTATTGAATCAACATTAATTTTCTATCAGTTCAGTTCAGTTCAGTCGCTCAGTCGTGTCCGACTCTTTGCGACCCCATGAATCGCAGCACGCCAGGCCTGCCTGTCCATCACTAACTCCCGGAGTTCACTCAGACTCAAGTCTATCGAGTCCGTGATGCCATCCAGCCATCTCATCCTCGGTCGTCCCCTTCTCCTCCTGCCCCCGATCCCTCCCAGCATCAGAGTCTTTTCTAATAAGTCAACTCTTCGCATGAGGTGGCCAAAATACTGGAGTTTCAGCTTTAGCATCATTCCTTCCAAAGAAATCCCAGGGTTGATGTCCTTCAGAATGGACTGGTTGGATCTCCTTGCAGTCCAAGGGACTCTCAAGAGTCTTCTCCAACACCACAGTTCAAAAGCATCAATTCTTCGGCGCTCAGCCTTCTTCACAGTCCAACTCTCACATCCATACATGACCACAGGAAATACCATTAATTGATACCAAGCTATGGGAATTAATAGCTTGGTATTAATCCAGTTTTTAATTTTGCAATAAAGCTTCTGTGTAGAGTGAATTGTTCATTCAGTTTACAGGACACATAATTAAATCTGTGCAGCTACTCACCCTGGATCACGCTATGCAGAGGTGCCTGTGTGAGAAGTAGTTTCATCACCAGTCAGTGTCTGCAATTCAGATCTGCCCCTATGAAGTATTTGTGGTAAAGCAGAAGAAACAGATGCTCACTGGGACAGCAAATTCTTATTGAATTATGAAGTCAGTGTCTAGGACATCCAGGTGCTGTCATTGCATTGAAAAATTCTTTGGGATAATATACTGCTTCTTAAAATAGCTTGACTTTCAGAAACTGAACTGCTGTTAGACTTTTTAGATTAATCCATTTAGAGCTCAGATTTGAAAGCACTGTTTGTTTTCCATCTTAATGGAGAGCCAGTCTCTCTGGAAAGGCAAGGCAACACCCTTTGAGTTACAATTCTATTACAGCCACTGGGAAGGCATGGGCTCCTCCCATCAGCTGTCACTTAGATCTCTGAGCATCTTTTTGGAACCCAGTTTCAGCTGTTCCAGAGCACCACTGCCAATCTCTGAGTCTCAAATCTTTTGGGAGAGACATGTCTCTTCTTATTATGAAGAACCTGTTGTGAACGATTTTTCCTGGAGCGGTGATGCGTTTGGACTGAACCTTCTCTCTTCCACTGACATTTCTGCTGTGCTCAGCAAAGCACAGCTGTGACGATGGCAGCAAGGCGACAGGGTTCTTTGCTGAACTGTGCCTGGGAGGACTCACTCTTGACCCAGCCACGCTATGTAGCATTACCCCCCTTCATCACAGCAAAAGGAAGATAGAATGCGTGGTGTCTCTGAGAGTCTACCCATAGGAAAAGACCACACAGGCTACATCTAGAGACCAACAGAACAGACTTTGGCAGGAAAGCTATGGAAAGTCTTACTTTGTAATGGCGGTGAAACCACTTATGAAAGGAAAATTTTACAGAACAATCCTCTCTCCATCCTCTTTGGGGATGGTGCTTGGGACTGAGGCCTCCAGGGGCCTCAAATCCTGTCCAAAAAGCCTTAGGGACCAGGGAGAGGAACTGGGGGTGGGCACCCTGGAGACAAACTTATTTTATGCAATCATTTGGCAAAAATGTTAACCCTATACCTTTCTCCTTCATTTAGTACATCTGCTCTCACAGTTGAATGTTAGAAATCTGGTCATCCAACTCACACTAACATCCCTGGGCACAAAAAATGAAAAAGGACAGGGCAGCACCTAACTTGAAGACATCGTAAAAAGAGAAATAACCCATCAGTGCTACAGCCAGGCACTATGTTACAGGCAATGCAAATGATTGACTTGGCAGGTTCACAGCTCTCTTAAGAGGTAGGTACTATTAACCCCCCTGTACAGAGGAGGGAATAGATGAGTCTCAAAGAGGCTATCAGCAAAAAAAACCACCACGCTACTGATGGAAGGGACCAGAATCTGTTCCTCTTTCTGTCTTGGAATCACAGAAAGAACTTCTGACAATATGAGCTCCTTCCCTGCCCCTCTGCCTGGTCCCAGACCAGAGTGAAGGGGCTGCTTCTGCCCCGCTGAGCTAGGGAATGTGTCAGGCCAGAGCTGGGAAAGAGACTGAACTCTCCCGCCAAGAATCCAACATTTATCTCTGTGTCTGCCCCAGGGAGGTCAAGAGAAGATCAGAGGAGAGTCAGAGGTGAAACTGAAGGGCATAGGAAGAAATACACGTGATCAGTCTGGAGGCTGCAGGAATGCTGGGAGGAAAAATTCATGGAAGGGGAAGGAATGGGGGTACTTTGGAGCACTCCCGCTATACAGGGGAGCCTGGAGGTCTGAGGCTCTCACTGGCCTCCAAGATCCTAGAGATTCCAAAGGTTCCAAAGGTAGCTCCTCTGGGGTAGAAGGAGAAAGGCTTTTCTTCTAATGGGCACAGTTAGACTTGGGCTTTTAGGTTTCCTTAAATAATCCCACATCTGAATAGCCTTTTAACAAATCTCCCCTCATGCAGTCTCTGTCCCACCCTCCCTGCCTTCTGCACCAGGCCAAAGCAATCTTTCTCAACTTCAGAGCCCGTTAATCCTTGTTCAGATTCCTTCCTGCCTTCCTGGTGCCCCACAGTAAAGGCCAAAAGCGTGAATGTAGCAAAACAGACAAGCCAACCCTGTGGGGTCTTTTGTTTCCCAATCTTTCTGTTCCTCAAACCACCTGGCTTTGCTGGTTTTGCTCTGGATCTTTGCACAGACTGTGCCGTGCACCTGGAACTTGCTTCCCATTCAACCTTTTACTCATCCTTTGGGACTCAGCTTAGATATTAACTTCCTCCAGGAAGTCTTCTCTGATTCCTCCAGTGTTCTCGTGCCTATTTTAGCTCTTATTAGGATTATAAAAACTTGTTAGTCTGTCTCCCTTTAAATGTAAATAAATTCCCTTGAAGTAGGAATTATTATGACATTTCTAGCACCCCGAACAGTGTGTGTGTGTGTGTGAGAGAGAGAGAGAGAGATGGGGGAGTTCTCAGTTTCAGAGGGAAGGAATACCTGCCGAGTATCTTGAGAACAGCCCTTCCAAACTCATGTCTCCTTCATTGGCAGAAAAATGCTGGATGCTTTAGAGCAACATTCTCCCCCGGCCCACCACCCAGCTCCCCGCAGCTTTACCTAGATGAGCACGTGTGCTCAGCTGCTCAGTCGTGTCTGACTCTTTGTGACCCCGTGGACTATAGCCCACCAGGCTCCTCTGTCCACGGGATTTCCCAGGCAAGAATACAGGAGTGGATTGCCATTTCCTTCTCCAGGGGATCTTCCCGACCCAAGGATCAAATCCTGGTCTCCAGTATTAGCAGGTAGAGTCTTTACCACTGAGCCTCCAGGGAAGCCCATGTAACGGACAAAATTGGAAGATATTTAAAGTGTGCCACCTGATACTTTGATATACACATACACTGTCAAAGGATTCCTACCCTAGAGTTCATCAGTACACCCAGCACCTCACATATTTATCATTTGTGAGTGAGAGAGAGAATATCTAAGCACATTTCAATCATGCAGTGGTGTTATCACCTCTAGTCACTGTCTTATAATTACATCCTCAGACCTTATTCATCCTATAGCTGAAAGTTGTACCCTTTAACCAATCCCTCCCTATTTCTCCCACCCCAGCCCCTCTCTACTCTAAAGTTTGGCAATTTTTTTTTTAAAGATTCCGCATATCGGTGATACTGTGAGTTATTTGTCTTTCCTTGTCTGATTTACTTCACTTAGCTTAATGCCCTTCAGATTCATTTATGCTGTTTCAAATGACAAAATTTCCTCTTCTTCTAAGGGCTGAATAGTAAACATTCAGATATATATGTTATATATATATTCATTGGAAGGACTGATGTTGAAGTTTTGGCCACTTGATGTGAACAGCTGACTCATTTGAAAAGACTCTGATGGTGGGAAAGATTGAGGGCAGGAGGAGAAGGGGACAACAGAGGATGAGATGGTTGGATGGCATCACTGACTCAATGGACATGGGTTTGGGTGGACTCTGGGAGTTGGTGATGGACAGGGAGGCCTGGCATGCTGCGATTCATGGGGTCACAGAGAGTCGGACACGACTGAGTGACTGAACTAAACTGAACAAAACATATAGACGAATATCATATTTATATACGCTTTATTTGGCTTTTCTGGTAGCTCAGCTGGTGAAGAATCTGCCTGCAATGCAGGAGACCCTGCTTCAGTTCCTGGGTTTGGGAAGATCCCCTGGAGAAGGTATAGGCTATCCACTCCAGCATTCTTGGGCTT
This sequence comes from Oryx dammah, assembly GCF_014754425.2. Taxonomy (NCBI): domain Eukaryota; kingdom Metazoa; phylum Chordata; class Mammalia; order Artiodactyla; family Bovidae; genus Oryx; species Oryx dammah. The sequence goes on from NW_024070201.1 coordinate 63,751,741, forward strand.
CCCTGGTGGTTCAGCTGGTAAGAAAAAATCCGCCTGCAATGTGGGAGACCTGGGTTTGATCCCTTGATTCAGAAGATCCCCTGGAGAAGTGAACAGCCACCCATTCCAGTATTCTGGCCTGGAGAATTCCATGCACTGAATAGTCTATGGGGTCACAAAGAGTCAGACACGACTGAGCGACTTTCACTTTCACTTCACTTTTTATACCTTTTACTTACTTATTTTTATATATCTTACACTCTCTTTTTCCATTCAGCAGTCAACAGGTCCTGAAGTTGCTTCCATATCCTGGCTATCGTGAATAATGCTATCATGAACATGGGAGGGTAGACTTCATTCTGAGATAATAATTTCATAAAACATTCAAAAATCAGAGGTCCTGATTTGACCTTGGGAGATAGGTGTATCTTCAGGGAGATCATAAACTCAGTCTCCAAAGGACTAGAAAAAATCACAGAAGAATAAGGGAGGAGAAGAGAACACCAAGGCTCTGAGAGGTTGGCTCATAAGTGCCAGAGGGCAAGCCCAGTGTGACTTTCTCTGGGGTCCTCATCATAACCTCACTACCCAGAAGCCTCTCCCTCTCCGCTGAGCCACTGGCGAGATCTCTTGGTCCTCGGTTGAGCATGTGTTACTCTGTACCTACAGGTAAATATATTTCCTAATCCCTTGTGCAGTGGAAGCCGTATGGGCCCTGAAACCTGAAGCCTATTCCAGGAGCTCATTACAGCCTTCAAGCATTCACATTCCGCAGTGCTATGCTCACTGGTGATCTCTCCCCAGACGGTTTCAGCCTGTCTGGAACTTCGTCTCCTCTGGAGTTCCGATGGGGGACCCCATCCATCACTCACTGGGGAGGCAGCTACATCAAAGCATGAGGATCGGCTCAGCAGTAGTTGTCAAACTTGGCAGATTCTGCCCCACTGATTCCTGAGTCTCTTTTGCTTCCCTACATGGAAGGGACTCCATCACACTGCTTTATGCTTGCCAGTCTGGGGATCTGATGGCAAAGGACTCCCATTTGAACCCCGGATCTGTATACCTTAAGATCATGTCGCCTTGAAATGTTGCAACTCTGAACCTTGGTCTCTTCAACTGTCCAGCGGAAATGTGTTTGCCCCATAGGACTGTTGTGGAGAAGAAGATTTAATGACATGGCTTTGAGGAAATACATGCCATATTCCCAGGGGTACGACACACACTTGAGCAGTTTGTGTACTGTACACAGGCGCCAGGGTAGGGAACAAGCAGAGGGCAGAATCCAGCCTGGCTTCTACTCACCAAGCCATGCGCCCACTGCTGTATCCACCCAGGGAGCATCTTTCAGTAATTTAAACAAATGTTCTTTAAACATGGTCCTGGCAGGGCCTGGCACATGTGAGGTCTCAGTAAGCATTAACTGAATTTTAAATTCTTTGTTATCCACACACAGAGAAAATAAAAGCTACGGTTGCTGAAATAGTAATAATCTAAGCATGCTTGCCCAGGGGTGGTGATATAGCAGAGTGGTTAAAAGTAAAAACTTTGGAGTTAGACCAGGGTTTCAGCCCCAGTTCTGCCATGAAAGATGCTGAATGATCATAAGCAAGATGCAAAACCTCTCTGAGTCTCAGTTTTATCATCTGTAAAAGGGGAATAATTTGGGAGGATTAATGGTGACTCTCATAATTATTGCCTGCTGAACACCTCATGTTTTAAGTGTTCTGGGACCAAGCTTTATGAAGAAGGAGACCCCAGATCACCAGAGGTGATTAAACATTCATTATTGTAATTGGTATTTATTAAAGTCCTAATGTGTTCTAGGCTCTGGAGGGCTTATACCATCTCCTGAGAATTTTCTGCTTGCCAGATAATGTGCTAAGCACTTCATAACACATAATTTCCTCTATACCCAAAAGCACCTAACAGGTAGAGATTGTGATTATCTGCTTGAAAGGAATTTACACACTAGTTAAGAGAGCAGTGACTCTGTGATTGAAACCATTCAAGTAAACACTTAACAACTAAAGTCAGATGGCGTTCTGGAAGAAGACGAGTACGAAGACATACTGTGAGCCTGGGGGTGGCTGGGAGTTGATTAGTCGCCGGAGGCAACCTAGATATCCATCTCTAGAGAGTTTGGTATAAATATGTAATGAAATATTACACAGCAGTCAGAAACCATAATCTACATCTAGGAATCAGGCTAGATTTCAAACACCATGTTCAATGCAAATAGTAAGGAATGGGGTAAGAGTTAGAAAACAACAGAATAGGACAGTATGTGCTGAATTGTGGGGCAAGCACTGTAGGGCTTTTCTTACAAAGAGAGCATCTCAGCCCCAGGAGCATTCATCATGGACACTGGGGAGGCAGCCCTGGACTCACCTGTTCATTCCCTATGTTGCCACCCAGGGTGCACCAGAAATGACGCTAAGACATGGACCCTGCTCTCATCAAGGCCATAGCCCAGGGTTCAGATCAGTTCAGTTCAGTGGCTCAATCGTGTCTGACTCTTTGCAACCCCATGGACTGCAGCACTGCCAGGCTTCCCTGTCTGTCACCAACTCCTGGAGCTTACTCAAACTCATGTCCATTGAGTTGGTGATGCCATCCAACCATCTCATTCTCTGTCGTTCCTTTCTCCTCCTGCCCTCAATCTTTCCCAGCATCAGGGTCTTTTCAAGTGAGTCAGCTCTTCACACAAGGTGGCCAAAGTATTGGAGTTTCAGCATCAACATCAGTCCTTCCAATGAATATTCAGGACTGATTTCCTCTAGGATGGACTGGTTGGATCTCCTTGCAGTCCAAGGGACTCTCAAGAGTCTTCTCCAATTGATGCTTCAAAAGCATTCAGCACTCAGCTTTCTTTATAGTTCAACTCTCACATCCATACATGACCACTGGAAAAACCATAGACTTGACTAGATGGACATTTGTGGGCAAAGTAATGTCTCTGCCTTTTAATATGCTGTCTAGGTTGATCATAACTTTTCTTCCAAAGAGTAAGCGTCTTTTAATTTCATGGCTGCAGTCACCATCTGCAGTGATTTTGGAGCCCATCTGCATATCTGCAGTTATTATATTTCTCCTGGCAATCTTGATTCCAGCTTGTGCTTCATCCAGCCAGAGCCCAGGATAGGTTTCCTAGATAAGAAAGTTCTTCTAGAAAATTCTCTCTAGCCACATGGGAGCTTCTCTCCCACAGTTGTCTCTCTGGGTTGGTAGATTCATTTTTCTTTTCCAGATGTGCCCCTACAAAGTGGAGGAAATTAAGGTCTGGTCAGAGCAGAGAGTGGTATCAGCATATGCCAGCCATGCTACAGAAGTTAGTTAGCCAATACCACACTTCCCTCCACAGAAGTGTCCTTTCCTGGTTGTTGACATAAAAGGGGCTGGGTGGCATAAGGAAAAATAGGCTCAGTGTTCTGTCAGTCATCATGATTACTCCCAGCCCCATATAAGGCCCCAAATAGTGCATTTTGTTTTTTGTGTGTTTTTTTTTTTTTTTTGGTAATGATAGGAATATCCTAGACTTGAAAATACTGATTATTTTTAAGACTTCCCTGTGGTCCTGTGGTTAAGATACCACACTTCCACTGCAGGGAGCATGGGTTCAATCCCTGGTCAAGGAACTAAGATTCCACATGCTGTGCACAGCACAGCCAAAAAATAATAAATAAGTAAATTTAAAAACCAACTTCAAAGAACAGTAGATCAAGACTGGACCAGAACATCAGCTAAGATCTCTTCCTGTCTGGTTCCAAGATCTTGTTGGCTGCTACCCATGTATATCTGATTGTCAAGCTCCTCTCATCTTAGCAAAATATATGGTAAATGAATTCTCCAAGTTAGCCTCAGGACCTACAATGTACATGTTCTACTTCTACTAAATCCCTACCCAATGGAAAGGTCATTAACTCACATCATCTTCTCACAGAGCTGATTCTTGGCCTCTCAGAGCTAAACTTTATTTGACTGTCATCTGCCACCCTATGAAGTTTGGTCAAACAGAAAAATCAGGACAAGTGCTGTGATACACAACACAGTACTGATACACAACACAGTGTTGATACACAACAACTGTCCAATTTCTTTCTTCATGGGGACACCTGGGATTCCAAGTCTTTGCAAGACTAGTGAGGACTTATCCATGACCTCAGTGTATTGTTTCAGAGAGAATGGGAGACCCCATGATAAGAAGCCAAAATTTAAAGGCAAGGCACCATCAACATGCGTTTATTCAAAAGGATGACTCAAACAGGGAGAGGCCACAAGAAAGAAATCAGTGATGTGCTAGGATTGGGAGGTGGAGGGGTACCAGGCAGTGAGGCCTCTTGAACAGAGCACAAAGCATCCCCCTGGGACAGCTTTGTCTTCCAGTGTGAGTGATGAGGAAGACTTTAAAGTCCTTGAGCAGTCTAGGGCATCAAAAAGACTACTGGGTTATATGTGAACTCACCAATGGGAAGACCACGCTGATCACTTTGGGACAGAACCCCTCTTTTCCTGAAAACTCTGGTATTTACTTCTTGTATTTAGCTTCTAAGAAAGTCAGAGCTGGAAGAGAAATCATCCCCACAGACTCTACCCCATTTTTTTCAGATGGTGAAACAGTCCCAGGGAGAGAATGCAACTTGCCCAAGGTCAGGAACATTACTGGAACCTGAGGAGTTTGGGGAGAAGTTGCTGTCTTCTTTTGATTGGTCCTGGAATTAATTACCCCTTATTTTTAAAAAAAACAGGCTGTGACTCTTGCTGGCCTCAACAGCACATCTAATGGAATGGCATCACTGGTCATGAGGCCAGAGGGCATTCATTCTCATTCTGGTGCTGAATGTCCACATAGCACTTCTCCAACTAGCCAAGTATCTTCAGAGCCAGAGCACCAAACAGCACCCCAGGATAAGCCCTGAAGGTGGTCCAGGTGGTGAAGCACTGCTTCCTAATGACATAAAGGCTTGGGTTTAGAGAATATCACAACGGCCAAGGTGTGCAAGGGCTGTCTCGGTCAAGGCTACTGAAGATGATAAAATGTTTTGTCTGGAATTCCTGCTGTCACTGTTGGGGAACAATTCTGAATGCTGCTTCCATCACCAGTCTTAGCATTTGCCCCTCTCCTTGCCATTTTAAACCTGGATCAGAAATCCATGCTCCAGACTGTTCTTGCCTTCTCCTCCCCCTGCCCTAATCTGTCATTAAGGTCACCCCTTACAAAAGTTACATTCCCAAAGCTCACCACTCAGCAACCCTCACAATGATTTCCCCAACCCGGAAACTTATTTATTTCAATTCCACCCCAGCTCTAGCTTGCCTTGTGAGCTCTCAGCCAACTGCCCCCTTCCCCCACTGGAGATGCCTGTTCCCAGCCCTTGCACCAATCCCCCAGCTCAAAGCCTCTGAGTCTGAGAAGGGCAAGGAAATCTCCAGAAATGTTTTAGGATTGAGAGAGAGAGAATTCTTTTTCCTCTTATAAAAGAATTCAGAAGACTCCATATCCCCTTTGAAGAAGACTTCAAATTGTGTTTCATAAGGAAGAGAGGTAAGATGTCATTGGACTCATGATGCTTGACATTCAGACAGCACTCTGTGTGTTGAAAACTGTTTGGTAAGGATCACCCTATGCTCTCCTTTCAAGAGTCACTAGACTTCCTTTAGTAACACAATGAGTTGTGAAGAAGTGTATTTGCTGAGATGTCGGTCTGCTCCATTTACTGCAGCAGAGGCTTCTGCAGGCTCAGACCTAGACCTCATTTCTAGTCTTCTTCATAATATGATTATGCCCTGGCCAAAGGAATAAGGGAGGAAGTGATGCATAGGCCAGGCACTTCTAGGCCTGGCCTATAAAACATCCCGTGAAATTCTCTGCTCTTTCCTTCTCCATCTGCCAGCTGAAATGGAGAAGACTTCAAGAATTTAGAGCAGAGCCCAAAGTAGAAGGATCCTGGATCCATGAGTCACTTGGAAAAGAGCTGATCCGGAATACCCATGCTGGGGTGTTGCAAATCTGAAAAATAAACTTTCATTGAATGAAGCTACAGAAATTTGGGGATAATTTGTTATAGTAAATTTGTTGACTAATATATAATTTATTACTCTGTTTTTTTGGAGGTACTAACTCAAGTCAACAAAAAGAATCCTTTGGCCTCAAGAATCTGTCTATTTACGATTAAAGCATCTTGAGAATAACAGAGAAAAAAATATTTGCAACATGTGTTAAGGTCAAGCAGTTATGACTGAAACAGAGAATTCTAAACATTAAAAAAGTCATCTAGGGACTTTCCCGGTGGTCCAGTGGTTAAGACTTTGCCTTCCAGTGCAAGGGGTGTGGGTTCAATCCTTATTAAGGGAGCTAAGATGCCACATGCCTCAGGACGGAAAAACCAAAAATATAAAGCAGAAGCAATATCGTAACAAGTTCAATAAAGACTTTTACAAAATTATTTTTTAAAGTAATCAAAAGATACAAACATAATTCACAGAATTACAAATGGCTAGTAAGTATATACAAGGTATTCACCTTCATTAGTGATTTGGGAAAACCAAATTAAAATAGCAAAGAGATAGAATTTGTCACTGATTAGATTAGAGTGACACTGTTCAGTGTAGGCAAGGGTTTAGGGAAAGATACTTTAGTAAGAGTGTAAATTGCTGAAGCTTTTTGAAGGATAATTTGACTCCACCAATTAAACAAAATGTGCTTCCTACCAAATGTAAAATCCGTGGACCCTGTAGATTAGCAATCACACTTCTAAGAATATTTAGAAAAGGGCACAGGATATACATTAAAGGATTATTCACTGCAGTTTTTCTTGCTATATATAAAAACCTGCCTAAATAACTGTCAATATGAGAATGGTTAAATAAATTATGGTACAGACACATGTACCACATGAAATCTTATGTAGCTGTTAAAAGAACGTATAAATGGCCATCCAAATGAAAAAGGCAAGTTTAGGGCTCAGTAAATAATTAACAAATGAGTAGATGTGCGTATGTAAAAGATTACCCGGTAGGGCTTTTCCCACTGTCTCTGTATTCCGCTGAAGTCCAAGGTTTAGGCTTAGTGATGAAGACACACACGTTCTAAGAGAAGTTCTAGACACATCCGCACAGGGCATCCAGGAGGTGCCCTTCCCTATGCATCCTGTTCATCCACCTCCAGGTCATACAGGAAAAGGCTGAGATTCAGTAGAGAATATCTTCAGAAGGGAATCCATGGGAGTAGAGAGCAAAGTCGTGTTTTCCCTCCTTTCCCCTTCAGACTGAGGGAGATGCTTCCCGGGAGAACCACTCATGGAGTCTAGGTGCGTCCGTCTGCCAGGAGAAGCAGCTACCTCTCATCCTTCAGCCTAATGTACATTGTCTGTACACTAGGTACAGACACTCACCACTAGGTATTGCTACCTAAAAGAGAGGGTGAAAGGGTTCTGGAAGAATCTGAAAGGCAGCGCTCAGAGTTTGGGGGTATGGACAGGGAGAGAGACACTAGCCTGAAGAGGCAGAGAGATGGGAGGCTGGCTGAGGCTCGCCGTGAGGCTGGAGAGAGGAGGGAAAGCGTCAGCAGAACCCATCTGAACTCCCAAGGTTGAGCACGTCATGGAGGCATGAGTTTCCTATGGGCTGAACCATGACCACCCCTAATATTTCCAGGTCCCAGACCAAGAGTACAAAGGGAGGCCCACATATCCTACGTCTAAATATTTTTAAAGCATGAATCAAGCTAAATAAAAAGAAAGAAAACATGTTCTATCATCCTACCTGGACAAATATACTTTCATAATGACTGGAGAAGGAAGGCACACAAGGTAAGGCACAAGTTTTCGTTGTTGGTCGTTCAGCCATGTCTGACTCTTTGGAACCCCATGCTCTGCAGCATGCCAGGCTTCCCTCTCCTTCACCATCTCCTGGAGCTTGCTCAAACTCATGTCCATCGAGTCAGTGATGCCATCCGATCATCTCGTCCTCTGTCGTCCCCTTCTCCTCCTGCTTTCAATCTTTCCCAGCATCAGGGTCTTTCTGATGAGCCAGCTCTTCGCATCAGGTGGCCAAAGTATTGGAGCTTCAGCTTCAGCATCGGTCCTGCCAATGAATATTCAGGGTTTATTTCCTTTAGGATTCAGTGGTTTGATCTCCTTGCAGCCCAAGGGACTTTCAAGAGTCTTCTCCAATACCAGTTTGAAAGCATGAATTATTATGGTGCAAGTTTAGGGAGCTATAACTCATTAAATGGTATAAAAGAAATAGATTTCTCTATAGAGTAAAGGGCCTGGGGTCTCTGAAGAACTGACATTTGGGCATCAACCACACAGGTTACAACAGTGCCAGTCAAATAAGACCCTTCTCTTTTTTTTTTCTAATTCCCTCTTCCCCATACTGGAGGAGACAAAGGCCACAAAGGACATGGCAATGCAGGAAGGGTCAAAGACCGGATCACATCCCAGCCACTCCTCCTCCCGCAACAGGTCAGCACTGAGCTGCGGCCAGGCATCCTAGGAGGGTGGTGGGGAAAGAAACTTTGAATTCGATGAGAGATTATAAAGTTTCAATTTATACTAGCCTGGACTGTTGAACACTTGCCAGTTGTCAGAAATCTATGAGACCATCTGAGATGCTGAGAAGGGAAATCATTTGAGTTTGTTCAAAGCAAGAAATGGGAAGGGGGAATTATACTAATTGCTGACTGCACCCTACCAAGTTTTACCCACTTAATTATTAACAAACAAACCAAAAAACCTAAACCAGTTAGTAATATACTCGTATATGTAGAGAAATTTTACAACAATCCCTAGTGCAGTGGTTACCCCAAAAGAGGAAGAATGAGAAGGGGGAGGGGAAATTTTGACTTTTCAATTCATACATTCTGAGTTTCTTTTGTTTAAAAAATTTTCTAGAAAGACATATTAGTTTTGAATGACATATAACATCCTCCATTTGCCCAGTAAAGCACTTAGCAAAAGTCTTCAACCCGGGGGAAAAAATCTAGCCAAACACTAGATCTAACTTGGGTATAACTTATTTCCCTTCCTAAAGTTGCCACAAGGCCAAACTCTATGATTTTCCTAGGGGAAAAAAATGTTGTTTATTATTCCAACTGTTGCCATAGCAGTCAGTGTTTCCGTGTTATCATCTTTTTCTCCCCAGACATTACTCCACTAATACATGTTCCAGACCTGCAATCTGAGGCATTTCAGCCAGAAGGAAACATACTTGCACTGATGTAAAATCAGCTGAGAAGGCCGGCTCTGCCTTGGAGTCTGAGTCCTAGAGTTTTCAGTCACTGCATCAGGAGAGGAGAGTGGAGGTGGTCCCTGGATCAGAAGGATTGGATCCTGCAGAATTTTACTCAATCCCACAATGATCCATTTTCTTCCCCCTACACCTTTGGTCCCAGCTACCAGAACTGACAATTTGCCTGCCAATGCAGGAGACACAAGAGATGTGGGTTTGATCCCTGGGTTGGGAAGATCCCCTGGAATAGGAAATGGCAACCCACTCCAGTATTTTTGCCTGGGAAATCCCATGGACAGAGGAGTCTGGAGGGCTACAGTCCATGGGGTTGCAAAGAGTCTGAGATGACTGAGCAACTAAGCATACCAGAACTGAGATCATCTCATAAAAGCAATAGAAAAAAAGAAAATTGAAGCCTGGAGAACAGTTATTAGAGAGCGTATCCCTGGTTATACTTACATCAGCCAAATAAAATGAAGAATCAGAGCAATTCTTCAACTTTTCATCAAGACAACTGCTGTCTAGATATCAGCAAGGCTTCCAGCCTTAGTGGGATGGGGGCCCTTTCAGTTTTCACTCAACTAGCATAGTATATGAACAGGCAATAACAAAATACACTATTCTAATGACTCCAAGGATTCTTTGGGACCAAATGTTTCTTCTGGTCATTCTTACTGAGTTGGTGTTTCTGTGAAATTATTTCTCTTCATTCCCTGACTGACATCCTTTTTCTTTTGTCTTCTCTCCATCCTACCTGCTATTCACAGAACACCCCATTACTTCAGTCCTTCCAAGTACTGTTAAAATTGTATGTAGCAGCCTTTTACTGAAGTGTATAAGCAACAGAATTACAGCATAGTAAAATACAAGAACTGCCTTAATTTATTGGGCTGGCCAAAATATTCATTTAAGTTTTCCATAAGATGTTATGCAAAAGCCCAGACAAACTTTTTGGTCAACCCAATATAATTATTTGCTTCTATATGCCTAGACCATCCCTGGAGTCATATACTGCAGAAGGACTGGAGTCAGAGGCAGTAGGGAGACTCTCATTTATTCAAAAACTTCTGACTGAGCACCTAATATGTGCCATGCACTGTTCTAGGGAGGAGATTCTCAGGTGGCTCAGTGGTAAAGAATCCACCTGTCAATGCAGGAGGTGCAAGAGATGTGGGTTCGATCCCTGGGTCGGGAAGATCCTCTAGAGGAGGAAATGGTAACCCACTCCAGTATTGTTGCCTGGAGAATCTCATGGACAGAGGAGCCAGTTCATGGGGTAGCAAAGAGTTAGACACAACTGAGCATACACTATTCTAGGGACTTGGGATTCAGCAGCAAACAGAACAGACAGACATTAACTGTCTTCATGGACCTTTTATTTTGTCAGTGGGTGACCAAATGAAAAACGGTCCACTGAAAAACAAACGCATAGCCTAAAAGTTGAGAATTATGTTTTAACCAGCAGACTTGCTGAGGACTTAAGCAAGGGATGAGTGAGTGAGCGCTAAGGCGCTCCGTTGTGTCTGACTCTGAGACCCTACGGACTGTAGCCCACCAGGCTCCCCTGTCCATGGGATTCTCCAGGCAAGAATACTAGAGTGGATTGGTGTGCCCTCCTCCAGGGGATCTTCCTGACCCGGGGATAGAACTCACATCTCTTAACGCCTCCTACAATGGCAGGTGAGTTCTTTACCACTAGCACCACCTGAGAAAACCTAAGCAAGGATTGAAGTGAAGTGAAGTGGCTCAGTCATGTCTGACTCTTTGCTACCCCGTGGACTGTAGCCTACCAGGCTTCTCCGTCCATGGGATTCTCCAGGCAAGAATACTGGAGTGGGTTGCCATTTCCTTCTCCAGGGGATCTTCCCGACCCAGGGTCTCCCGCATTGGAGGCAGACGCTTTAACCTCTGAGCCACCAGGGAAGCCCAGGGTTACAGCTTCTCAAATACCTCAGAGGGACTGTTCCAAAGAGTTAAGGAAAAAGTTTCTGCAAACAAACAAAACAAATCAGGAAGTCAAACATCAAAAGATTACTGCTAATTAAAGAAAAAGTCAGACATCTCAAATGAATGAATTTACTGCTTTTCCATGTAGAGGAATATGCAAGAGTCTGGGCTTACTGAAATTATTCCTTTGATATGCACCTTAGCTATCTAGGGCCAGTATCCTTTTTTTTCTCCATCCTGAATCCCCTCAGGGTACATACTCAGGAGGGGAGAGGGGCTACAGTGGTTGATGGCTTGATGGCCACACCTTTTGTTGACTGAAATGGCAGGTGACATTCTTCGCCCACACAGCAAACTAAAAAGTAAACAATACAGTATACTAAATAATGATGTGCTATGAGAAAAACAGAGCTGGTGAAAGAGCTCAGAGTGCAGGGGGTGGAAGCACTACAGCTGTAAATAAGCAGAGAGTAAAGTCCCATTGAAAAGGCAACATTTCAGCAGAGGCTTGCAGAGCGGGGGAGGGAGTCCTGAGGATACCGGAAGAAGAGGCCTTCAGGGGAACAGCTGGTACAGAGGCCCCGAGGCAGGAGCCTGGTGTGTCTGAGAAATAGCATGGAAGCCAGTGTGACTGGAGCACAGTGAACAAGAGGGAGAGGAGAAGAAAGGAGGTGAGAAAGGGAGGCCTAGAAAGCCACCATCAGGAGTTCGGGTTTTTCTCTGAGTCAGATGGCAGCCATCGGAAGGTGCTGAGCAAAAGAGTAACATGATCTGACCTGTGTTCTAGCAAGAACCCTCAGGCCACTAGGCAAAGCACAGACTCTAGTGAGACAAGGCCTTCCTGGAGCCCAGTTGGAAGGCGATTATTGTCATTCAGGAGACAGACTAAGATGGTGGCTCTCACCAAACTGGTAGCAGATTCTGAATTTCTTAATAGACTTTTTTAGAGCAGTTTTAGGTTCACAGCAAAATTAAGCAGAAAACACAGAGAATTCCCATTCATTCCCTGCCCCCTTCCCAACACGGATAGCCTCTCTCTCTGTCAATGTCCTGCATCCGTGGGTACAGTTTGTTATAACCACGAGCTCGCACTGATGCCTCAGTTCAGTTCAGTTGCTCAGTTGTGTCTGACTTTGCGACCCCATGGACTGCAGCACGCCAGGCCTCCCTGTCCATCACCAACTCCCAGAGTTTACTCAAACTCATGTCCATCGAGTTGGTGATGCCATCCAACCATCTCATCCTCTGTCGTCCCCTTTTCCTCCTGCCTTCAATCTTTCTCAGCATCAGGGTCTTTTCCAAAGAGTCAGTTCTTCACATCAGGTGGCCAATTCTTCACATCAGGTGGCCAAAGTATTGGAGTTTCAGCTTCAACATCAGTCATTATCACCCAAAGTCCATAGTTTGCATTAGAGTTTACTCTTGGTATGGTACGTTTCATGGGTTTTGACAAATATGTAATGACATACATCTACCATTGTAGTGTCATCCTTGACATGGCCCTAAAAATCCTCTGTGCTCTGCCAATCCATCCCTCTCTCTCCCAACCCCTGGCAAGCAGTGACGTTTTCACTGTCTCCATAGCTTTCCCTTTCACTGAATGTCATACAGTGGAAATCACTGTATTTAGATTGGGTTCTCTCACTTAGTGTTAGGTTGTTAGAATAGGAAAAAGGAGTCCAGAATGGCGGTGGCTAAAAGACAAAGAAGGGGAAAGCCCATAAAAATAGAACAAAGGACAGTGGGGATCACAGTCTGTAGCCTTTTCACCTGGGCTTTTCTCACATAAGTAATATCCTTTTATGCTTCCTCCATAACTTTTTATGGTTTAATAGCTCATTTATTTTTAGTGCTAAATAATGTTCCATTGTCTGGATGTACCATAGTTTACTTATCCATTCACCTCCTGAAGGACATCTTGGTTGCTTCCAAGTTTTGGCAGTTACAAATAAAGCTGCTGTAAGCACCCCCATGCTGGTTTTTGTGTGGATGTGGGTTTATTTCAGTTCATTTGGGTAAATACCAAGGAGCATTCAGGATTTATTTTGGTATCAGAATTTTCTAATGGATTGGTGGAGTGTGAGGAAAATAGAGAAGATCTTGTATAGAGCAGTTTGGAGAAAGAATTTCAAAAGTTAAATCTTGGATATATTAGTAGGGGGAGGTCCATCAAACACCAGAGTAGAGGAACCAAGTAAGCAGTTATTACATGAGCCTGGAGTCCTGGAGAGACGTTTGGTGGAGACACAAAGTAAGGAATCATGAGTATATACATGAACTTAAAGCCAGGATGTTCGATGAGATCACACAGGGAGTGAGTATATTTAAGAAAGAGGATCAAGGACTAAGCCCTGGGGTCCTCCAGTATTAAGAGGAAGGCAAGAAGAGAGAAACCAGCCAGGAACTGAGAAGGAGCAACCGTGACTAGGAGAAAAACCAACCGTGACTAGGAGAAAAACCAAGAGAGTGGGATGTGCCAGAAGCCAATGAAGAAGAAAGTATGTCAAGGAAGAGGGAGTGATCAACCACGGCAAATGCTGGTGGGAAGTCTAGTAAGATAAGGACCAAGAATTGACCACAGATTAGCAACACGGGGGCTTCCCTGGTGGCTCAGACAGTAAAGATTCTGTCTGCAATGCAGGAGACTGTTGCAGTGCAAAGGAAAAAAGAAGAATGAGTTTTTCTCTTTCCTTTTCCTGAGAACAAAGAAGATAAAGAGAACAGTGAGCAGGGCCTGAACATTCCTAGTTGTTTTACTTTAACTGCTCCAACTCTACATGTCTGTAACTAAATTTGTTTTTCTACCCACTAACTCTGCAGGAGCTACAATTCACATTTTTTCCCTTTGACTCTTTGCTAAATACATCCCCTATCTGGTGTTTACCCTTACAACACCCTTCCCCTTGTAGTTACATATGGGAAAGAAGGCCACAGAAACACAGAACTGCCAGACTCAGTTACTGGGTTACTGATGCCCGTTTATGATTGTCTTTGAAACCCTGCAAGAGGAGGCAATCAAGATCCTAGCACCTTTGTTCCTCATCACCTGACTGCAAGCCCTTGCCCTAGAGAAGCCTCCAGACTCCTCATGGAGGGGGCACAGTTCTTGAGGCAGGAGCCTACTGGGTTCCCCTCTCTTCTGGCTGAGAATAAAAGCCACATTTCTATTTTCTCCAAACTGTGTCTCTGTATTTTTCTTTCAGCTGCGGTGGGCAGAGAAGGTTAAGATTTTGGCCAGCAACAAGACCTGGGTTCAATCCCTGGGTCAGGAAGATCCACTGGAGAAGGGCATGGCAACCCTCTCCAGTATTCTTGCCTGGAGAATCCCATGGACAGAGGAGCCTGGCGGGATACAGTCTATGGGGTTGCAAAGAGTTGGTCACCACTGAGTGACTAACACACTTCAGCAACATGGAGATCAGTAACTTGGCCTTGAACAGGAACTATTCCATAGTGGGGGAGAAGAAAGGCTGGGGTAGATTCAAGACACGTGTTTTCAGTGGGGATGACAGCTCTCTCAAGGGAGGGGAAACGAATTCTTGGGGGATGAAAAATATTTTTGTTTAAAAAAGCTTTGTGTATAAAATATAGATAAACATATAGTACACAAACAACTCTATAGAACGTTTGCAGTATTAAATGTCGTGGCTGCTTAGTCATTAAGTTGTGTCTAACTCTTTGGGCTGTAGCCCTCCAGGCTCCTCTGTCCATGGGATTTTTCAGATGTCATTGGTAGGAGAAAGCAATTAAAAAAAAAAAAAAAGGCAAGAAAGGTTCCTTAGGGGCACAAAAATGGAAAAAAGAAAATTTGAGAAACATTGGTTCAAGAGATAATGTGAGGAAAGGAATCAGAGACAGAAGATAAATAACGCACGAAGAAATGTTGCTGCAAAGGAGTCAAAGAAATGGAGCAGTAGCTGGTAGAAAACGTGGAGTTAAGAGAGTGCCTTTGAAGTGTTTAGTAACTGCAAGTGCGGTCTTCCCAGGCGGTGCTAGTGGTAAAGAATCCGCCTGCCAGTGCGGGAGATGCAGAAGACACGGGTTCGATCCCTGGATTGGGAAGATGCCCTGCCCTGCAGCAGGAAGTGGCAAATCACTCCAGTCTTCTTGCCTGGGAAACCCCATGGCCAGAGGGGTCTGGTGGGCTACTGTCCATGGGGTCACAAAGAGTTGGACATGACTGAGCGTGCATGCGCGCGCACACACACACACACACACACTATATGTACATATAGTGCCTCTCTGGTTGTGGCAGCACCACAGCATGTGGGATCTTAGTTCCCTAACCAGAGACTGAACCTGTGTCCACGGTGTCCCCTGCACTCTAAGGTGGATTCTTAACCACTGGACCATCAGGAGAGTACCAATAGGACGCTTATAAAGTGTTTCAGTTCAGTTCAGTTCAGTCGCTCAGTCATGTCCAGCTCTTTCTGACCCCATAGACTGCAGCACGCCATGCCTCCCTGTCCATCACCAACACCCGGAGTTTGCTCAAACCCATGTCCATTGAGTCGGTGATGCCATTCAACCATCTCATCCTCTGTCGTCCTCTTCTCCTCCTGCCTTCAATCTTTCCCAGCATCAGGGTCTTTTCAAATGAGTCAGTTTTTCACATCAGGTAGCCAAAGTATTGGAAAATCAGCCTCAGCATCAGTCCTTCCAATGAATATTCAGGAATGATTTCCTTTAGGATAGGCTGGTTGGATCTCCTTGCAGTCCAAGGGACTCTCAAGAGTCTTCTCCAACACCACAGTTCAAAAGCATCAATTCTTTGGCGCTCAGCTTTCTTTATAGTCCAACTCTCACATCCATACATGACTACTGGAGGAAAAAAAGTACTTATTAAAGGTCAAATAAAGTTCTTAACCATTCACAGATGTGACCTCAGTTTCTTTTCTCAACAACTCTGTCAAGTGAGCACCATCACTGGTCTACATCTGTAGTTAGGGAAATGGAAGCACAGAAAGGTTAAGAAACTCACCTGCCCAAGACCATGCTGCTAAGAAGTATTGGACCCAAATCAACGTTTTAAGATTTATCCTAGATCTTTTCATATTGTTTGACTTTGTTCTCTTTCGTAGATGAAAATATTATACATACAATCACACACTGTCAAAAGTTAACACTGGGTATTTCTCCCCTAAAATTGGCCATTCTCTGTGGCAGGGAATTCCTCTAGGATGGATTCCTGTCTCCTCTACCCTTGGGTCTTCCTCTCCCAGGAGATCTTCTCCACTCTGCTCCAGTTATTAACTTCCCAAACCCTAACTCTGATGACTTTATCTCCAGAACAATTTTCAGCTGCCCATCCAAATTCAGCCATAGGCAAGTTGTGTGTGGGGGGGTGTGTTACCTTTCTCAATTCAAAAAGTCCACCAATGCTTATCAAGCTGATTTCCTTCACAGAAGAATTGCCTGCTTCTAAGGTGAAATTAATTATCAATATAGTGAAAATAAAAACAAAGGCGATCAGCTCGTGCCCTGGAATGCAGACATGCAGCATGCAGCCAGTCATTATATTTGTTAAACTGTCATTTTTCCTGCTGCACAGGAATCTTGATCACCCATTCCCACGCCTCCCCCATAGGAGTTTTATTAACATAACCCAAAAGCAATGTGAGGAAAATTCAAGTTAAAAAAAAACTTTTGCTTTAATTAGGTCAATTTTTCAGGGAAAACTATATTTGAAGACTAAATTATTTGTATAATTGTCTTCATTCTTCACTTACTTGAACAGGTTTAAACCAAGTCAGAGGCAAAATGGCTTACTCTGGTTGATAAGCCCTAACCAGCAGTTAAGACGTATCTATCCATGACAAATTATTTTAATTAAGGCCCGATTTGGGAGCCAGCGCATTTTTTTCTGATCTACAAGGACCAGATGTAATGGATTCAAGAGAAAACAAATCATTTCCTGAAATGGCCTGTCTCTAAGGCTTTCAGGGCGTGGCCCGTGGCACACCACCATTCCCACACCATTCCCAGGCTTGCTTTCTGGTCTTAGGGTCTATCAAAGCACTTCCTGCTAGTCTCTCCCATAAATTTTTCCAACAACCTTTGGCATGACCCTGCTGCTGCTAAGTCGCTTCAGTCATGTCCGACTCTGTGCAACCCCATAGACGGCAGCCCACCAGGCTCCCTCATTCCTGGGATTCTCCAGGCAAGAACACTGGAGTGGGTTGCCATTTCCTTCTCCAGTGCATGAAAGTGAAGAGTGAAAGTGAAGTCTCTCAATCGTGTCCGACTCTTCAAGACCCCATGGACTGCAGCGCACCAGGCTCCTCCCTCCATGGGATTTTCCAGGCAAGAGTACTGGAGTGGGTTGCCATGCCCTCCTCCAGGGAATCTTCCCAACCCAGGGACCAGGGATCAAACCCGTGGCTCTTGTATCTCCTGCATTGCCAGGCAGATTCTTTACCACTAGGCCACCTGGGAAGGCCACCACAGGTAAGGGTGTGCTCAATTCTTGTCCAGTGACCACTTTCGTCCCAGAAGATGCTATTTTCATCTGGATTATGGCATTTCTTTCTCTAATACTACCTTTTCCCCTTTGTCCCTCCTCAAGAATCATATATGAATAGAAATGCATGGGAGCAATATTACTTTATAGATTCTCCCAAACCCATTGTAGTGTCTCACTGTAAATTGAGTCACTAATATCAGCATTTGTTATGGATGATAAATTACTCATAATATATCTGGCAACTGATTGCAGGGACATGGAAATTCTTTGGTTGTAATCTACCGGAACAGAGACTAGAAAGAGGGGAAATATACAGGGAAGATAAACTGGTTCAGTAGGTTAAAGTTATGAATACTGGGCATGAGGCAGAAAGCACCATGGTTAAGAACTTGAGACATGGAGCCAAACTGATGAGGCCTAAAACTTGTTCTACTCTCAGTAACTTTAAGACTTTAGGCAAATTATCTAAAACCTTTCTTGATCCTGAGTGTCATAATAATAATACACACCTCAGAGCATCGTTGTGAGAATTACAAGGGACAATACTAGCAAAACAGCAAGCACCAGGTGAATCCACAAAGTGCTGGTTCCACTCAGTGATGCGCAATCCACGGTCATAACCCTCTGGGAAGGAAAGAGGGGGCAGGGCTGAAAATTTCGTGAAAAAAGTTTCCGTACTATTGATAAAGAAAACATTTCAATCCATTTCTGCATGGCACAGATGTTTTAATTAAAAAATATGTAGCTGATTTTGCAATACTGTGAAGTTATTGCTGGGGCTCATATTTATATGATGGGAAACCAATGTTTTGAGACAATCAAATGGTCCATATATTGTTGGATGTTATCTAGATGAGCCATTTTGAAAGTATACAGCTTTGAAATCTGTCTTGGATCCAGACTATTCTGACTAAATGTTTTGACGTTAAACAGTGTGAAACTTATCCAGAAATCTTGGTACTCAGATAAATAGGTTTCTAAAGAGTTTTAAATTGTTTGGATTAAAAATTCTTTAATTTTTAAATAGTATTAAAATGTTACAAAAATATTTTGCCTTAGTGATCTGGTTTCAAAAAATAGTTTGAAACCAAACAGGCTTGCACTGTCTTAGAAAACCACTTACATGTTATGAAAACCACATGAAATAGATTTCAAATCAAATAATTTTAAGAAAACCATTCCAAAACCAGTATTTTGAAAAACTTTCCAAATGTAACCGTTGGTGGCAAAGACTCTCTTGAAATTGCAAAGAAACCAGATGTAAATTTCATAGCTTCAAACCTTAAAAAATGTCATTCTTTTTCATTCCTACTTTATTTTAGCTGTTAGCCCAGGAGATTAGAGCAGTGAATGCAAGTATAGTTTAACACCTGAAAACATGCAGAGCTGGAGGAAAAAAGGACTTGCTTTTTAGTGAAGCCTAGGTTTGACTTCCTTTTCTACCACATATTATCTGTGACATCTTGGCAACATCACTACCCTTTTTGAACTGCACTTTCTATCTTAGATTGGGTTCCCCCAGAAAGCGGAGCCTGGTCGAGGGCTTTTATGCAAGGTTTTTGAGAAACGACTTAAGAAAAAGATTGGGAAGTAACATAAGTACAACAGGAAAAGAAAGAAAGCCATTCCAAGGGGGTCTTCTAGAGTTAACCAGCACTGTGAGCAAGCAGGCCCAGGGGTAGAGGGAACTTCTGAGGGCTGCACGGAATGCCCACAGGACAGAAGAGGAGCCAGTCCTCGATGGCTCAGATCATGCACGCGTGAGTGCCGCATGGTTTCTGACTTCCCATGTGCAGACTTCCCGTGCCGCTGTCAGAGGGTCCTGAGACAGTGGAGGAGATTAGAATCTGCTACCCTAAAACAGGCCACTCTGGTGGAAGGATTATTTTGAGTTAAAGGCAACTGAGAATCAACAAATGCAGGAAGAAGCCTTCTCAAAGTTTCCCTCATGTGACTTCAGTCCACAATTTCTGAGTACCGAGGCTGCCATAAATTCCCTCTCTGGGGAGTTTCATGGCCATAAAAAAAGATGAAAAGACCACCCACACCTGCATAAACAAACATTGTCACAAACTTTCCTATGTCCCATTCATTTCTCTTAAAAACACATGTGTCTTTCCTAAAGAAGTCTATTTGTCCTTCCCTTTTCTCCTCCCGCCCTCTCCCCTACCAAGTTAGGTACATAAGCCTTGAATTTTAAACATTTAACAAGCGACTACTTCTTTTGTTAGCTTCCACAGGCCAATAAACTTGTCCTCTTATTAATCTGCCTTTGTTGCTTTAATTTGCAGGCCCCCAGACACCTTTCATAATGGTGCAGTGGAATAGTTTTTCCTCCTCAATAGTAGAAAGTGAGAGAAGTGCAATGCAGCCTAGATGAGATGTGGTCAGGTAGGTGACACCTTATGTCAAGCTGGTTGCTGCAGCAATGGCTGGAATAAACAGTGGGCCTGAGAGCACAAGAGATACCCAGAGGAGGTTCCCCACCCATACCATGGAGGCAAAAATACCAACATTACAGGGGTTTTAATGACAGAGCCTATGTTTTAGCATATGGCATTCATTCCTTGAACTAAAATCCCCTCTTTCCTATTTTCCTGGTGAACAATTTATTATCATCAAATTCCTTATCCCTGTACTTTTTCCAGATCTAAAGTAAAAGAGGCACTCTTCCCTCCTTGCCTTCCTTCCTAAATCAGGAATATCTGATCTCTCCATCCCACACCCCCACCCCCAAGCCCTACACTCTCTCCTAGTGAGAAGGAGTAGCTCATCTGAATGCCCAGATGAGGAGAAATCCTCTCTTTCAGGCTAACCTGATCTTCCTCCATCCCTGCAGAAAGCACATATGCTCAGGGCCACGGCCTCCTTCTTAGGGTTGTGACCGAGGCTGGGCAGGATGAGGCGGGTTTAGTCTCCCCTGAAGATGGTGGCAAGGAAGGGAACTTAGGCACAAACAAGGAGCAACTGACCCCAGCCATAAGCCCAAAGCACAATTTCCCATAGTGGTTTACCAGCTACTAAACCTGAAATGCCAGTGGCCTATCTGATACATCAATCTATTCGATCCCTCTGTTACAACATAAGCTTGATAAGATCAGGAATCTTTGTTTTGTTCACTGACGTTTCCCAAATGCCGAGAGCAGAGCTTGGTGCATAGAAGGAGTTCAGTATTTATTTGTTCAATGAATTGCTGAATCCACGGGGGAAGAAGGATGATTAGCACTCTAGGAAACCCTCAACCACCTCCTTCGAGACAGAAACGGACTTTCTTTTGTGCTCCCTTGGACCTCCCATTATGACCCTAACATAATTACTTGGTATGAAATCTAGCTCTCCTATTTAACTTGAAGCGTCCCTTGGGCATAGTAGCATGGAGACCCACTCCTAGAAGATGCTCAAAAATAACAGCTGAATGAATGAAAAAGACAAGGAATTCCATGATATTACACTTTAATTGTCTTCTTTTCTTTCTAATGCCAGAGATTTTTTTGTTTTAAAGTTAGAACACTTGACTAATGAATCACTCCCAAGCTTGTTCCAGAACTCTGAAGAGAAGAAACAGGAAAAAAATCAAGATAAGCCAAAGGCAAATGTAGATAAGGACTCTTGGCTCTTCAGCATCTGTTTTTGAAATCCAAGGAGCGTGAGTCAAGGGGAAGGATGTCAAGTTCTTTGAGGGTTTGCTAACATTGTTGTCAAGACTACAATGTCAGGAATGAAAAAAAGAGGACTCAAGGAAATAACAGATGCTGTTACAGCTTTAAAGAATTAGAGGATGGCAAATACATGGAGAAGAGGGCAACAGAGGATGAGAAGGTTGGATGGCATCACTGATTCAATGGACTTGAACTTGAGCAAATTCTCGGAGATGGTGAAGGACAGGGAGGCCTGGCATGCTATAGTCCATGGGGTTACAAAGAGACATGACTTAGTGACTGGAAAACAACAACAAAATACATGGCACTTGTGGCGAAAAAACTTTCCCCAGTCCCCTCACTCCATGCCACCACCTTGCCACCCTTGCTAAACATCACTATTAAATGAGACAGAGCTTACTTCCTTTGAGTGCTCAAAGTTCTTCCCAGCCAGCATGGCAGAAGAACCCTACCTACTATTCCTGGTCTAGACCTGCTATCTTCATCACCTCAGGCCGCCACAACAAAATACCATAGACTGATGGGCTCAAACAACAGATATTTATTTCTGCACAATTCTGGAGGCTGGGAAGTCCAAGATCAAGGTGCCAGCAAGATGGGTTTCATTCTGCAGCTTCTCCATTTAGGTCTTGGAGGGTCATTATCTTGCAAGCTCTGTGGTGTCCCTTCTTATAAGGGCACTAATCCCATCATGAGGACCTCACCCTCATGCCCTCATCTAAACCTCATTCCCATCGAGTGGCCCCATCTCCATATACTATCACATTGGGGGGCAGATGAAAGTTTCAACACATGGATTGTTGGGGGGATGTAATTCACTCCATAAGAGCTCCCTGGTGACTCGGGGGTAAAGAACCTGCCTGCCGGTGCAGAAGAAGTGGGTTTGATCCTCGGGTCAGGAAGATCTCCTGGAGAAGGAAATGGCAACCAACTCCAGTATTCTTGCCTGGGAAATCCCATGGACAGAGAAGACTGGCAGGCTGCAATCCACAGGGTAGCAAAAGAGTCAGACACAACTTAGTGACTAAACAACAACAGCAGCAATTCACTTCACAGCATCTGGGGAGCTCCTTAAACTTTCAAAGGCTTGCGCCACCCACCTGGGGATCCTGATTTAGTGGACCAGATGGGGACATGGGAATCTGGGTACTGAAAAGCCTTCCAGTGAGGAATGTTTCATCACTGACAAGGTTTAGAATTGCAGGCTCATGGTGATAATAAAAAGAAGACCATGGGGACTTCCCTGGAACTCCAGGGCTTAAGACACTGTGCTTCCAGGGCAGGAGTCACAAGTTCAATCCCTGGTCAAGGAACTAAGATTCCACATGCTATACAGTCAAAAACAAAACAAAACAACAAAGAAAAAAAGATCAACTTTCCATCTGTTTTATTACTGTTCTTAAATTCTCTACAGACAGCACACTCCCTCATTGCCTGCACCTGTCCCACCCTTAGCTCACACCACCAAGCACTTAGCTCCTTTGTAATTAACCTGTCGATTGTGTAGACTAGAGCCACAGGGAACCCAGCTGGCTTGGACTGTCACCATTTGTTACGCATTTAGCAGGCCTTAGCATGTAGATTCTCAAGGATATCTGCTCAACGAAGAGAAGAGTCAATACAGGTTGGAGCATGGCTGTCCCAGACACCACCGTGCAACTCAACCCACCTCAAGTGTCTAATTGGGAAACAGCATCTATGAACTGGCAAGGTTTGCCAAGACATTCACAATGAAGGCAAAGGCAAACAAGAGCAGCTAATTCATTCTTTCTTCACTTAAATTTCATTTAAAAAATTCAGAGATTATGATTTTGTCTGTGTTGGTGCCCTTTCTTTTACTAAATGATATTAATAGTATAGAACTGCACATGTGTCTACTGAGCACTTGAAATTTGGCCTTTGCAAGCTGAGATGTACTGTGAGTGCAAAATGCACACTGATTTCAGACTTGGTATATGAAAAAGTAAGGGGTCACATTAATATTTTTCTATTGATTACATGTTGAAATTATAAGTTTGGATATGTTGAGTTAATCAAAATACATTTAAAAAAAATTATATGTTTTCCTATGGCACTGATGATCTGCTAAGTCCAGATACAACTCCCATTGAGTGCCAGTGTTAGTCACTCAGTTCTGTCCGATTCTTTGTGACCCCATGGACTGTAGCCCACCAGGCTCCTCTGTCCATGGAATTTTCCAGGCAAGAATACTGGAGGGGGGTTGCCAGTCCCTTCTCCAGGGGATCTTCCCAACCCAGGTCCCCAGCATTGCAGGCAGATTCTTTACCATCTGAGCCACCAGGGACCCACTGAGTATAGACTGAATTCAGGAAAGAACCTCAGGTGCCATTTGACAACCTGAATCAAGAAGCCTGAGTTACCAGAAAGCATTTTATAGACACCATCTGCCCCATTTGTTGAAACTGGAGTTTCTTGACCTCCAGGTATGTCACTAGTACGTTGTTTCTAAATAATTACAAGTAAGTTTGAATATACAAAAGTATATTTGCATATAACCTGCACCCATCCTCCTGAATACTTTAGGTCACCTCAAGAAGACTTATAATACCTAACATGCTACATAAATAGTTGTCAGAGTGTGGCAATTAAAGATTTGCTTTGGAAACTTCTGGAATTTTTCTTGAATATTTTTGATCCTTGGTGAATTGAATCGATGAATGTGAAACCTGTGGATATAGTAGTAGGTCAGTTATACACACAACGGAGTATTGTCCAGCTTTTAAAAAGAAAGGAAATTTTGACATATGATACAATAAGGGTGAACTTTGAGGATGTTATACTAAGTGAAATAAGCCAGAACAAAAAGACAAATATGAGTATGAATACGCTTATACGAGGTACTGAGATGAGTCAAAATCAAGAGTCAGAAAGAACGATGGTTGCCAGGAGCTCAGGAGGAAGAAGTGAAGAGTAACTGTTTAATGGGCATAGAGTTTCAGTTTTACAAGAGGAAATGAGTTCTGGAGATGGATGGTGGCGATGGTTGCACAACATTCTGAACGTGTTTAATACCACTGAAATGCACACTTAAAAATGGATAAGATGATAAATTTTGTTACGGATATTTTAACCACAATAAAAATTAACTTTGAGAATTAGTTTCCTTATAATAAAGTAAAGCATATTCAAGGACACCTCCTTGTTACTGCCATTGTTATTTTCTCATTTACCAATATCCTCTCTTTTTTCCTTTATTACATAAACTGTTTAAAATTCAGAACAGTTTCAGATTTGCAGGAAATTGCAAAGAGCATGTAAAGAGTTCCCATATGCCCCACACCCAGTTTCTCATTATCAACATCTTACATCAGTATGGTATCTTTGTTACAGTTAATGACCTAATATGGATATGTTATTATTAATTAAAGTCCATACTTTATTCAGACTTCCTGAATTTTTCCCTAATGTCCTTTTTTTTTTTTTTTTTAATTCTAGGATCCCATCCAGGGATGTTATTTTTAGCCATCATTTCTCCTTAGGCTCCTCTTGGCTGAGAAAGTTTCTTATAGTTTCCTTGTTTTTGGTGACCTTGAAATTAATCTGGTATTCTGTAGATCAATATTGAGATTTTTCTGGTACTTTCATCATGACTAAATTGGGGTTATGGGTTTGCAGAAAGAAACCACAGAGGTCAAAGGCCTTTCTCGCACAACATTGAAAGAGTTCCTTTCTCAACTTGGCTTATCACTGATGATGGTGACCTTGATCACCTGGGTGAGACAGTGTCAAGTTTCTACAAAATTCCTCTTTTTCCCATTTTCAAACTGAATCTTTGAATGCAAGAGGCTATGTGCAGCACACATTGAAGCAATGGGAAAAAAATACTTCAGTCCCATTCACAGGGGAAAAAAAAAAAGTAGGTGAAAGGTTAAATCACTTTCCTAAAATGTCAAAATTAGTAGTCTGCAAAGAAAGGATTAAAAAACCCAGGCCTGATCAACAGATTTTTCTCATGGCCTTTGGAGAAGTCAACAGAAATTCACATATAACAGAACTCACTGTAGGAAGTCACCACATTCCTTCAAAATACAGAATCTCATTGTCTTAGAAAAGAGCACAGGCTGAGAAGTCAACAGATACGGTCCCAAGTCTACGTCCACCCCAAATGGTCATGTGGCCTTGGACACTGAATACCCGCAGCCTTGAGCTGAGTCCTCTGGGAGAAAAAAACAATCCATGTTTAGGACCCATGACTCTGGTGCTTGAATCCCAGCTGTTAATCCCACTCAGGTGTTAATCCTTGGGTGAGTGTCTTGCTGTCTCAAAGTTTCATCTTCCTCATCAATAAAATGGGGTAACAAAGACAAATCTCTGTCCAGAAATT
Source organism: Oryx dammah (assembly GCF_014754425.2). Lineage (NCBI taxonomy): Eukaryota > Metazoa > Chordata > Mammalia > Artiodactyla > Bovidae > Oryx > Oryx dammah. The sequence continues at coordinate 63,777,365 of NW_024070201.1, forward strand.
CATTTAATGGAGAAATACAATTATACTTTCTATAACCCAGGTTAATTTTTATCTTGAGCTCTGTTTAGATCTGAATTGCAGATACTTACCTCCATTGTCCCAATCCCTTCTGCCCTTTTCCCAGTGGTTGTGACCCAGTTCTGAGAAGGTTAAAAAGAGCTAAACTGTGGAGGGCTCATCTCATCCCTATCATCTAACCATCACAAAATCTACAAAAGTATCCATCTTTGATCTTTTTCCTAGACCAAGCTGGTTGTCACAGTTGTCAGCAACACAAATCCCCACTGAATAGGACCTTCCCCCTTGTCTGGGGCTCTTGCCACAACTTACTTGACACATTTGGGTGCCTGGAATCATCCTCCTGCTCCCAGGCCCACTGGAGCATACAAAACTGGAAGGCTATCTAAGGTGCCACCTGCTGAGACACATCACACACAGCCTCCCTCTCCTCTCTCAGTGAGTCTGGGGGATGCTCTCAGTGGTCCCAGAGAATGAAGCTTGGTGCCTTTGGTGTGTACAACCACTCTTTCCCATCCCTGGGCTTAGCTCTTGTCTAAGGCTCCACAAACACCAACAGTCTTTCCATTTCCTAAGCCTAGGCCAACAGTTCCTGGAGAAGAACTTCTCCTGAAGAAGAAAAGATGCTTTGCACTCATGATATTTTCTCCCAAATCTTTTATCTCTGTTTTAAGATATTGAAGTTCCTCCAAAGATCCAGGCTTTTAAAATACAAGATCCAGGAAAATTACATGCTATTTAGTTAACATGTAATAGGTCTGTGGCTATTTTTAAGTGAATTAATAAAATTTTTAGTAGATGTTATTATTTAGCTGGGCTTCCCCAGTGGCCCAGCATAAAGAATCCACCTGCAATGCAGGAGCTGCCAGGAGACACAGGTTGGACCCCTGGGTTGGGAAGGTCCCCTAGAGGAGGGCATGGCAACCCACTCCAGTAGCCTTGCCTGGAGAATCTCATGGACAAGGAGGGTGGCAGGCTGAAGTCTATAGAGTCTCAAAGAATTGAACACGACTGAAGCAACTTACCATTATTTAGTTATAGTTTCTAATTTGGTAAGTATCAAAAGATATAATTCATATAAACAAAAGCTCTTCAGAGATCTCAATAAATTTTAAGAGTATAAAGAGATGTTAAAAGACTAAAAAGTTTGAGAACCATTGAGTTAGTCTACAGTCACTTTTTAAAAACATCTACTATATGTCAAACATTCTTAAAGAGATGGGAGTACCAGACCACCTTATCTGCCTCCTGTGAAAACTGTATGCAAGTCAAGAAATAACGGTTAAAACCAGATGTGGAACAACTGACTGGTTCAAATTGGGAAAGGAATACATCAAGGCTGTATTCTGTCATCTTGCTTATTTAACTGATATACAAAGTATATCATGTGAAATACCAAGCTGGATGAATCACAAGCTGGAATCAAGATTGCCAGGAGAAATATCAACAACCTCAGACATACAGATGATATCACTCTAATGGTAGAGTGAAGAGGAACTAAAGAGTCTCTTGATGAAGGTGAATGAGGAGAGTTAAAAAGCTGGCTTAAAACTCAACATTCAAAAAACTAAGATCCTGGCATCCACTCCCATCACTTCATGGCAAAGAGAAGGGGGAAAAGTGGAAACAGTGGCAGATTTTATCTTCTTGGGCTCCAAAATCACTGCTGACAGCAATTGCAGCTATGAAATTAAAAGACACTTGCTCCTTGGAAGAAAAGGTATGACAAACCAAGACAGTGTATGAAAAAGTAGAGAAGTCACTCTGCCAAAAAAAGGTCTGTATAGCCATAGCTCTGGTTTTTCTAGTAGTCATGTACAGATGTGAGAGTTGGTCCATAAAGGAGGCTAAGCACCGAAGAATTGATGCTTTTGAATTGTGGTGCTGAAGAAGACTCTTGAGAGTCTCTTGGACTGCAGGAAGGTCAAACCTGTCAATCCTAAAGAAAACAACCCTGAACATTCATTGGAAGGACTGTTGAAGAAGCTGAAGCTCCAATACTTTGGCCACCTGATGTGAGGAGCCAATCCGTTGGAAAAGACCCTGACGCTGGGAAAGATTGAAGGCAAAAGTTGAAGTAGGTGGCAGAGAGTGAGATGGTTAGATAGCATTATTGACTCAATGGGCATAAATCTGAGCAAACTCTGGGAGATATTGAAGGACAGAGGACTCTGACATGCCAGAGTCCATGGAGTTGCAAAGAGTTGGACATAACTTAGCGAATGAACAACAACATATGTCAAACAATGGATACTTTATACCAACAGCTGAGATGTAAAGCAGACAAGTCAGAGTCTGTCCTTAAGCAGCTCAGATCAAGAAGAGGAAATCTCAAATATTATTAATAGATAGACACTGTAGATTTATTTGTCAGAACACTCAAATGAGGGAGCACAAGGATGGCTCCAGAAATGCAGGGCCGATAATGCCTTTAATTCAGATGAAATGTCACTGTTTCTCTGAGACTAACCCTGACCCTGAGGGGAATATAAAAGGGTAAGGAGGAATCACAAAGGGAGACAAGGCAGGGAAAGACAGTTCAGGCTGAGAGAATTATAAGTCTGCATAATCTAAGGTAAGAAAGAGCTGCTATGCTCAGGAGCAAGTGGGTATTAACATGGCTGGTGCGTTGGCCACACAAGGATTAGCAAGCAAAGGCTGGATGCCTAACAAAACAGAAAATAAACAGACATTGCAAAATCTCTCATGTTTTTCCTATCAGCAGATGATAGTCATTAGTTTCTTCCTGTCACGGAGGACATGGACCTCTGTGACTCAGCAGAGATGACCCATGGAAAAGGAATTGGTGCTATGAGCTCTTAATAAGGCTCTTCAAACTAACTCCACATGGTGCCTCACCTTGGAAAATTAATTGTGCTCCATGGTACGTAGCTTTTATACTTTTATATTCAAACAAGCCTCTATATTATAGTCTATATGTGAAAGTGGCTCAGTCATGTCCAACTCTTTGCAACCCCATGGACTATATACAGTCCATGGAATCCTCCAGGCCAGAATACTGGAGTGGGTAGCCGTTCCCTTCTCCAGGGGTTCTTCCCAACCCAGGGATCAAACCCAGGTCTCCTGCATTTCAGGCAGATTCTTTACCAGCTGAGCCACCGAGGAAGCCCTATATTATAGCCTAGAATACACAATTCATGTGAACTTTTGCAGCAAAGCATAAAATTTAAGAGGGCTTCTCAGGTGGTTCAGTGCTAAAGACTCCACCTACAATGCTCACATCCTTTCTCTGACCTTCTCACTTGCTCACTCTGATGGGCTTCAATGGCACACATTGTGAGTGGGCCCATGGAGAGGCATCAGGACAGGTGTCCTCCAGCCAACTGCCATTGAGAAACCAAGAGTCTCAAAGCAGCAGCCCACAAGGAACTGAATCTTGGCAACAACCATACAGAAGTGGATCCTTCCCCAGTCGTTTCAAAATGGTAGCAGTCCAGTTGTTGTTGTTCAGTTGCTAAGTCATGTCTGAATCTTTGCGCCCCCACGGATTGCAGCACACCAGGCTTCCCGTCCTTCACCAACTCTCAGAGCTTGCTCAAACTCAAGTCCATTGAGTCAGTGATGCCATCCAACCATCTCATTCTCTGTCATCTCCTTCTCCTCCTGCTTTCAATCTTTCCCAGCATCAGGGTCTTTTCTAATGAGCTGGCTCTTCACATCAGGTGGCCAAATTATTGGAGCTTCAGCTTTAGCATCAGTCCTTCCAATGAATATTCAGGATTGATTTCCTTTAAGATTGAGTGGTTTGATCTCCTTGCAGTCAAAGGGACCCTCAAGAGTCTTCTCCAACATCACAGTTCAAGAGCATCAATTCTTTGGCACTCAGCCTTCTTTATGGTCCAGCTCTACATCCATACATGACCACTGGAAAAACATAGCTTTGACTATACAGACCTTTGTTGGCAAAGTAATGTCTCTACTTTTTAACACACAGTCTAGGTTTGCCATAGCTTTTCTTCCAAGGAGCAAGTGTCTTTTAATTTCATGGTTGTATTCACCATCCACAGTGATTTTGGAGCCCAAGAAAATAAAGTCTGTCACTATTTCCATTGCTTCCCCATCTATTTGCCATGAAGTTATGGTACCAGATGCCATGATCTTAGTTTTTTGAATGTTGAGTTTTAAGCCAGCTTTTACACTCTCCTCTTTCACTTTCATCAAGAGGCTCTTAAGTTCCTCTTTGGTTTCTGCCATAAAGGGTGGTGTCATCTGCGTATCTGAGGTTATTGATATTTCTCCCAGCAGTCTTGATTCTAGATTGTGATTCATGCAGCCCAGCATTTCGCATGATGTACTCTGCATGTAAGTTATATAAGCAGGGTGACAATATACAGCCTTGATGTACTCCTTTCCCAATTTTGAACCAGCCTAGATGATACCTTGATTACAGACTATAATCAGCCTTGAGCCAAAGTACTGGCTAAGTTTTGCCAGATTCCTGACCACAGAAACTAGGAGATAAAAACCGTTGTTAAATTACTAGATTTGGGGACCATTTGTTATGCAGCCATAGATAATAATAAACGTATTGTCCTTTGTTATGTTACAAATTGATAAAAATTGTCTTCACCTTTAGTAAAAGAGATAAAAATTCAGCGCTTTTCCAGGCCAAGAGTGTTCCAGAGAATGTGGCAGGTCAGAACTGGAAAATCCATTCCTCAGGAACAAATGTTCACATTTACTGTCTTTCTCCAAGGCATGCTATGAAATTTAGTGTTTAACATGCCCTGTCCAATTTCCTCCCACTTCTGCAATTATACAAAGTCAACAGGTATGTATGTTTAAGTGTCTTCATTCCAAGAGCTGCTACTCTCATTTAAACTGTCCAGTCTCTCTTCTTTTGCCTCCAAAAATTCAATAAACATGCTACTGCTTGTCAGAGTTGACATCTTCCCCATGGTAAAGAAGGATCTGAACTCAAGAGAGGTTTTTATGTCTTTGTTTTCCCTGTTAAACTTCTCAGCCTTTTTCTGATATTTACACTTCATGTCACTGCCTGTATCTAGAGTATGGACTAATAAATAGTGTTTTGCCTTATAGCTCTGCTTTTCCATTAGTGTTTCCAAATTTAAGCTGGATTTGGCTGTGGCAGGCAAAATTTGACAGTGGCTCTATGAGAATGGGCTTCAAATTCAAAATTGGATGGTGCTTGGAGGTTAGGCAGCCTTCCCACCACCTGAGGCCCCAGAACTGTTCTCAGAGCCTGCGTTAGCCCAAGGCCTGTAACAATCAGACTCAACATGAGATTACATACACAAGGGTTTGTTGGGGAACACAGGGGTCAGAAAAGGCTGGGAGAGCCATCAGCTGCAATATGAGTCTGGCCCTGAGTGAACAAGAGAGAGAAGGAAAGTTGGGTGAGAACATCTTAGACCACCATGCAGTCCAAGGAAGAGTCTTCAAAGCTGTCAGGGATGGGACTTCCCTGGTGATCCAGTGGTTAAGACTCCACACTTCCAAAGCAAGGGGTGTGGATTCAATTCCTGGTCAGGGAGCTAAGATTCCACATGCCTTGGGGTCTGAAAACCAAAACATAAAACAGAAGCAATATTGTAACAAAGACTCAATAAAGACTTAAAAAAATATTTTCTAAATTAAAAAAAATTGTATAAAAAAGAATGCAGATGGAGCTGCTTAAAAAGAAAAAAGAAAAAAAGCTGTCAGGAAGTCTCTAAGCCAAAGTTGGTTGTCAGTGAGTCCTGGGTCTCCTGGAAACGTGTCTACTGAGTATCCCTGCCCTGCCAGTGGCTGGCTGGTGGTGGGAAGTGTGGCATTAACCACTCTACCTCCCTGTAGTAGAAGACTGCAAGGAGCATTCTCATGATCACCACAGGGGCATTTAACAATGAAAATTCTGAGGTCAGTGAGGCAGGAAAGTTACTCTGGAATAATAGCACTTCTCTCAGAGGTAACACTTGATTTATCTTTATTGAAAAACTGTGATCGCTATACTGTCACCAAAGAAACAGACCTGTGTGTGTTTCATGATTTACGTAGCTCATTTTCTGTGTTGCCATATTTCCTATTCATTCACTCATTTATTCATTCACTTCTTTCATTGACTCAGCTATGCTTTTGAGAGCCTAACTGTCCTGGTGACTAGAGAATCGACGGTAAATAAGTCAGCCATGGAAATACCGGGTTTCAGAAAAGATGGACCATAAAAGTGTGAACAAGGAAATGAAGATGAAAGTTCCTGATCTGGTCATACCTTAAGGAAAACAAAGCAGGATGATGAAATAAACAAGGACTTTTAAGGGGAGGGAGAAGAGAAGCTGTTGTGTTTGAGCAAGTTTTCCGCTCCTTTGCTCATCACTCAGACCTTTCTGAAACACTCTTAGAAACTGACTGCCATTTGTTTTCTTCCCCGGCATAAATATCCACTAGGTCTATTCACTCCAGCTTCTGCCTTCCTGTAACAATATTATTGCTGGAAAGTCATATCCCTGAAATACTGTGAGCTTCCCTGTATATCCTTCTGTACACAGGGGACAGGGTTGGTCCTGCAGTGATGAATACACATTTCTTCTGGGTTACTAACTCCTCTAATTTGTTTTGGATGATTCTTATTTTTCCCTTTAAAAAAATAAACCCCAAACAAACAAGAGTCAAACCAGCCACATGAGAATAAAGCCTACCAGGTCACACACAGTTCTGGGAACACAAGCCCTCCCTTAATTAATCACAATGACTGGAGCATTAGCCACAAAACTGGATGAGGAGGAAGCATTAAATGGCAAGAGTTCTGGGCTGAAAGGCAGAAGACCTGCATTTTGCCTCAGCTCTACCACTAACTAAGTACACAATCTCAAATAAATCCCTTCCTCTCTAATTCCTGGCACATAATAATATATAACGCACATTGCTGAATGAATTAAACAGGGCCTTAAATTATCATTTTCTGTATCGGCCAGAGTATAGCCTCAGAGGCTATAACAGAGTGACTCCAAAATACAGTGGCATAAACAACAAAGATATTTATGTCTCTCTGATATGGCAGAATAGTAGTAAGCAGGAAGGACTGACAACTGTACTCTGTGAGGTTATCCTGGGGCCCAAGTTCCTTCTACTTCCTTCTTCTGGGTCCTCTTAGGGTGGTGCTGCATGCTGCTGTTGCTGCTACTAAGTCGCTTCAGTCATGTCTGACTCTGTGCGACCCCATAGATGGCAGCCCACCACGTTCCACCATCCTTGGGATTCTCCAGGCAATAACACTGGAGTGGGTTGCCATTTCCTTCTCCAGTGCATGAAAGTGAAAAGTGAAAGTGAAGTCGATCAGTCGTGTCTGACTCTTCGAGACCCCATGGACTGCAGCCTACCAGGCTCCTCTGTCCATGGGATTTTCCAGGCAAGAGTACTGGAGTGGGGTGCCATTGCCTTCTCCAGATGCTGCATGGTTGGTGCTAATTCCGCAGCATCACATCCTGCCAGAGTGAAGAAGCAGAGTGGAAAGCAAGCAATTTCCTTGTAAAGGAGTGATGTGGAAGTTGTACCTCTCAGTTCCCATTTCTGTTAGCAAAAGTCTGATCACATGACCACAAGGAACTTCAAGGAAGGCTGGGACATGTGGCTTCCAGCTGATTATCCAAGTTCCCTGAGATCACCTGAGGAATGGGGTCAAGGGAGAGCCTCTTACTAAAAGGAGAAAGGAGGGATTTCCCTGGTGGTCCAGTGGCTAAGACTCTGTGCTCCCAATGCAGGGAGCCCAGATTCAACCCCTGGTCAGGGAACTAGAGCCCACATATGGCAACTAAGAGTTCACATGCTGTAACTGAAGAGTTCTCACGCCACAGCTAAGATAGAAGATTCTGTGTGCTGCAGCTGGGACCTGGTGCGGTCAAATAAAAAAAATTTTTTAATAAATAAAAGTATCCTCTAAATAAATAAATAAAGAGAAAAGACAATAGACACAAACTTGGACATTGAGTAGTCTCTGTCATGACTATGACAAGATTTCTCACTCAAGTCCGTGATTCTGATTAGGGATGAATTTTATTGTCATGGTGTCTTTTGATCACCTCTTGTTTTTTTCCCAGAATTTTCTTGTTGATTCTAGCTTTAAACCCAATATTGGCCTAAACCTATTGACTTTGGACATACGCATTTTAACCCGAGATCCATGGCTCACACAAACCCCTAGGAGAGTCTTGAAAAAGTTGTATGAGGATTTTTAAATTGGGGGCTTTCCTTTTGATCATAGTATTAAAATTTAGTTTTACCATTTTCTGCATCATTCTAAAGACATGACATAGTCACTCATGCCATAGGGTCCTAAAGGGCTTGTTTGTTCCAGTGACACATATGTAGACTTAGCACAGAAATGTTATGCTCACCCCAAATTAAGGCCAAATAAATTAACAGTGTGCTGCACAGAGGGAGTTTCCATTGCAGTTCAAATAGAGAGAGATGGTGGAAAACTGGGTCATCACTCGGCACCCTGTAGGACAATTATATGAAACTTGAAAGAACTAATGAGGCAGTAGTCAATATCATGTTCTCATTTGAGAAGTAATTTGGTTTCAGCAAAACAACATCATCCTTCCCATTAAATTAATGTTGTTAAATTGAATCACATTGGCTTTTTGGTTTTAGCTTGTATTGAATTGAATTGTACTGAACTGAATTTAACTCACTTGAATATAACTTGGTTTTTTGCTTTCCACATATATCAGAGCTATAACAGTATGCTTGAAAGCATTATAATTGTAGAAAACCCTGGGAAGAAAGTGGAAATTTTCTTCTTTCAAAGGGGCCCATATATTACTAAGTTTTAAAGAGGAGAGTTATCATGAATAGTTCTAAAGTCTTGTGAGTAAATAATCCTCCCTGAGAGTGATTCTCTCCTAGATTAAGATTCTAGCAGATCCTAAAACATTTTTACCCTGGTAACACACACACACACACACACACACACACACACACATATACATTTTTAAGTAATGGTTGGATGGCATCACTGACTCAATGGACATGAGTCTGAGTAAACTCCGGGAGTTGGTGAGATAGACAGGAAGGCCTGGTGTGCTGCAGTCCATGGGGTCACAAAGAGTTGGACACAACTGAATGAATCTTGTTTACAACAAGATGAATCAGCTATATGTGTACATATATACCCTCCTTCTTGGACGTCCTTCCCACCCCAGCCCTCGAGATCATCACAGAATACAGAGCTGAGCTCCCCGTGCTATACAGCTTAGGTTAGCTCTTGTCCTAGTTCACCCCTCAATCTCAATGCCTGCTCTTCTAAAGTTGGCAACTTTAGAAATATTGGCAGCACTTCAGGAACCAAAAAAAATGTTGCCCCAAAGGGAGGTATATATATTACTCTCTGCTGCTGAGTTCCTGGTGAGTGTTGGTTTCTACTCCCTGAAAGGACAAGGAAGTGAAAAGTTCCTTTCTTTACCTCCCATCTAAACCGTGACTGCAGTTTTGAGAGTAACTATATGACAAGGGCAATAAACCTCCCCCGCCCCCCCGAGGCAATGGAGTAGAAAATGACATATATAGAGGCTGGGCAGCGGCGCGTTCATCAGTCTATCTGGTGCTTGGAGATCCTCTGGGATGAGAGGTGCTCTATAACTCTAAGTTATGGAGACGCTTAATCAACTATTCTCCCACCAACTTGTATTCTGTCCATGATTTACTGGTACCTCTGTTTACCTACCGGATAATGGTCCTGGTGGATGAGAGTATGAGGAAATAAATGACTCCGTGGGTGATTAATCGTCCTGGCGCAGCACAGGGGCCAGTACCAAGGTCATTATTTCTATCGTTTGACAAGAAAGAAAGAAGGAACAGTGAAGCATTGTGCATAAATAACAGGACATAGATTTCCTCTCTGCTCAGGAAAGTTCTGCTGCCCCTTCTTTTCACACTACTCAAAGAGACCCATACCAGAGTCTGAATTCTCATCTCTTTCCTGAGCCTTCAGAATTGATCTTGGCTAACCCATTAGGTGCGGAGCTAGGGACGTCTGAGAGATGGTTTCCATTCCATTCACTGCCAAGTACAAGGGGAGCGTGGCATTGCAACTTTGCCCTTTCTTGAGCTTGACATAACGTGCTGTCTCTGAGGAGGCAGCTCTGGGCTGTGAGGATAAGAGGCAGTGGCGAAGAAGATAAATTTGGATTGAATGAAAACTATGAGAAAGGCCAGTGCAATACTGCAGAAAGCTCAGGGTGCACAGAACATCAGCTTTTGGCATTTTGACTAAGTTGACTATTTAACCCAGTTGTTCTAAATCCCATCGTATATTAGAAACATTTCACTTGGGAACCCTAAAGAAAATACCAGTGCCCAGGTCTCCCCCAGACCAATTAAATCAGAAGCTCTAAGAGAGAGGTTTGGGCATTAGCACCTTCCTCAAACACTAGTCAAATGGAAACAGGATTCCTGAGCTATGGGGGTAACCCTCTGGGAGCCTCAGGGCATTGATTTCACTAGGAATCCCTCATCAGTCTAAAGAGAACATCAGAGGAGAACAAAACACAAGAAGATTGTTCTAGCTCCAACCTTACTGCTTCTGATGGGGAAATAAATCACTGAGAGAGGATGGTGCCTCATTTTAACTAGTCTGGGTTTTAACAGCCCATCCGCTCTGGTTTAAATGCTTTTTGATAGCCCTGAGCATTTGACCTTAAGCAAAGCACTCAGATTTGACCTTGACATTTACCATAATTAAACAAAGAAGATTTTCCTCATTAAATATTATTTTTGTTTCTTGGACCATGAACTGAATTGTGAATAAGATTCCATTTCAGGCAACACAGTGGCATAACCCTCAGTACCTCACAGCTGTTGGCAGCTTCAAGCCCTCAAATGCCCTCAAAGGCAGGAGGGAGGCTGATGTTTGCCATAGGACCTCTTTGCTACTGTCAGCTACTGAGAAATGTCACAGAGGCCAGCATCCTTCAAAGGGAGGGTGGGCAGCGTGCCAGAGAGTGGCAGCCCCACCCCTGTTCTCATGGATACAATATTCCACTCCCTGGAATCCTCACCCACTGAGATAGGGGGAGTAGATTATTTTGGGCAACATCTACCGTGTTCAGGTTGAAACTCTCAACTCTTTCCTCGTCCACCACAGCACACGAAATCCTGGAACATTCTTCAGGGCCAGTGAGAGAGGAATGGTGAAGGGAGCTGAGAATTAAGAACTGAGAAGCCTGCCCACAAAAGCTCACCAAGACACAAGTGAGGAACTCCTGTTAACAGTGGCCACAGAGATCTGGCCAGGTCTGGGGGCCTGATGGTGGATGCGACCCAGTCATAGCACCAGCAGAACCAGTGAAATCCCAGAAGGGTTGGGGACAGCAGAGGGGAGATGGCTGAGCTTGCATCCTGAGGGCAGAGAGAACATCCCCCAGATACATCAGGCTTAGCTCTGGAGCTGTAAGGCTGTGAGACCAGAGGCTCAGGGGACCACACGCAGACAAAGGGCTCCTCCCCTCTCCCCTGAGGATGGATATGGCTTCTCTGCTCTCCATCTCACATGTCCTCTTGGGAAAGCGCAAAGAACAACTTCTCGAAAAGAGAAAGACAGACCTGAAAGGAAACAGAACATCAGACTATTTACCCACCAGGGATGATTTTGAACCAGAAGGGACTGAGATCTCTTTCACTGGCACATCTGTGTTTGTGTTTTTCTCCCGACTCTTATGGGGGCTTCAGAGTGGAAAGAGATCAGTTACTAAAATCAAGGAAGTTCCCTTCTGGTTCAGCACACCTGAGCTCTAGTGTGTAAAGTCTGATCTTGTAAAGTCTGATCTCACCACTGCTGCAACAGAGGAACAGGAGGAGAAAACCTCCATGCCTTGGAAGGAGAGGTGGTCTTCCCCTTCTGTTGGGAGAGAGAAATTCAGGGATAGTCCCAAAGACTGCAATTACTTTTAGCATCCAAGTCACTAGACCCAAGGAGCCATCACTATAACAAAGCAGTCAGAAATATGAAGGTTGATTTCTAGAAAGATCATTTGACTGTCTCCCTCCTTTTGCTTCTATAGCAGGTTGCTGAAAGAAGAGCTGGGAAAGGCCCCAGGAATCCAGTTTATGGGGGAACCAGCTGATCCAGGCAGTGGTTTTTCCCAGCTGTTGAGAGATTAGCTGAGGGGCTCAACTGGGAGAGTGTTTGCCAGTTTACTTTATTTTTGTCAGTTTACTTTTACCTGTTACACTAGAACAGTCCAAGAGCTGTTAGAGCTGAGATTTGCAGAACAGGAACCAGCCTTGACAAGTCAATGAGAAGAAAGATTGAGGGCATAGCCAGTGGGAACCAAAACTGTGCCTCTGCCACGGACAAAGCACAGCTCAAAAGCAGCCTAGAGAGCTGACTATCTGAGAGTGCTCAGCTCTGTTCAGTCTGCTGTTGTCTTGCTCTACATCAGCCTCTTATCTGCTTAGCCCAGTCACTCTTGTCCATGCTTTTCAGGTCAGATCCATTAGTTGACAATCCTCTGAAAGTGATATATGTTAGTTCTAATATTGTCTCTTGCTATGTAGTTACTATCGACGAAAATGCATTTCATAAAACCTGGAATCCTTTAAGGTTTCTTCAAGCACATCTCTACCACCTTAACGATCCCTGTTCCTACTAGCTACTGTACAGATCCATGCCAGGGCTTGACTCTTGACTCCTTCCACCAATCTTGCAAATTTGGTTCTCAAGTGGCCATCACTGTGGCACACCTACAATGCCCTAAGCATAAGGAAAGACATTATAAATGAATTTTATTTAATCTTTGCAACAGTCATGTGAATTTGAGTATCATGAGCCCCATTTTATAGAAGAAAGGGAGATGGAAGAAGATGAAATTACCTCTCCAAAGTTTCAGAGTGAGTGATATGTAAATCCAAGAGTAAGAACACCCAGGCTCATCTTTAATCAAAACCTATGCTTATTTCAACACGATGCACTGCTTCTTTGTGTGCTAAGTCGCTTCAGTCATGTCCGACTCTGTGATCCCGTGGACTGTAGCCCACCAGGCTTCTCTGTCCACAGAATTTTCCAGGCAAGAATACTGGAGTGGGTTGCCATGCCTTCCTCAAAGGATCTTCCCGACCCAGGGATTGAACCTGCATCTCTTACGTCTCCTGCATTGGCAGTTGGGTTGTTTACCACTAGCGCCACCTTTAAGCTGCTCTAACCAGAAACCTGCCTGCAGCCACACACCAGTGCCTTCTCTCCATCCTGCTGCCGCTGACGGAGAACAAGACCATCTACATCACTCTGATTTTTCACTGTCATTTTTGTAGGAAGAGAATGACTTCTGGATGAAGTGCTAACCAAAAAAGTCTCACCCACACCCAGAGAGTCCCATTATCCATTGTATCAAAAACAAAAGTGAAGATGTGTCTGTGTATGAGTATGAAGAGTCAAAGTGTTAGTCGCTCAGTCATGTACAACTCTTTGTGACCCCACGGACTGTAGCCTACCAAGTTCCTTTGTCCATGAAATTCTCCAGGCAAGAATACTGGAGTGGGTTGCCATGCTCTTCTCCAGGGTGTCTTTCCAACCTAGGGAGCAAACCTGGGTCTCTCACAGTACAGGCAGATTCTTTACCATCTAAGCCACCAGTGTATGAGTATGTTCAATATATATTCCTGTGGGTTGTCTATTAAGAAGATGAACTAGCAAGATGAGAAATGTCTATCTGCCAGTTTATATTATACTCCATTGCTGTCTCAGGAGACCTATCCATATAGCAACTATCATGCAGAAAAAAAATGACTTAAATGGAAACACAAAACCAGTACATGCTTTCCAGAATTTTGTCAGTGTTTTTTAAGCATCCTGATTGTTGGACTTTTTAAAAGTTAGTCCACACGGATGGCAAAACCCTTTTCCATCATATACCTACCGCTTAAACGTAGTTTGTATCATCTCTTGTAGAACAATGCCCTGGTTTTGCCTGTACTGAACTTTCCCCTACTTGTCACTGGTTATCTCTATCTCCTTCAGGTGGTTATTACTAAGTTCTTATGGTATTAATTCAGAGAAGGCAATGGCAACCCACTCTAGTACTCTTGCCTGGAAAATCCCATGGACAGAGGAGCCTGGTGGGCTGCAGTTCATGGGGTCGCTAAGAGTCGGACACAACTGAGCGACTTTCCTTTCGCTTTTCACTTTCATGCATTGGAGAAGGAAATGGCAGTCCACTCCAGTGTTCATGCCTGGAGAATCCCAGGGACGGGGGAGCCTGGTGGGCTGCCATCTATGGGGTCACACAGAATTAGACACGACTGAAGTGACTTAGCAGCAGCAGCAAGGTATTAATTAATCATGCATTCTCTCCACCCCAAGTTCTAAAGCAATAAAGAAATAGACAGAGGAGTCAGACAGAGGTCCTAAAAATAGTTGCTCTGCTGGCCACCCAAACTGCTGTATGGGGATTGGCCCTGAGCCTGAGTGAGCTTTCTGCTCCTTCTTCTCCAAATTGCACTTAGCCTGGTCATGGCAGATGAACAACTCCAAGCCAGTCCCTGCAGAGCTCGCCCTGGTGAGCTCACTGCATAAAAGAGGCAGGAGCAGAAGGAAGAATGCATTCCACCTTGAGGCATCCGAGCCCCTAAAAGGAACCACAGAGGGTATTGCTGTTTTAGTCACTAAGTTGTGTCCAACTCTTTGGCAACCCCATGGACTGTGACCACCAGGCTCCTCTGTCCATGGGATTTCCCATGGGCAAGAATACTGGAGTGGGCTGCCATTTCCTTCTCCAAGGGATCTTTCCAACCCAGAACTGAACCCTCAGCTCCTGCATTGGCAGGTGGATTCTTTACCACTGAGCCACCTGGAAGCCTCACGGAGAACATAGAAGGTTGAAAACAACAGCTACAAATGCTTCCCATCCCTGCACATGTGCTACTTTGCACTATTGGCTCCCACCCACAGATGCAGTCTATTTCTCTGCTCTCTTGTAAATTTGAACAGCTCTTGTGACTTCTTTTGGTCAATGGGAAGGAGAATGACCCTGTGCAATTTTTGAGCCAAGACCTCTAGAGATATCTGCATTTTCCCTCTTGGAACCCAACTGCCAAGGGAGGAAGCCCAAGCTAGCTTACTCCAGTGGAAAGGCCATGTGGATGAACACCGTAGCCTGGCTGAAACCTCAACCAACTGCTGGATCTGTGAATGACATCAGCCAGCATCAGCCAGCACCCAATCAACATGCTGCTGCTGCTGCTAAGTAGCTTCAGTCATGTCTGACTCTGTGTGACCCCATAGACAGCAGCCCGCCAGCCGCCCCTGTCCCTGGGATTCTCCAGGCAAGAAGATCGGAGTGGGTTGCCATTTCCTTTTCCAGTGCATGAAAGTGAAAAGTGAAAGTGAGGTCTCTCAGTTGTGTCTGACTCCAAGCAACCCCATGGACTGAAGACTACCAAGGCTCCTCCGTCCATGGGGATTTTCCAGGCAAGAGTATTAGAGTGGGTTGCCGTTACTTTCTCCAATCAACATGCTAAGCATCCACCAACACAGGAAAAATCCAACGAATACCACATAGAATGGAGATGAGCAGTCTCAGTTGAGTCCTGCCCAAATTGCCAGCACACAAATCTTGAGCAAATAAACTTAAAACTTAAACTTGTGGAGAGGTCTGACAGAATGTGGTCCACTGGAGAAGGGAATGGCAAACCACTTCAGTATTCTTGCCTTCAGAACCCCATGAACAGTATGAAAAGGCAAAATGATAGGATACTGAAAGAGGAACTCCCCAGGTCAGTAGGTGCCCAATATGCTTCTGGAGATCAGTACAGAAATAACTCCAGAAAGAATGAAGGGATGGAACCAAAGCAAAAACAATATCCAGTCGTGGATGTGACTGGTGATAGAAGCAAGGTCCAATGCTGTAAAGAGCAGTATTGCATAGGAACCTGGAATGTCAGGTCCATGAATCAAGGCAAATTGGAAGTGGTCAAACAAGAGATGGCAAGAGTGAACGTCGACATTCTAGGAATCAGCGAACTAAAATGGACTGGAATGGGTGAATTTAACTCAGATGACCATTATATCTACTACTGCAGGCAAGAATCCCTTAGAAGAAATGGAGTAGCCATCATGGTCAACAAAGGAGTCCAAAAGTGCAGTACTTGGATGCAATCTCAAAAAGGACAGAATGATCTCTGTTCGTTACCAAGGCAAACAAGTCAATATCACAGTAATCCAAGTCTATGCCCCAACCAGTAACACTGAAGAAGCTGAAGTTGAATGGTTCTATGAAGACCTACAAGACCTTTGAGAACTAACACCCAAAAAAGATATCCTTTTCATTATAGGGGACTGGAATGCAAAAGTAGGAAGTCAAGAAACACCTGGAGTAACAGGCAAATTTGGCCTTGGAATACGGAATGAAGCAGGGCAAAGACTAATAGAGTTTTGCCAAGGAAACGCACTGGTCATAGCAAACACCCTCTTCCAACCACACAAGAGAAGACTCTACACATGGACATCACCAGATGGTCAACACCAAAATCAGATTGATTATATTCTTTGCAGCCAGAGATGGAGAAGCTCTATACAGTCAACAAAAACAAGACCAGGAGCTGGCTGTGGCTCAGATCATGAACTCCTTATTGCCAAATTCAGACTGAAATTGAAGAAAGTAGGGAAAACCACTAGACCATTCAGGTATGATCTAAATCAAATCCCTTATGATTATACAGTGGAAGTAAGAAATAGATTTAAGGGACTAGATCTGATAGAGAGAGTGCCTGATGAACTATGGACTAAGGTTCATGACATTGTACAGGAGACAGGGATCAAGACCATCCCCATTGGAAAAGAAATGCAAAAAAGCAAAATGGCTGTCTGGGGAGGCCTTACAAATAACTGTGAAATGAAGAGGGGTGAAAACCAAAGGAGAAAAGGAAAGATATAAGGATCTGAATGCAGAGTTCCAAAGAATAGCAAGAAGAGATAAGAAAGCCTTCCTCAGCGATCAATGCAAAGAACTAGAGGAAAACAACAGAATGGGAAAGACTAGAGATCTCTTCAAGAAAACTAGAGATACCAAGGGAACATTTCATGCAAAGATGGGCTCAATAAAGGACAGAAATGGCATGGACCTAACAGAAGCAGAAGATATTAAGAAGAGGTGGCAAGAATACAAAGAAGAACTGTACAAAAAAGATCTTCACAACCAAGATAATCACGATGGTGTGATTACTCACCTAGAGCCAGACATACTGGAATGTGAAGTCAAGTGGGCCTTAGAAAGCATCACTACTAACAAAGCTAGTGGAGGTGATGGAATTCCAGTTGAGCTCTTTCAAATCCTGAAAGATGATTTGCTGCACTCAATATGCCAGCAAATTTGGAAAACTCTGCAGTGGCCGCAGGACTGGAAAAGGTCAGTTTTCATTCCAATCCCAAAGAAAGGCAATGCCAAAGAATGCTCAAACTACCGCACAAATTGCACTCATCTCACACGCTAGTAAAGTAATGCTCAAAATTTTCCAAGCCAGGCTTCAGCAATACGTGAACTGTGAACTTCCAGATGTTCAAGCTGGTTTTAGAAAAGGCAGAGGAACCAGAGATCCAATTGCCAACATCTGCTGGATCATTGAAAAAGCAAGAGAGTTCCAGAAAAACATCTATTTCTGCTTTATTGACTATGCCAAAGCCTTTGACTGTATGGATCACAATACACTGTGGAAAATTCTGAAAGAGATGGGAATACCAGACCACCTGACCTGCCTCTTGAGAAACCTATATGCAAGTCAGGAAGCAACAGAACTGGACATGGAACACCAGACTGATTCCAAATAGGAAAAGGAGGTCAAGGCTGTATATTGTCACCCTGCTTATTTAACTTATAAGCAGAGTACATCATGAGAAATGTTGGGCTGGAAGAAGCACAAGCTGGAATCAAGATTGGCAGGAGAAATATCATAACCTCAGATATGTGGATGACACCACCCTTATGGCAGCAAGTGAAGAGGAACTAAAAAGCCTCTTGATGAAAGTGAAAGTGGAGAGTGAAAAAGTTGGCTTAAAGCTCAACATTCAGAAAATGAAAATCATGGCATCTGGTCCCATCACTTCATGGGAAATAGATGGGGAAACAGTGGAAACAGTGTCAGACTTTATTTTCTGGTGCTCCAAAATCACTGCAGTTGGTGACTGCAGCCATGAAATTAAAAGCTGCTTACTCCTTGGAAGAAAAGTTATGACCAACCTAGATAGTATATTCAAAAGCAGAGACATTACTTTGCCAACAAAGGTCCGTCTAGTCAAGGCGATGGTTTTTCCAGTGGTCATGTATGGATGTGAGAGTTGGACGGTGAAGAAGGCTGAGCACCGAAGAATTGATGCTTTTGAACTGTGGTGTTGGAGAAGACTCTTGAGAGTCCCTGGGGCTGCAAGGAGATCCAACCAGTCCATTCTGAAGGAGATCAACCCTGGGATTTCTTTGGAAGGAATGATGCTAAAGCTGAAACTCCAGTACTTTGGCCACCTCATGCGAAGAGTTGACTCATTGGAAAAAACTCTGATGCTTGGAGGGATAGGGGGCAGGAGGAGAAGGGGACGACAGAGGATGAGATGGCTGGATGGCATCACTGACTCGATGGACATGAGTCTGAGTGAACTCTGGGTGTTGGTAATGGACAGGGAGGCCTGACATGCTGCGATTCATGGGGTCGCAAAGAGTCAGACACGATGAGCGACTGAACTGACTGAAACTTGAGCAGAGCGTGCTCGGTAATTGCGATTCAGCCTCACCAACCGGATAAGTCTCTCTGGTATAAGGGTAGTGTGGCTCTCACAGATTTTCCATGGAAACATGAAAAATGGGATAATATCCCCACCTATCACATATGCTGAAGTCTTCCACAAATGCAACCAGGATGCTCTTTAAACACTGACCATTATACAAGGAGCTAACGAATCTTGTGTATTTGTTTCCTGTTGCTGCTGTATGAATTAACAAAAACTTGGTAGCATAAAATGATAAATATTGATCTGACACTTCTAGAGATCAAAATGGGTCTCACTGACTAAAAGCAAGGTGTCAATAGGGCTGCATTCCTTCTGGAAAATTCTTTTCCTTGTGTTTTCTAACTTCTAGAGGCTGCCCATGCTCCTAGGCTTGTGATCCCCTTTCACATTCAAAGCCAGCAATGACCAGTTGAGTCTTTCTCAATGGATGACTCTTTGACCTCCTTCCTCCACACTTAACAGAGAAGACAACGGCAACCCACTCCAGTCCTCTTGCCTGGAAAATCCCATGGACGGAGGAGCCTGGAAGGCTGCGGTCCACGGGGTTGCTGAGGATTGGACACGACTGAGTGACTTCACCTTCACTTTTCACTTTCATGCATTGGAGAAGGAAATGGCAACCCACTCCAGTGTTCTTGCCTGGAGAATTCCAGGGACGGGGGAGCCTGGTGGGCTGCCGTCTATGGGGTCGCACAGAGTCAGACACGACTGAAGCGACTTAGTAGCAGCCGCTCCACACTTAATGGCCCCTTTGAGTACACTGGACCCACCTGGATAATTTGGAATACTCTCCCTGTTTTGAAATCAGCTGATTAGCAATTTTACTTCTATCTGCAACTTTAACTTCCCTTTGCTATGAAATGTAACATATTTACAAGTTCCAGAAATTAGGACAGGGGGGCAGAGAGGGCATTATTCTGTCTACCACAGATAATGATCTCAGAAAGAGCAGCATCACACTCATCAGCAACAATCAACACTCAGCTCTTTGCCTGCATCTCTCCTAACAGTTTCACAGTGCCCTAAAAGGAGGGATAAAAAGAGGCCATATTTTTAAGACATGTTGATCATGTAGGACAGAAAGGAAACCTTGTTGAAAACAAAATACATTTTATGTCCTGCTTCACTTTAATACTCCTGTGAAGGTCAAGTTGACAAGCCATCGTGCTTCCCTCTCAATCATGTTGCCAATAACAACACTGAAATGGTGCTTGGGACCTTCAGGCTGGACCGTGTCAACCAAACAGGCCTCCCTGAGTAAGAGGCCATCTGTCTCAGTCTGTCAGATGCTACAGGATTTCTGGTGGCAATGACAACAAGAGGACGTGACTTCCCATCTTTCCACCAGTCTGCTGAGTGGTGGGAAAGAAGTATTATAGCAGGCTCCCTTTCCAGAAGCCAGAGAAGGAGATGGATGGATTAAAGAATGCAGAACTTTTCTGCCCACTTGGCCATATTCTTCTTGTAATTGATTGCCAAAAGGTTGATTAAAAAGAGGACAATTTGTATCAAGTAGGTACATGGACTCATCTGTTCAAAGGTGCGAGATGCAAAGGGTTGTCACTGCAAATGTGACGGGCTTTTCATTCTCCCCAGATCTCACAAACAAAGGAAGTGAAAGTGGGACGTACAATGTAGTAGCTTGAAGAGAATATACAAAGGAGAACATGACACTTATATGGTGCTTTTGAGTGCACACATATGTTTGTATGTGTCGGGGGGTGTGTGTGTTCCGGGAGGACCATCAAGGGCGAACACACAAGAGACCAGCAGCAGACCCGACATTAGACGACTTACCAGCACGACAATCAGATCGTCCGACAATGGACTATGCAAAAGAAGTCAAGGTCAGGGCAGGGCACTGGAGACACTACAATGGTTAAGGTGTGGGCTTAGGAGTCAGAAAGACAAGAGTTTCTTGCCAGACATGAGAGAGGACCTTGGGCAAGTTATTTAACTTGGTTTCTTCATCTGTAAAATAAGGATAATAATAAATGTAAGCTTCAAAGCACTCGGAGGCAGATTGTTACACTGAATGTCCCCAACGAATCTCTTCTGCCAGAATCCATGCCCCGGCATATCTTCCTTCCGTACTGACACTGTGCCTGGTCACTCAGTCGTGTCCAGCTCTTTGAGCCCACCAGGCTCCTCTGTCCATGAGGATTCTCCAGGCAAGAATACTGGAGTGGCTTGCCATGCTCCGCTCCAGGGGAACTTCCCAACCCAGGGATCAAACCCAGGTCTCCCACATTGCAGGTGGATTCTTTACCAGCTGAACCACTTTGCCACATAATTTGCTTTGACCAAATGGACATCATCAAATGGGTCACCGATGGAATCTCAGTATTTGCACATTGAGGCTCGCCCTTTTGCAGTTCTGCTACAACCATCAAAGAAACCTAAGATATCTTGCTGGAAGGTCACATGGAGGAGACTGGAGACACCCCTAGCCAGCAGCCCCAGCTAATCACTCATACATGTTGTCACCACAAGGCAATCAGTATCTCAGACCATTTTATCCTGGTTGAGGGCTTCCCTTGTGGCTCAGCTGGTAAAGAATGAGTCTGCAATGAGGGAGACTTGGGTTCGATCCCTGGGTTGGGAAGATCCCCTGGAGAAGGGAAAGGCTACTCACTCCAGTATTCTGGCCTGGAGAATTCCATGGACTGTATAGTCCATGGGGTCACAAAGAGTCAGACACGACTGAGCCACTTTCACTTCACTATCCTGGTTGAGCCACACAGGCAGATGATGGCAGTCACACAGTTGACCCCAAGCAAAACCAAAGAATAAGTGCACAGCTCAAAATGTAGAATGCCAATCACATTTGTAGAGATGACCCTTTGTATCTTGTACCACCAGTTGATGAATCTATGCACCTAGTTGGTGCAAACTGTCCTCTCTTAAATCATCCTTTTAGCATTCAGTTATAGGAAGGAAAGGGCCAAGCAGGCAGAAAAGTTTTATGTTCTTTAATTCTTCTATCTCTTTCTCTGGCTTCTGGCAAGGGAGCCTGTGGCATTACTATTTATTGCAAAATAAACAGTATTGTTTTAAACCACTAAGTTTGGGGGTGGTTTGTTGTGTTAACAATAGTTAACTGAGAAAAGCTCTTGTCAGGATTTAATCAGGTAATGACATGTGCCAACACAGTTCCTGACATAGAAACTGGCTTTCTATATGGTGACAATTACCTTGGCTCAAGTCTAGACCTACCTACTATTTCCTTTCAACTGTTAGCCAGCCCAGCTGCAGTGATCTAAGACCTTTTCTCAAAGGCCACTCACTCCAAAACAAAAACAAAAAATAACAAACATAAACCCCACACCAGCATCAACTCATGGAAAGTTACAGGTTTGAATTTTAGTTTGGGGTTCTTTTAGTATTTAAAAAATTGATTTTCACATAATGTGCTTCTGTCCTGTGCTTAGTCGCTGGGTCATGTCCGACTCTTTGTGACCCCATGGACTGTACCCCGCCAGGCTCTTCCATCCACAGGGATTCTCCAGGCAAGAATACTGGAGTGGGTTGCCATGCCCCCGTCCAGGGGAACTTCTCAACCCAGGGATTGTACCCAAGTCTCCCACACTGGAGGCAGATTTTTTACTGTCTGACCCACCAGGGAAGCCCATGAACACTGGAGTGGGTAGAGAAGATTCCCCTTCTCCAGGGGAATCTTCCTAACCCAGGAATTGAACCAGGGTCTCCGGCATTGCAAGTGGATTCTTTTCAGCTGAGCTAACAGAGAAGCCCTTTCATATACTAGGGGAAAATAATTAAAAATCAGATAGTGCTAAAAGTTTTATAATGAAAAATAGTAGTCCCTTGTTTTATCACTTCCATTCTTAAGTCAATCCCTCCTCATATATATATATACATATATAAAATTATAAATTGGAGAAGGAAATGGCAACCCACTCCAGTATTCTTGCCTGGAGAATCCCAGGGATGGAGGAGCCTGGTGGGCTGCCATCTATGGGGTCACACAGAGTTGGACATGACTGAAGTGATTTAGCAGCAGCAGCATAATTATAAATATAATATATAATAATAAAAATACAAATATAATTTAACACATCATGAGCAAGTGGGTTTTACCTCAGGAATGCAAGGTTAGTTCAACACTAGAAGATTAATTTAATTTACCATATCAAAACACACACAAAAAAAACTCTTCAAAAAACTTCCTATATACAAATCTTCACCTCAGAGTCTGCTTCTGGGAAAGTTTGCAGCTTGAGCAAATATGCTGAGTACTGTCATTTTAGGCAAGGTCATGGAATGCAGTGATTTATGTCATTCAGACTGAATGACAGAGGTGGATGGGAAAGCAGGAACCCAGATGACATTGAAGTTCTGAGCCCAGACAAGTCTGTGAATGGTGACATTCTTACCAAGATGGAAAACACCACACAGGCAGCAGGTTTGTGGGGGAAGCCAGGATGCCTAAACTCAGCCCTCTGGACTGTGTTTTCTAGCTCCACCGACTTTGCTGAAATTTTGACTCCTCCTCTGAAAGTGATTTCCCCAGGGCACAAACCTAATGCATAGCCTGTGGCCCTTTGTCACCTGGCCCCAGCCTGCTGCCACCCTCCTCCTTCCCTCACCCACCTCCCCTATACCCATCCACTCTGACATTCCTTCTGATCTCAAACCTGGCAGTATCTTTTCCCATCTTAGGGCCTTTGCCCTTCACGATCCTTCTATTTGGAAATCTTTCCCCTCAAGAGCTGTGCATGGTGGCCTGTGTCTGTTCACTGTCACTGAGGCCATCTCTGACCTTCCCACCTAGAACAGCCTCCTTCCCCACCATATAGTCAACCTAGGTAACAGGACCTGGTTTATCTCTTTAGACATGCCTTGCATGTCTGTGTGTGTGCAAAGTCGCATCAGTTGTATCCAACTCTGTGGGATGCTATGGACTGTAGCCTGCCAGGCTCCTCATGGGGATTCTCCAGGCAAGAATACTGGAGTGAGTGGCCATGCCCTCCTCCAGGGGATCTTCTCAGCCCAGGGATTGCACCTGCATCCCCTGTGGCTCCTGCATTGCAGGCAGAATCTTTACTGCTGAGCCACCAGGGAAGCCCATAGACATGCCTTTTATTATCTTATTTGCTCTTTCTTGTATTACTTACTGGCACTGAAAGGGGGTACCTTGAGCACAAACTTGACTTTGCTCACAATTGTTCTCATAGCAATGGAATGCTGTCAGTCACATAATGGGCCATCAAGAAATATACCCTAACTGACTGACTAGGAGATGGCAGAACTGGCACTCTAACTAGGGCAAACAACCATCCGCAGATGCTGAGGGGTCTCTAGGATGCAGGACTTTCAGTGCTAAAACTAGGAAAGTTCCAGGCAAACCAGGAGAGTTGGTCATCCTAACTCAAACCCAGAGCTACCAATTCTCTGTCCAGCCAGTGCTCCTTCCTCTGTTCTATGCTTGGGATTCCAGGACTATCTTATGTGAAGTCAAAGACCCCGTGCTTTACATCAGTGCCTGATGCAAGGGAGACACACAACACGTACATGTGGAATAAATGCATGAATAATATGGCATGGTTACCTTCAACTGAAGCTGAATAGAGCGTCCTTGTATTAGGTTCTTGGCTTGAACCATGTGGCCTGGCTGCTCAGCAACATCATGCCATGAGGCACCTCAGATCCTAAGCTGTGAGCTGCACTGAAGTCCCCAAGAAGTTGGCTGTTCATGTCTTACGTTCCCTCCACTAGGGCTGCTGGGTGTCAGCTATAAGCCAAAGACCCCCCACTGAAAGAGCTCAGATAGGTTCACGATGTAGGGCAGGGGCAAACTCTAATAGAGAATCTAGAAAAGTGGCTCAGATGCACTTTTAAAAAAAAGTTCTTTTCTCCTAGAGAATTCTGTTCCTTCTCCTTAGAATGTGATGACAAACCCCGCAGTCCTGCACAGAGATGGAAAAGGGAGGGATGGAACCAAAGGCAGGTCAAGACGGCCGCCACTCACATCAGCCTCAGGGAAGCACTGCAAGCGCAGGGAAGGTCATTGTGCATGACCATGCAAAGGTGTGTGAGTCTGGGGGCCTTAGATGGTGAAAGAGAGTAGGTGGGATGCACAACTGACTGCTCCAGTAATCAGGGTCTGAGCCAAGAGGCAAGGGACTAAACCCTCTGCTGACACAAAAACACATGTTCAAGCCCCACAGAGTCTCTGCAGCAAGAGAGGATAGGCATTAGAACCCAAAATATCTGAGTCTGAATCCCTAATTCCTCTGAAGCTAATTAACAAAAGTAACTCTGCTAATTAGCTCTTCCAGTTAACAACGGTGTGACCTTGGGCAGATTATTTAACCCCTCCAGGCATCAATATCCTCATGTGTAAATTGGGATTGCTGTGTGAACTGGAGATGACGGAATCAAAAGCACTTGGCATACGATAGGCCTTGCTAAGGGGTAGCTGTCATTATCATTACATTACAGGTTTACATCCCAGGGAAAACTTCTTGGGCTAAGGGTGGTGGGTGGTTCTGTCCCTGGATGAGAAAGGATTATTATTCCAACCATGCTTTACGAGCTGGCTTTGGCAACCTCACAGCGAGATGCAAGTAACGAAGCGGGTGGTTCGGGGTGCTCTCAACACAGACTGGCTGAACCACTCCCCACCCTCCGGTACAAATCCCTGACTTTCATTTAGATTTAACAGACTTGAGTTTAACAAGATAGCTATTATACTTTAAATAAATACTGACTGGCCAGAAATGCAATGCTCACTGTGAATTAGGAAGGAGGGAGGCCACCGCGGTTCCATCTCTGGTCTATCTCAAGCACAGCTCTGAATAATTAATTTACCATTTTGATAATACACAATGACCAGCCTATTAAACCAAGAACCCTGCATTTATTAAATGTGAACTTAATGGCAGACAAACAAAACCTGAGTCAATAGTTGCCTCGCCAGTTATTAAAAGCTCCTCTCCCTGAGGATTTGTGTGGGAGACAGACCACATGGTCCGGGTGGAGGAACCGAGGAGGAACAAGCAGTGGAGAAGGTGAAGGAATAGACAGGAGGCTATTGAAAGCCAGACCCTGCTCAGGTGGGAGGTATTACTCTGACAGTCTGAGGTCAGTGTAATACCTGCCAAAGAAACCACGTGAATTCCCCACCAATGCTGTACCACCCCTGTAGCAGCTAACTGGAAAATCTGCTTTTTGTCTGGGCTTTCTGGAAGTTATTTACTGCCCAGTGATGGCACTCAGAGACAGGAAAGATATGTAGAAAGTGGAGGATATCCTAACATTAAGACCTCTCACCTCAAGAATAATGGAGAATTAAAGAATACAGCCCTATGTTATAGGTGACTATATGACTATACGGTAGAGATGTTAACAGTATGGGTTTTGAAGAGGAAACAATTACGAAGCTATTGATTGCAACCCCCACTCCAAACAGTTTAGACTTTAAGGAAATTAATTCTCACCCAGCAGGAAATTTAGAAAGACACAGTCTGAGCAGCTGAGATTAGACTCAGCTGCATATAACAGAAAACACTAAAAACAGCAGCTTCTATAAAACAGAAGTTTTATGTACACACACAAGAAGCCTGGACATAAACAGTCAAAAGCTGGCATGGCAGCTCCACAGTCAGCAGGGACTCACACTTCTGGTGCTGCCATCTTTAGCACATGGCTTCCATCCTCAAGTTAGCTGCATGATCACATAATGGTACTATACTCTACCCATCATGTTCACATCCCAGGAAACAGGAAGATAAAAAGGGGCAGGGCAAAGAGCCACTTAACATCTTATCAGCTACTTGCATTGACATGGCAGTCTGGAAAATGTGTTTTGTATCAGGTACATTGCTACATCCATCAGTACAGATTTTTACGTGACTAAGGAAGAAGATCAGAACGGACACCAGGAAGTCAACTAGAAGTATCTGGAGGTTTCTGTGATGGGCTATTTAGTGACTCACCCCACCATCAGGGACCCAGATTCTCTCCATCTTGACTCTGCCATCTTCAGTACTGGCCTGGTTCTCAGACTGGTAGCACGTGGCTATGCAGATATACTAATATCTGGAGGCAGAAGAGGCATGCTATTCCTGTAGCTCTCCTCTAGAAGTGAGAAGTGTTGCGGTTGTTCAGTCGCTCAGTCGTGTCCGACTCTTTGCAACCCCACGGACTGCTGCAAGCCAGGCTTCCCTGGCCTTCACCATCTCCCAGAGTTTGCTCTAACTCATGTACACTGAGTCAATGGTGCCATCCAACTATCTCATCCTCTGTCATCCCCTTCTCCTCCTGTCTTCAATCTTTCCCAGCATCATGGTCTTTTCCAGTGAGTCGGCTCGTCACATCAGGTGGCCAAAGTATTGAAAGCCACCTGCAAGCTGGGCTTTCCTCCGCTCTCAGACAGTGATAAGAATGATGCTTTGCAGGATGTTGGGAAGCTTCAGTGTGATCATGTACGTGAAGTGCATGTGCACGTGATTTTACAGCTCTGTCTGTATGAACAGCTTCATGCTCGTGCTACACAAGTGATGTCATAAGTCTTTATTTCTCAGACATATCAGATCCTGCTTATGCTCCTGTACAGCAGATTGGAAGGAATCCCAGCCACCACACTCCGTTCCCTTCCCAGCCCTAGGGTGAGAGAGTTCAACATGGAAGTTCTCATAATTAGAACATGCTTGCTTAGTCACTCAGTCGTGTCCAACTCTTTGCAATCCCATGGGCCGTAATCTGCCTGGTTCCTCTGGCCATGGGATTCTCCAGGCAAGAATACTAGAGTGGGTTGCCATTTCCTGCTCCAGGGAAGTAGAACATAAAAAGACCTAAATGATTCCATGAGGCATCCAGAAATGGTCCAGATCTCAGAAAAGCCTTCAGCCTCCCTGGTTTAGGGAAGGATAACTGAGGTCAGAGTATGAGAAATTCTACCTAACCTCAGGATCTAAGTAGGCTTTTAAAGAAGTTTGGCCTAAACCTGAAAGTAAGGAGTTCCTATGAGGGAACTCATTCATTTGTCCAGCCATCTACCCATCTACCCATGCACTCAGAATTCTAGCACCCTTAGGTCCCTCCATTGCTCAGCACCAATATCTAATATCTAGGCTCCCCCTTCATCCAAAAAGCACCACTTTGCAAGCTTTTAGCCAATTCAGGTAGCACCCTTGTGTATTAGGGTTCTCCAGAGAAACACATAGATAGATATAA
This sequence comes from Oryx dammah, assembly GCF_014754425.2. Taxonomy (NCBI): domain Eukaryota; kingdom Metazoa; phylum Chordata; class Mammalia; order Artiodactyla; family Bovidae; genus Oryx; species Oryx dammah. Next base: position 63,805,311 of record NW_024070201.1, read on the forward strand.
CTGATACATATTAAATTTGTAAATTTTTATATAAATTTCTAAATTTTATATAAATACAAAATTTATATGTGTATATATATGTATATATATAATTATTGTAGGACTATATAATTAACATAGGAATTAGTTCACATAGTTATGCAGGTCAAGAGGCCTCGTGATCTGTCCTTTGTTAACTGGAGAAGCAGGAAAGGCAGTGGTGTAACTCAATCTGACTCCAAAGGCCTGAGAATCAGGGAGGGTAATGATGTAAGTCCTCATCTGAGTCCAAAGGCCCAAGAACTAAGAGCACCAATGTCCCAGGGCAGAAGAAGAAGGATGCACCATCTCAAGCAAGTAAGCTCCCCCACCCACCTTGGTGAGGGTGATCTTGTTGACTCAGTCTACCGATTCATGCTAATCCCTTCCAGAAACAGCCTCACAGATACACCCGGAAATAATATTTCGCCAGCCATCTGGGGCATGCTTTAGCCCAGTCTCATTAACACATAAAATCAACCATCACACCCTGCCTTCTGGCTTCTTAAGTCCTTCTCCCTTCCTTTCCATCTCTATGGCTACCATCCAATCCCAGTCCATTCCCATATTAACTCCTGGCCCATCTGGACCAATTTCTTAACAGTCACCTGTCTGCCTTTTGATAACCTGGTGCCACGAAGCATGAATCATTCACTGTAAAGCAATTCTTTGATCATTCTAGTCTGTTCAAAATATTTGTGCTGAGTATCGGATGGTAAAAACTCTGCCTGCAATACAGGAGACCCAGGTTCAGTCCCTGGGTTGGTAAGATCCCTTGGAGAAGGGAATGGCAACTTCCTCCAGTATTCTTGCCCGGGAATCCTATGGACAGAGGAGCCTGGCGGGCTACAGTCCATGGAGTCACAAAGACTTGGACACAACTGAGTGACTAATACTTCTCACTTTCACTTTCATAATGAATTTAAACACACCAGAAATATATAGACATTTTTTTTAAAGAAAAAGAAGAAAGTCCTTTCTCTTCAAATTTCCTTTCCCCAAGGTAACATATTGCTAACAGTTAGCTGTGTCCTCTTGGATGCTTTCCTAGTTATAGATATATTTTATACTTTTTTTCCCCAACAAAACATGCTATTGTTTTATCAAAGTTACTACCCTACAAGAGATGGAATGTCCGGAAATCACATGAAAAACCATCCCTACAAGATTCCTCAGGGCCACATTCACTCAAAACAATGGAAATTTAAATTCAGCATCCTGCTAGGGGAGTATTCTGAAGCCCACAACTCCCATTTTTGTTGCTGTTGTATTTCTGTTGTTTCATTCTCCACTGGTTTAATTAGTACGTGGTATTGTCTAAAGCAATGCCATTTTTATTTTCATTATGGCCGGCTGCAGTTAGCCCAAAATTCACAATATTTTTAATTCCAATAAAACTATGGAGTCTAATGGTTCTGTTCCCAGGAACTTTAGAGGTTAGGATATCCAGTGTCTGAAGCAGAACAGAGAAAAAAAGCTTTCCCTGGGCATCTCAGAAAAAGCAGTCCTCGGAGGGCTCTCCAGCTGGCTATGCAGTCCTGGTAAGTCATGGGGCCTTCGTCTCCTAACCACGCCCCAAAGAGCAGACTCAGAGCCTCGGCTTAAAATTATGTCATTACATTGCTGGCTTTGGGAGTTATATTATCTCATAATTCCCAAATTCATTGTAGTTAAGACTGAGACTGCTGAACTTTCCTGGTGGTCCAGTAGTTAAGAGTCCTCACTGCCAGTGTAGGGGATGTGGATTTGATCCCTGATCAGGAAACTAACATCCCACATGCCATGCAGTGCAGCCAAAAAAATTAAAAATAAATTAATAAACAAGTGAAATACAAAGGAATAAACTAATAAAAAAAAAAAAGTTTAAAAAGCTGTGACTGCTCAACAGTTCTGTGATTGGTCCCAGAGTCATCAGTGATGAGTGACAAAGCTATCGGGTCTTGGCGCTCCTGAGCTGGCTTTCCCATACAGAGGAGGCATCAGGACCAGGTGACCTTGAAGACACACTGGCCAGATTTGCATCTAGCTCTACCATTTAGCTGAGCTTCCCTGGTGGCTCAGAGGGTAAAGTGTCTGCTTACAATGTGGGAGACCCGGGTTCGATCCCTGGGTCAGGAAGATCCTCTGGAGAAGGCAATGGCACCCCACTCCAGTACTCTTGCCTGGAAAATCCCATGGACTGAGAAGCCTGGTAGGCTACAGTCCATGGGGTCGCAAAGAGTCGGACACAACTAAGAAACTTCACTTTCTACCATTTAAGTTGTCGTTGTTGTTGTTCAGTTGCTAAGCAGTGTCTGACTCTTTGTGATCCCATGAAATGCAGCACACCAGGCTTCCCTGTCCTTCACCATCTCCTGGAGTTTGCTCAAACTCATGTACATTGAGTTGGTGATGCTATCCAGCCATCTCATCCTCTGCTGCCCACTTCTCCTTTTGCCTTCAATCTTTCCCAGCATCAGGGTCTTTTCCAATGAGTGGGCTCTTTGCATCAGGTGGCCAAAGTATTAGAGCTTCTGCTTCAGCAACTATCCTTCCAATGAATATTCAAGTTTGATTTCCTTTAGGATTGACTGGTTTGACCCTGTTGTCCAAGGGATTCTTAAGAGTCTTCTCCAGCACCACAATATGAAAGCATTAATTCTTTTAAGAGCTGTGCCAAACTGAGCAACATACTCAAACCATCTGAACTGTAATTTCGTCATCTGTAGAAGAGTCTATAAAAACCCACCAGAAAGGGTTAGTGAGGATATGTGAGCTGCTTGGCTTGTTAACAAGACTTGGTAAATAGTATCTGTTATCAATCCATCCCTGTTTGTTAGAGATGAGGTTTCTGCCTTCAATTAAGTAGTTCCTGCTGATCTCCCCCAGCAACACCCTCAGAAAAGAAAAAACTCACAAGGAAGGGGTGGATGGCCAAAGACAAGATTTACTGACACTGGGAAGGATGCTTATGGGGCTGCCAGGAGGGGAGAGAGCCAAGCCAGCCACTGTGGTGCTGATGTTGCCAGGAGGCACTACAAGGACACAAAGCATTCCCCCAGATCCTCCCGGACTGGCCACACTCCCTGCTTCTCACTTTTTCCTCAGCCCCTTGGGACCCATGACTGGGCTCCTCTTTCCTGGGAAACACAGAAGGTCAGCATTGAAAATGCAATCTGGATTGGAGCTTGCCTCATACAAGACAGAACTGGCTAAATCATTGTGCCCCAAAGCAAGGAAATGCTGCCTCCCTCTTTCTCTCTCTCTGTCTCTCTCTCTCTCTCTCTCTCTCACACACACACACACACACACACACACACTCACACACGGAATACACCATGCATACCTTTGTATCCACTCTGCAGGCCTCCTAAACACCATAAAATAACAACTAGTGATAGAGAAATCAGAAACCCCTATTACTTTTCCTTACCCTAATAAAGGTCTCAAACTCCCTTCCTAATTCGAGAGGCAGTGCTAGACAAAGTTATGGAAATTTTGGATCTGCTAACAGTTGGAGTCAAAAAGACAGGCATTGTTTCTGTTGTGTGGGTGTGTTTGCCATCATAATCAGCATTTATGCAGACCCAGAGCTGATGTGTTGCTGTGATGTATCACTAGGTATATAATGCTGCTTGGTTGTGATTTCTATTGGCTCCTTATAAGAGATGCACAAAATACATTCTGCTAAGATCTTACAGTATAGCTCTACTTACTTCATGCATGGTTAAGAGTTTTCTCAATATTATTTTTAAAATAACACAAGATTATAATTTTTCAAAACTCAAACAGTACAGACTATTGGAGTAGGTACCTACAACATCATCATCCAGCTCAGAACTGATCTTTTATTTTTTTTTTTTAAAGTTATTTATTTATTTATTTATTTTTGGCTGTGCTGGGTCTTTGTTGCTGAGTGTGGACTTTCTCTAGTTGTGGCAAGCGGGGCCTGCTCTCTAGTTACGGTGCATGGGCTTCTCATTGCAGTAGTTTCTCTTGTTGCCGAGCATGGGCTCTAAGGCACAGGCGTCAGTAGTTGCAGCTTGCTGGCCCTGGAGAATGCACGTTTCGTTAGTTGTGCATAAAGGCTTAGTTGTTCTGTGGCATCTTCCCTGACCAGGGATCAAACCCGTGTCCCCTATACTAGCAGGCGCATTCTTATCCATTGCACCATCAGGGAAGTCCAAACTGCTTCCTTTTATGCTTTCTCATATACTATCTTCCCTGTCACAGTGCAAAGGCCAGGTGAACCAATATGGTGGAAACAGCTGTCCTCAAATGGACCAATTAGATTTCCTCTCCCTGGAACATAAACACTTGAATGGGAGGTGACTGGAGCTGAGACATGGTATACCTGCACTTTTGAGGGAAGGCCCTCCTGCTGGTCTACCTGGCGCTGTGGAGTTCTGGTGCTTTCCAATACCCAATTTTCAGGTCCTTCACTGATGCTGGGAACTACTTCAGCATCCTTCTACCAAATCCCATTCCTGCTTCTTGACTTAGCCAGTCCATTTCTGTCACTTGGCATCAAAGTCACCACAAGTGACTCAAGAGTAGTGAGTACAAATTTTACAATCACACAAAGATGGGGGTATCAGAATATCATGTTCTTCATTACTCTAAATCTGATTTTAACTTTTAACTTGAGCCTCCACACACACCCATTAATACATACAGAATGCTTTCTCAAATGCATTAGGAAGGATAAAGAAAAAAATATATATGATAAAAAGTAAAAGTGCCACCCACACACAGATTTTTTCCTTAAAGAGTAATGCTATTAATCACTCAGTATGTCCTCTCAGGCATGTTTCCATGCAGCTGAGTGTTTGGTTTTTAATACTTATTGAATACCTACTATATGCCAGAAACTGTATTGGAATATCTCACCTGCTACATTTATTAAATCCCATACCCTTATTCAATTCTCATAATACTCCTGTGAGGCAAGCATTAACATCCCATCTTAAAAGAAAGAAAATCAAGGCGGAAAGACTTCTATGTAGTCTAGGCATCCTCTCTGAGCCTAAACAGCCATAAAGATCTGTCATCATCCCCAACTAAGTGACCCTCTCAATGGAGAAAGGCAACAAGGTCAAGCGCCCTACCTTGGTCTCTTGGCTTGGTTTTGCCCTGTGCGAGCAAGGGTATCAAGTATAGGAGCAGAGAAGTAAGAGAAAACTTCTTGTTTTTCACCATTTCTTCTCTGCCATCTCAGAGGTGTTTTATGATAACTACCCCCCTCCCATAATCCAATGATCAGTAATTACCCCCTCTTTCTGCCTCTGACTCTCATTGATTAAATCTATTTCTTAACAGAATCAGGCTGGCAAAGAAAATGATTTCAAGATAATCTCTTTCTTTTTTCCACAACCCTCTGGTTTTTCTTTTCCTCCTCCTTTTTGTCATACTTGCTAATGAGAGAAACAGAAAGCACCATTTAAGGGAAGAGGGGCTTTTAACTATTACAGGTTTTGGGGAACTGTCCCTGGGCGCCTTTTCCTGCCATCCTTAGTGGAGTTTTAGTGGTCACTGTAACATACATTCAGCAGGGATTTGCAACCATGTGGAAAACCAGAGGCTGTGACAAAGTCTGCAGATGTGGACTAAACTGAACAAAGTATGAATGCCATGGTAATGAAACGCCATGGAAAAGCTCTGACGTGGAAGCCAGATAAAGCGTGTGCAAGTTCCAGGTCTGCCAGGAACTAGCTGTACATTCTCGGACTCATCACACAACCCTCCATCACACAAGGAGGCTCAGTTTCTCCTTCATAAAATAGCAACAGTCACTAACACTTGCCCTACTACCCATCTCTGTGCTTAGTCCTCAGTCCTGTCCGACTCTTTGTGACTGCATGGACGGTAACCCACCCGGCTCCTCTGTCTGTGCGGATTCTGCAGGCAAGAATACTGGAGTGGGTTGCCATGCCCTCCTCCAGGGGATCTTCCCAACCCAGGGACCGAACCCAGGTCTCCCACATTGTAGGTGGATTCTTTACCAGCTGAGCTACAAGGGAAGTCCCAACCCCCTCCCTAGCAGATTATTGTAAAAATTCAACAAGACTGTCACAGGAAAGAACTCAGCAAAACTGCAAGGAGCTCTAGAAATATATCACCATCATTATTCCTCAGCCCTCCTCCTGCTATTCCTCAGGCCCACATTGTCCCTAAAAGGCTCTCGTTCTTTAAACTCAAGCAGGCAAGAAACGGCCTCTGCTTTTTTTTTTTTTCTTCCTGTTTTCTTCTGGGGAAATGAAAAGGAGCCAGAGATATTTAGGAGCCAAGGGTCTCAGTGCCTGGTGCATAACAAACATGCCCAGCCCCATGGAGGCAATTCGCTGCTTCTGCGTGGCAGTCTCGGAGTCGATTCTCAGGAGAGGTGAAATCAGAGGAGAAATTATAGCAGGGGATGGCCATCCCTGCAGTGCTGACCTTAACTCAGGCTAATCTTGTCCTGAGATGGAGAGAGTGCTGTCCTCAGGACCACTGGGTCAGCCAGCCACTCCAGCCCACATCTTTTCCAATCCCTCTTATCCACCCCCATATGATATTAATCACGGGGCGCTTTCTGTGCTATGACAGGCCTCTCAGGAGATGAGCTGGGCTCGATCACCTAGCAGAGAGAAAGAGAGATGTAATACCCGTTTCCAACATGCCTGGTGTAAGACAACATGCCAGGAAGAGATGAGTCCCTTGTGGGAGGCCACTTGCTTAACTGGCCAGGGTGTTTCCCAGCTCCAGGAGGCCACACGGCACTACAGGTAAGCTAACCTCTGTCTTTGAGTCGACCAGATTTGAAATTTTCCTGTTACCTTGCAAAAGTGTCCCAGGCCAATTAGAAGTCTTACTTCTCATGATACTCTGGTTTTCCCATCAGTGAAATGGAGGACTAATACCTCCAAGGGGTGGAGAGGGGGGAGGTCGTAAAGACTGAGTTCATGAAAAGCTCTCACACAGCACACCACCTGCAGAAAGGACCCCCAGAATCTTTCAGTGGTGCCCCCCAGAGTTCTGTTCCCAACCTGATCCCAAGGTAAACCTAGACCTGAGGTGGAAGAAGCTGAGATCCTGCTGAGGCCTGAATGGGAGCAGGCCATGAGAGAAGAGGGAAATTTTGCCTGTTTCTACACAAAGGGGAGAAGGAAAGGGAAAGGAGAGCTGGGTGAAAGAAAGCTTTATATAATGAGGTGACCCCAGCCCCACCCCAGAAGTCCCTGTAGATCTTCAGCAAACCTACTAAACTCAGCTCTTGGCCCAAGTGGATTTGGGGGTGGGGTCTGTGGATAAGGCAGTGAAACTCACATCCACGCTACTGTGTGTTGGAGTCAAAGCAACAAGCATAGAAGCAGGAGGTGGACACAGAGAGACAAGCTTGAGGGACAGAGGCCCAGGCACTCTCAGAAAGGGGGGGAATGTTTCTGGACCCTCCCAGGCCATGGAAAAGGAATTTGGGTCAAGATTAACTGGATCTCAAAAGAATGGGGAAAGTTCAACTAGCAATGGGGTTAAACCATTGTCATTCTCATCATCATCACCATCATCAGAGACTGTTGACTGTCTTCCATCGAAGGCCGGGTTTCAGAAAATGAAACCCCAGAGGCCAGGAAGCTCACACATTCTTAACAAGGGCTGCATGACTGCAGAACTTCTGTTTGCTCACCCACCTTCCTGTTGAAATACAATGCCACCTCTCCATTCATCATCCCCTACCAGGGAGTGTCCCTAAGTTACCCCTTGTTTTTGCATATTCCTGCAGCCCCTCTTCAGGCCAACAGCGATGACTCTGGCCAGGCCTGGAAATCCCTCGGTCTCCCACTTAGGCTGCTCGCTATTCCAACGACACCCGCCACTCTGCAGTGAGCCCCCCAGTTATAAATTACTTACCTACTGGCCATCATTTTAATGTAATGGATTTTAAAAAGCAGCAAGGGAATATATTTTCATTTGGAGTTAAAGCATCATTTTTTACTTGAATTTGAGCCTGGTCTAGAAGAGATGGCAGAAGAATGGCTCTGAGGCTAATATAGCTAATGATTATGACGGAGATCCCAGGAGCTGCCGATATTTCACTTGCAGCCACCTCTGGTCCAGCTTCGCTGCCTCCAGTATATATTTTTTTCACAGTCACTTCCATTAACACCCACCACCTATGATGGAACCATTATGATAATATCTCTGCCCTCGGCAGCCTCAATTGGTCTTGACACATTATCACCCTAAGAGCTCAGCCACGTGGCACTCAGTCCTATTTATAATAACCCTTGGCAGGAGCCGCCAAAATAAAACCTGGTACTTATGGGCCACCTTTCATCTAAGGAAATCAGAAAGCTTTACAAGCTTAATTAAGCGTCAGCATCTATCTGACTGATGAGATGCATGGGGCCTGGGGAAGCTGAAGAAGCACAGCAATGCTAATTGCACAGCAGATAAGGCTCTGGGCTGCTATGAACAAAGAAATCAACAAAGCCAGCAAGAGTCACCTTCTTCAGTGGCAAAGGTTTGTTGAGTGAATTTCCCCAGGATGGGTTGAAAAATGATAGGTGAGTGATAAAGGGGCCATGAAGAATCTCCCATCTGGAGCTTCTCAGTCTAGGGAAGGGACCTGAGATTTGTTGCTTTCATGAAAAGAGGATTAAGCTAATCCAGCACACTCAAGTGCTTTTAAGGATGAGGACAGTGAGCTCCTGAGATGCAGGAATGAGCTCAATCACGGCTCCTTCTGCTCACCCCCAGTGTTCTTCCTCCTCAAACCCTGACCTGCAAATCCCCAGTTACCTTTCAAGACCTAGATTCACATCTGTCTCCTTGGTGAAGCCTTCCTCCTAATTCTTCTCTAGTAGAATTAGTTGCTCCCTCCTCTGGGCTCTTGTGTGGTTTCTATTAATATTTCCATAATAGCTAGAGCAATTGATCACAGTTATTGAGCACTTAATAAGTCTTAGAGTGCATTTCATCCACACAACATCATAACAAGGCAGGTGAGGTTTTCACCTCCCTTTATCAGATGAGTTAATAGGTTAAGTGACTTTCCCAAGACAACACAGCCAATAAGTGCAAGTCTCAGCCTGGCTGCAGGCACACGCACCACAAGACCATAGCATACTGCTTTCCCAGCAGCACAGATGTGGTGGAAGAGTTCTGTTTATATGTCTGCCCTCTTTCCGGTTTGCAAACTCCCATGTGAGAGGTATATCATTTAGGAATCTTTTGGCTGCGAAGAACAAAACCCCCAACACAGAGTGGGTTAAACCTCCAAGGAACTCCATAGGCAGGATGGCTCCAGAGTAGATTAATCCAGGAGCTTGGTGACATCACCAAGGATGTGAAGACATCACCAGGGATTTCCTTTCCTCTTTCTGCTCTGCTCCCCTCAGTGTGTCCACTTAGTTCCCCTTGCAGTTACATGATGATGGCCACAGTTCCAGGCCTCAAATCTAGACCTGAGCCATGGAGGAAAATGCTGTTATCTTTTCTGCATCTTTTTGTCATGGCACAGACATCTTTTCCAGAAACCTACTGTGGACTTCCCTTTTGGGGTCACTGGCCAGAATGGCTGCCATTTGTCTGTCCCTAAATCCAACACTGGCAAGGCGATGGAAGGGACTTGATTGATTTAGCCCAATCAGGATTCAGCCTCCCTTCCAGCACCAGGCACAGGGAGGAGGATGGAGACCTGCCAAGAAGCAGGAAGGGAAGGGAGAAGGGTGAAGAAAAGACAACCAGTGTTTCCTGATGCAGGTGTTAAAGACAAGAGAAAATCCGATGCCATCACTTTTTGCTCAGTTCTTGGTTTAGCACATGAACAATAAATGTCAGTTGAACTAAGTTATAGTAGAGAAAGAAATTCATGTCCCCAAATGCCTAGTCCAGAATTTTTACCATCATTTTACCATCTTACTAGGGTATGATGATATATGACTGAGATATGCATCAGCAACTGCTTTGAAATTTACTAAATTAATTCACCAAGGCTCCAACTCTAGATTCTAGTCTCTAACACCAGTGGCTACAGGAACCTTTTCCAAAAGCAGATCACAAAGAGAGCTATATGAAATAAAGAGAATCCTATAACTATTAGTCTCAACATAAATGAAGGGTTCGTGTCAACCTTGACTTTCTTTCCAGAAACACAGTGTGTTCTTAAATCTGGGACTCAGACTTGCCTGGTGGTCCAGCAGTTAAGACTCAGCACTTCCATTGCAGAGATCATGGGTTTGATCTCTGGTCAGAGAACTAACATTCCACATGCTCCATGATATGGCCAAAACAACAACAACTAGAACTCACTCATGTAGACAGGTTGATTGTAAAGACTATGTTTCCAGACCTCCTTCTAGCTATCCAACAGGATTTACCTAGAGTTAGGTGTGTATAATACCTGTCCCTAACAGCCAGATATATAAAGATGAACTCAGTTAAACATTTCTTGGGAGATCCAGATCATGGTCAAATAGATACCAAGAAAAGGAAAATGATCCCCAAGCAGAAAAATAATGTACCCTAGGGGGAGACAGAGTAGAGAAGGAAACACAAATAATGAAACTGTGGCCCAGCGAGACTTGAAAGCTACGTGAAGTCACATAGCTAGTAACAGCTAAAACAGGAGTCATATCCGGTTTTAAGGAATATTGTACTTATCTCTGACATGGTCTTTCCCTCTCTTCTGTTTTGAAGAAGCATCCAGAAGGGTGCATGTTGGCATCTTCCCCCCAGAAAGGCTTGATACTCAGAAGACCCAGAAAAGGTCAGGATTGAATGAGGGAGAGTAGTGAGAGAAAGCCAGCTGTTCAAAGCTGGTTGGAGGCTCTGGGATTTCAACAAGAGTTACACTGTGAACTTTGGACCAAATGGACTGACTCTATAGGAAAAGAAGAGAATAAAATATCTCAGGGAAGATGCTCATCTGGGGCTTAAAGAGGGTACATTGGGCAGGGTCGCCACCTGCATTATGTTTCTCAAGACTCAAGTAAGGCTTGATTCAGGACAGCAACAGGAAAAGAAGGAGAAAAACAGTGAAACAGAAAGAAAAGGGAATAATAAAAACTAGGGGTTTGGGATTAAAAGATACACACTACCGTATATAAAACAGGTCAACAACAAGGACCTACTGTATAGCACAGGGAGCTACATCAACTATCTTGTAATAACCTATTATGGAAAGAAATCTGAAAAAGAATAACTATGTGTGTGTGCGTGCTCAGTCATTTCAGTTGTGTACCACTCTTTGCAACCCTATGGACACTAGGAAGCCCGCCAGGCTCCTCTGTCCATGGGATTCTCCAGGCAAGAATACTGGAGTGGATTGCCAAGCCCTTCTCCAGGGGATCTTCCCAACCCAGGGATGGAAACTGCATCTCCTTTGTCTCCTGCATTGCAGGCAGATTCTTTACCTGCTAAGCCATCAAGGGAAAACTATATATATGTGTGTGTATATATACATATATGTATATACATGTATATTGGACTTTGTCTTCTAAGAGCTTTACATACAGGTGCTAATTTAATCAGGATAAACTGTAAGGTTATCACTATTAATCAATTCCTATTACTCATCTGTGTAATGGCAACCCACTCCAGAATTCTTATCTGGAGAATTCCATGGACAGAGGAGCATGGTGGGCTGCAGTCCATGGGGTCACACGGTCGGACACTAATACACACACACATATTACTCATCAGATAGTATACTGTTGTTGTAACTAGTAATACCAATAGCACTGGTATTACTGTGTTTTAAAGATGAGGACACAGAGGCACAGAGAGGTCAAGTAACTTACTCAAAATCACACCGTTGATAAATTTTAATCTGAACAGTTTGGTTTGAGGATTCATGCTTTTCAGCATTTTACTTAAGAGCCACCCCTGAGAACATTTCAGAGCAAAATCTGAGTTGAGTTTCAGTTCAGTTCAGTCATTCAGTCATGTCTGACTCTTTTCGACCCCATGGACTGCAGCACGCCAGGCCTCCCTGTCCATCACCAACTCCCGGAGTTTACTCAAACTCATGTCCATTGAGTTGGTGATGCCATCCAACCATCTCATCCTCTGTAGTCCCCTTCTCCTTCCACCTTCAATCTTTCCCAGCATCAGGGTCTTTTCCAGTGAGTCAGTTCTTCACATTAGGTGGCCAAGTATTGGAGTTTCAGCTTCAGCATCAGTCCTTCCTATGAATATTCAGGACTGATTTCCTTTAGGATGGACTGGTGGGATCTCCTTGCAGTCCAAGGGACTCTCAAGAGTCTTCTCCAACACCACAATTCAAAAGCATCAATTCTTTGGCGCTCAGCTTTCTTTTTAGTCCAACTCTCACATCCATACATTACTACTGGAAAAACTGTAGCTTGGACTAGATGGACCTTTGTTGGCAAAGTAATGTCTCTGCTTTTTAATATGCTGTTTAGGTTGGTTATAACTTTTCTTCCAAGGAGCAAATATAGCTTAATTTCATGGCTGCAGTCACCATGTGCAGTGATTTTGGAGCCCCCAAAAATGAAGTCTATCACTGTTTCCCCATCTATTTGCCATGAAGTGATGGGACCAGATGCCATGATCTTAGTTTTCTGAATGTTGAACTTGAAGCCAACTTCTTCACTCTCTTCTTTCAGTTTCATCAAGAGGCTCTTTAGTTCTTCTTCGCTTTCTGCCATAAGGGTGGTATCATCTGCATATCTGAGGTTATTGATATTTCTCCCGGCAATCTTGATTCCAGCTTGTGCTTCATCCAGTCCAGCATTTCTCATGACGTACTCTGCATGTAAGTTAAATAAGCAGGGTGACAATATACAGCCTTGATATACTCCTTTCTCGATTTGGAACCAGTCTGTTGTTCCACGTCCAATTCTAACTGTTGCTTCTTGACCTGCATACAGTTGAGTTTACTTTAATTTAAAATTTTTTATGTCTGTCATTTTCTTAGTAGTTTATAATTTCGCGAGAGTTTGGCCTCATCATTACTTGCTATGTGGACTTCCCGGTGGCTCAGATGGTAAAGCGTCTGCCTACAATGCATTTGCTATTAATGTTGTTATGGTTATTAGTAACATCTCACATGAACTTCACAACAACTATATGAGGTAGGTAGGGTTTATCATCCTCATTTCTCAAATGTGGAAACTGGTACTCATAGATCTGCCTCTTGAGAAATCTATATGCAGGTCAGGAAGCAACAGTTAGAACTGGACATGGAACAACAGACTGGTTTCAAATAGGAAAAGGAGTACGTCAAGGCTGTATATTGTCACCCTGCTTATTTAACTTTTATGTAGAGTACATCATGAGAAACGCTGGACTGAAAGAAACACAAGCTGGAATCAAGATTGCCGGGAGAAATATCAATCACCTCAGATATGCAGATGACACCATCCTTATGGCAGAAAGTGAAGAGGAACTAAAGAGCCTCTTGATGAAAGTGAAAGAAAGTGAAAAAGTTGGCTTAAAGCTCAACATTCACAAAACGAAGATCATGGCATCCGGTCCTATCACTTCATGGTAAATAGATGGGGAAACAGTGGAAACAGTATCAGACTTTATTTTTGGGGACTCCAAAATCACTGCAGATGGTGATTGCAGCCATGAAATTAAAAGCTGCTTACTCCTTGGAAGAAAAGTTATGACCAACCTAGACAGCATATTCAAAAGCAGAGACATTACTTTGCCAACAAAGGTCCGTCTAGTCAAGGCTGTGGTTTTTCCAGTGGTCATGTATGGATGTGAGAGTTGGACTGTGAAGAAGGTTGAGCGCCGAAGAATCGATGCTTTTGAACTGTGATGTTGGAGAAGACTCTTGAGAGTCCCTTGGACTGCAAGGAGATCCAATCAATCCATTCTGAAGGAGATCAGCCCTGGGATTTCTTTGGAAAGAATGATGCTAAAGCTGAAACTCCAGTACTTTGGCCACCTCATGTGAAGAGTTGACTCATTGGAAAAGACTCTGATGCTGGGAGGGATTGGAGGCAGGAGGAGAAAGGGACGACAGAGGATGAGACGGCTGGATGGCATCACTGATTCGATGGACGTGAGTCTGAGTGAACTCCAGGAGTTGGTGATGGACAGGCAGGCCTGGCGTGCTGTGATTCATGGGGTAGCAAAGAGTTGGACACAACTGAGCCACTGAACTGAACTGAAGAGGAAATGCTGGATTTAGAAAACCTCCCAACTCCCAGCCTGTTGCTCTGCACCCACCCCTCAACTCCACCTCTTCTCTCTTCTCCAGCAGGCACTCTTTTATGAGACAAATCATTCTTCTAACAGGACCGTGGACAAGTGTGAAGCAGTTGGAAGCTGAGGCTCAGGGAGAAGCTCTGAGAATTGGTAGGAAAGTTCTCCAAGTGAAAATAGGTTATTGTGTATGAACAGATGAACAGCATCTCCCCTCATCCCTAAGAAACTGCCAGAAGGGCCAGCCTGTGGTCACACTTTGTGGTGGACAGTGCCTTGCGCTGTCCCAAGGAGCCCCAGGGTGATGGCAGTGGGGGTTGTCCTCATGCCAGGAAGTAAAGGAGAATGGGAGTGTCCTCCTCTTACAAGCAAACAGAGAAGTGTTTTTAAACACTGCCTAAAACAATCACTTACATAATGGACTTAAACTGCCTTGTACTTTGGGTTGGTTTTTTGTTTCTCTTTTATTCCTACAGCTTTCTGTAATTCTGCATTTCAATGCATTTGTTCAAGTTTCTATTAGTGCTTCCTGTTTGGGAACCCAGTACATTCAGTCCGATGTCTATAGGGTCAGTCCAGGTTCTGAGATGCAAGGTCTTAGCTGACTGCCTCAAGTCTTCAGTTTCTTTATCAATACAAGTAATGTGATTGGAAGATTCTGGGACTGGGTTGAAGTCAGCCCTCCTAGCCTGAAAATCATGTGCTTCCTCTTCTTTTCCATCAACTGGATCCTTCACCAATTTTTTCCCCTTTTATGAATGAAAGCTCTTATTTTGTATCTTTTAATGGTAAGCAGCTTTTTAATGACTTGTTACATGCTACTTGCAGAGCTTTATCTCATTAACATTCCAATGATTTATTCAGCGAGTTGTTACTGAACACCGACTAAGTGCCAAGTATTGTGCCAGACAGCCATAAACGATAAGACAGATTCCTCGTAGAGTTTACAGTGAACTATCCCTTATAGTTATAGTTTCTGTTAACAGCTAAAAAGACAGTGACACTAATTACTCTGGATTTCCCCATAGCCCCCAGGACACGGCATGGGCCACGGTAGTCAAGTAATATTCTCAGATTTAAGCCATTTATTAACCAGCCTGTTGAAAATGTATACTATTCTAATTAGATGATATTCTACTTATGCCCACAAGGTGGAGATCTTGCTTATAGTTTATAACCAAGCTGAAAGCAAGGCATTCCAAAAAAAAAAAAAATTCTCAGAAGTTAAACCAAAAGACAAAAAATTAAATGCTACTGAGCACCTTTTTAGTGCAATATAGTATGCTACCTGGCAAGACATATAGAAAGTTGTTAAGATATAGTCCTCTGCCTTCTAGGGAAAGATGAGGGTAAGGAGCTTGCACAGAACAGGAAGATGGTACCTTCGAATGAAGTAAGATAGTACAGCAATAGTAATCTCATCATCAGATAAGATCTATATAAAGGCATGATATAGCTACCATGGGGTGCAGAAGAGATTCAACCAAAACCCCGCATTTCAGTCAATATGGAAACACTTGAAGGTATACTGAGGCAGCTCTGGAAGTCTCTAGATGTGGTCTTCAGATGCCTCTACTTAGTCACAAAACTTAGGGTGCCTGCCCTATAACTCTAGAACGTTCATTTTTTGGCAAATACAGTATAATCAGTACCAGGTGATGCACTGATGCAGTTGAAAACCCCCATGTGCATCTGATGAGGGGATAAAGGCAAGAGAAACATGTGAAAGGAAACTTCAAACCCTTGCTTTCAGAGGTGGGATCCAGCCCCACCCCTAATCTTGTGTCTTACCTGAGAATCTTGGTTTGGATCTGGGACAGAGTCTCATGCACAGAGCTAAGAGGGAGAGCCAGTTCTTATCCAACAACTTTCCTGGTGGACTGAACCCAAACGTGTCTGGAAGACAATGTGGTTTGCTGGTTTTGTTTTTCATTTTATTATTATTATTTTTTTGCTCCTCCACCCTCTTCCCTAAACACTTCTTCCCTTAAAACCATTAAACCAGTAAGTCAAATGCAGTATGGTGGTTGTTGTTTTTTCATTTGTTGAATTGAAAATCACATGTGGGGCATAAAGTGACTAAATGACAGTGAGCCTTTAAAAAATAAGAATGCTGGCCACTTGACTAAAAATAGTGAACTTTCCTGATAGAGGGAAAATCAAGCGGCATGCTACTTGGAGACCCCCGTTTGAATTTTAGTTTCTTCACTTACTACCTCTGTGGTCTTGAGCAAGCTTGATCCCTTCTGCGTCCGCCAGGAGCCGAATCGCGTCATTCTTAAGAGAAACCGTCTCTAAGGCCCCGTTCCCTGGACTAGGTCGTATCTTGAGTTGTAAGGCTGTCATGGCAACCTAAACATCTCCCTAGACTGTGAGTGAGCTCCGTGAGTAGGGGACCGCATCTGTGGATTTTACTGCTCCGTGTCCAGAAGCGAGGACAGACGCTTTGTTGAATGAAAACCTGCCTAGGTGTTCTTGCACAGTGAGGTCGAATTCCCAGAGAGTCCCTCGGGAAAGGGCGAGCGACCAATCTCAAAGCACACAGGACCAGGGTAGTGAGCGCGCTCGGGAAAGGCGGTGTCGGTTCAAAGTTGTTTGCTACAGATGGTTCTTCTAACCCGGCTGGAGTCATATCCTCTGTGGCTCGGAGAGCTCCCCAGGGATTTATATAAGGCAGAGTGAATCACACCGTTGGAAACGGACAAGGCAAGAAGACCCGCCCCCATTCACTCCGGGCAGCGCCCGGAGCTCGATTGGGGGTTACTCTGAACTTTGCAGGAGGGACTCCGCACCCACTGCAACTCCCATGAGAGCCAGCGGCGCGTCGTTCCCACCCCGCGCGACTCCAGCTCTGTGCCGCCTGCTCCCACGCCCCCGCGCGGGCGCCTGCAGCCGGGTTCCCAGCTCCCGGCCCCTAAGTCCCCGACTGAGAGTGGGGCCGCTGCTCCCGCTTGGAAGGAGCCATCGCCGCTTTAAGGGGAAGAGGAGGGGAAGGGGGCGGAGGAGTGGGGGGCGGGGAGCGGCGGCGGAGGAGGGGGAGGGGGATTCCCCCCGCCCTCGCTCCCACGTGGTCCGGGCGCCTGTGAATCGCGCCCGCCGGAGGGTCTCACAGCGAAATACAAAAGCAGCTGGGAAGCCGCAGCCAGGCGAGTTCTCAGTGCCGGGTGGAGCGCTAGGCAGAGCCCCGCAGCCGCGATGGAGCTGAGGCGCCCGGAACCCCGGAGCCAACGAGCTGCCGAGCCCGCCTCGCCACCGGGACCCGGGTGCCGGGGCTCGGCTTGAAGCGGCGGCGGCACCGGCGCGGCCGCGGAGCATGGGCAGGAGGATGCGGGGCGCCGCCGCCACCGCCGGGCTCTGGCTGCTGGCGCTGGGTTCACTGTTGGCGCTGTGGGGCGGACTCCTGCCGCCGAGGACCGAGCTACCTACCTCCCGGACGCCCGAAGACGGACTCCCGCGGCACCTGGCCCGGAGCGGCGGCCGGGAGCCCGCGCCTCGCTTTCCTCTGCCCCCGCCCCTGGCGCGGGACGCCCGCGGCGGCTCCCTGAAAACTTTCCGGGCGCTGCTCACCTTGGCGGCAGGCGCGGACGGCCCGCCCGGGCAGCCCCCGGGTGAGCGCAGGCGGCACGTGCCAACCGGGCGGCCCCGGCCGGAGGAACGCGCCGCGGTGCACGGGGGCGTCTTCTGGAGCCGCGGCCTGGAGGAGCAGGTGCCCCGGGGCTTCTCGGAGGCCCAGGCGGCGGCGTGGCTGGAGGCGGCGCGCCGCGCCCGGGTGGTGGCTTTGGAGCGCGGGGGCTGCGGGCGCAGTTCCAACCGGCTGGCCCGCTTCGCCGACGGCACCCGCGCCTGCGTGCGCTACGGCATCAACCCGGAGCAGATCCAGGGCGAGGCCCTGTCCTACTACCTGGCGCGCTTGCTGGGCCTCCAGCGCCACGTGCCGCCGCTGGCACTGGCTCGGGTGGAGGCTCGGGGCGCGCAGTGGGCTCAGGTGCAGGAGGAGCTTCGTGCCGCGCACTGGACCGAGGGCAGCGTGGTAAGCCTGACTCGCTGGCTGCCTAACCTCACCGACGTAGTGGTGCCCGCGCCCTGGCGCTCCGAGGACGGCCGTCTGCGGCCCCTGCGCGCCGCCGGCGGTGAGCTGGCCAACCGGAGCCGGGCGGAGCTGGTGGACCTGGTGCAATGGACCGACTTGATCCTCTTCGACTACCTGACGGCCAACTTCGACCGGCTAGTCAGCAACCTCTTCAGCCTGCAGTGGGACCCGCGGGTCATGCACCGAGCCACCAGCAACCTGCACCGCGGCCCCGGCGGGGCGCTGGTCTTTCTGGACAACGAGGCGGGCTTGGTGCACGGTTACCGGGTGGCGGGCATGTGGGACAAATATAACGAGCCGCTGCTGCAGTCTGTGTGCGTGTTCCGAGAGCGGACGGCGCGGCGCGTCCTGGAGCTACACCGAGGCCAGGACGCGGCCGCCCGGCTACTGCGCCTCTACCAGCACCACGAGCCTCGCTTCCCGGAGCTGGCCGCGCTCGCCGACCCCCACGCTCAGCTGCTGCAGCGCCGCCTCGACTTCCTTGCCAAGCACATTTTGCACTGTAAGGCTAAGTACGGCCGCCGACCCGGGACTTAGCATTACCCGGAGGAAGAGAGAGTGCGAGACCCCTGGCTGGGGGATGGATGATGGGGGGAAGGGCCGTCGCCTCTCCCACCTCCTGCGGACCAGCCGGCCAACGCCCAGCCGGAGACCCGAGCGCGAAGGCGACCGAAAACTTCCGCTTCACCCACCTGCCCCTTTCTCGCAGTCCCAAGCAGTTTCCTTTCAAAGTTCTGGGAGGATGAGCTCACCCAGCCTATAAAAGGATTCTTCCCTGTGCCAGCACGGAGTTTGCATCCAAAGAAACTGGCTGCTGCCGGAGTTTGGCCCCCGGGTGGCAGTCTCGGTAGGAGATACAGCCCCTTCCTTGGCAACCCCTCCACCCGCCCCTTCCCTTCCCGAAAAAGGAAAACTTCTATTGGAGCCATTGAGCTAATCCTGCAATTTCCTACCGATCGCCGCGCTGGTGGCCCGGGAGCAGGGCTCTGACACTGGCTGGTGGAGCCCCGTTCCCGTGTTCTCCCTTTGTTCCGGCTCCGTGATGGTGAGGTCACTGTTAAGAGCTGGGGAACCGCTCCGATAGGACAAAGGGAGCAGGACCTACAGAATGGGGGGAGCCCTGCAGACCCTGGCAGTTTGTCTTACTTGTTCCTTAACAGCTTGTCGCCTTGGCCTGAAGGCTACAAATGCAGGACTGCCTGTGTGCACGGAGTCAAAGAATGAATTTCTAATCCCTCCCCCTTCCCAACCGGCCAAAATTTTGACAATGAGGATGTTCACCAGAAGGAAAAAAAAAATCCGTTTTATGCACTTTACTTTGTTTTTATTTTAATTTTTTATTAAGAAAAACTTTTTTTTATTTGACAGAATTTGCCTTCTATGTATATATGTGCATAAAGTGTGGTGTAAATATACTAAACAAACTTATATTTCAATAAAAGGGAGTTTAAAATTTAGAATTTAATTCCTGTCGTTTTAACTGTTGGAGGTATCTGACATCCTACCTGGGTTTTGGATAAGCTTAAGGGTTTCTCCCTTGTGGATGTGCTTTTACAACAAAGGACGCATGTATATCCCAGTTGTGACCACAGAACTTAAGAGAGCTGAACAAAGGCAAGAGCAGATTCCCTGTCCTCACTCAAATGAATCCTAGTGCTGGAAATTTCAGAGTTCAGCAGAGAATGTGGGGGATGGTGGAGAAAGACATGGAAGGAAAGTATTCTATTTCCTGGCAGATAAAACTTTGATATAAAAGGATTTCACTGTAATAAAGTCCTATATTAATCATTTGGCAAATATGATAGAACCAGATGTGCAGACTAAAATATGACAAATGCCCACCCCCCTTAAGCTTAACTACCTGTGCTCCTGTGTTGCACCTGATTTTCAGCATTGTAATTACCGTGCATCTCAATGTGTACTGATAATAAGTTGAGCACATGTTGCAAACAGGTAAAGAAAGTCATAAATCAATTCTTCTCTTTAATCTCCCAGCATAAATTCCATTGCATCCAGGAGATCATACTCTCCAACATCTGGACTCATCCAGCTCTCTTAAGAGATTGTAGTGGTCAATACCCCGCACCAGCCCTCCTCCCGGTCCTGCCCCCGCCAGGTACTAACTGCATGGTCCCCTAAAAGCAGCCATTGTCAGACCAGGAAAGTGTGTAGTACTTTGTATATGGCATGTGGACCCTTAACGTCTTGGAGATTTCAAACTTAGAAAACATCTTTGTATTTTCTTAAGCTTCGTTTTGACCCATAGGAGAGAGGAGAGGGAGGCAGTTTATGAATGTATTTTTGTAGTGGCCCACTGGTGTTTTATCTTGGCATTTTATTTGACATGTGGGTCCAAATAATCTTGCCTGTTATCTTCTTTTTATTTAATGACCTCTAACTCAAAGCAACTTTTGGCTACTTTAATAGATTTTTATTTGACTTGCATTTGTAAACCTGGGGTTTTATAGACTCATGATGGTATTAAATCTCTGGATTTCCCATCTCACTGTGCATTACAACACAGTGTGTAATTTAACCATTTAATGCCATCCTTATGTTTCAATGCCTCTGCTAAGACAACTCAAAACAAGAATCCATAAACTTTGTGGTGTAAGCCAAATATTTTCATAATACAGCCGCAGACGGTAGTGATAATGGGAAATCTTTTTCAAGACGTTAATGTGAAACCTCTGATAGTTACATCTTTCAAAAAGAAACATTTTCCATTTCTGATGATTAATAACTATGTGAGATTTGATGCCCAAATCAACAGAGGCTGCTCCAAGAAAAGGATAAATATTCAGCTATCTACATGTTTACCTGACATGTTCGTGGAGAAAAACCATGGGCAGAGCGAAGTTAGAAGTTTCACAGATGAACAGGAAATACACCCTGACTCCCTTTTAACTTCAGCACTGGTACACTCTGGGCCAGCAGCATTCTCCACATTCCTCCTGAACTTCAGTTCCAAGCCCAGACTTGACCATGGTTAACTCAGAGCAAGAAACTAAGGCTAATTTAAACAGTTCTTCTCAGATTCTTTAGTGAACCATTTCTGCCTGTTTGAGAAATAAGTTTAATTACATGGTGGAGTTGTTAAGGGAACCAAAAAATTACAGAGAAGAGGTTTTAACTGTTGCTATTCCTTGTGGATAATCGGTAGACTGTGACATGAAAAGATCAATTAACATTTTGGCATGGTCAGTGAATGCTGCTAGGACCAAATCATTTTTCAGATGAAGGAAAAAAAAAAACTTTCAGGCTGTAGCATGATGTAAAAGAGTAATGAGTTCTGCAGGCAGACTATATTCTGAATTCTGTCCCTCACCTATTTACTTTCAGCAAGTCATTTAATTTAGTTCTCTCATCTATGAAATGGAGATTCAATCAGAGTATTGTGGGATTTAAATGTTAACATAGAAAACATAAGGATACATAGAGGTACTTAAAAAAAAAAACTCACTTCCTGTTGCTCTTTAAAAAAAACAAAAACTCTTGCCTTTCTTACAGTTCAGTAAATTTCTACTAATTTTCATTATCAAAGTCAAATTTAGAAGTTTCCGAGTCCAGGTCCAGTTTTTGAAATTAATAATAAACTAATTTTTAAATGATTGAGAACTCTCTTCTAGAATACGATCCTGAACAAAGCACTGGATCCTATGGCCAGGGGCACAGGTTTGATTTCTATATGAGCTTGAGCAGGTGGTTTCAGGACCCAAGCAGACCCTCTGCACCAAAGGCAGCTGCACTGCAAATATATGAGGATGATTTTTTTCAAGAGTAGATGGCTCATTGAAAATCCATCACCACTTCTGGAAAGCATCAAAAAGTGATGAATCTTTGCAAGAACAATCTTCCTCCCAATTCCTTCTGCCAAGAGAAAGTAGGCAATTGACCTTTACTCTCTGGATTTGACTGTTGATTAATGCACTTTGTCAATGACATAGTTCTAAACTCTATTAAGAGTGCTTGCCCTCCTGTCTTCAGATCCTGAAGAAAAACAAATTATTTTAACACCTCTCAACACTTCTCCACCTTCTGCCTAGGACTGCAGCTAGGAGAGTCCTCTTATGGCCTAGACGTTGATTATTTGGATTAAATGAGTAAATATTTATAATATTCTCAGAACAGTGCCTGGCACAGAGTAAATGTAATATAAATGTTTGCTCATTCATGGGGTAGATCGTTTTCTTCTCTAAGTCAAAACCATAGGCATTTTGAGTCCCAGACAGGATCCTGTTTCATAATCCCGCTGTATCTCTGCAGTCACAGAACACTTTCTACATGCTTCTATTTTGGCTCAGGAAGACCAGCCAGAGTGCAAGAGTCTGGCAGGAGTTACCTAAAGCCCACAGTTGTCAGCTGGTTGCCTTCTTTCTGAGAATGCCCTTGTATGAGTTGTTGCAAGCAACCCTCTCTTTTTCACAGGGAGGCTGTGCTTCTATTTCTCAAATGGCTCATCAGCCCCAGGGAACAGTAAGCTGTGGAACTGTGCACCTTCTGAGCTACCCCATTGCCATGGATCATCTAAGCCTGGGTACAGATTATTTATCCCTCCACACACCTGCCCCATCCTAAGGAACCACTGATCCTGGGTGGTGCAAGGTTGGCAGGAGTATGAAAGGAGAGGGGAGTCCAGCTGATCCAAAAGCACAGGAATTGCTCCAGGAAGGAATCGAATGTCAGCTGCCAAAGTGGCATGGAAACCACAGGGCAAGAATTGACACCTACCTCCAAGCATGCTTTGATCATTAAAGTCAAATGGAAAGGATATTGTAAACCCAGAGAGGAAGGCTGTTTATGAGTCATGGACTTGGGAAAGTCATTTCCCCTCTCTGACTCCAGGTATCTTACCTGGAACAAGGGGTGTTAGATTAGATTGGCAACTTCACAATGTTTTTCACCAGAACCAAATGGCAACCCACTCCAGTATTCTTGCCTGGAAAATCGCATGGACAGAGGAGCATGGTGGGCTACAGTCCAGGGGTCACAAAGAGTCGGACACAACTGAGCGACTAACAACATAACATGCCCTTGTATGTGTTGTCAAATGAAACCCCATCTTTTACACAGGGAGGCTGTGATTCTATTTCTCAATGGCTCATCAGCCCCAGGGAGCAGTAAGCTGTGGAACTGTGTACCTTCTGAGCTACCCAATTGCCATGGATCATGCCAAGTAAGACACACTTTATGTTGTAACCCAGGATGAATGCACACGCACACAAATACACAACTGAAACAAAACTTTCACAAAACAATCTATACAACACACTTTTAGATTCAATTCAATTTTATTCTATTCCTCCTCTTCCTCTACTCCCAGTGTTAGTCCTGACCCTCTAAACTGATTTAATAACTCATCAGTGCAGCATAGTCTACCCTAGGCAAAACACTGGGTTAGGTGGTTGGTAAGCTCCTTCCCAGCTTCCCTGGTGGCTCAGACAGTAAAGAGTCTTCCTACAATGCAGGAGACCTGGGTTCAATCCCTGGGTTGGGAAGATCCCCTGGATAAGGGAATGGCAACCCACTCCAGTATTCTTGCCTGGAGAATCCCTTGGACAGAGGAGCCTATCCGGCTACAGTCTGTTGGGTCACAAAGAGTCAGACACAGCTGAGCAACTAACACTTTTAACTTTTCAAGCTCCTTTCCACCTCCAAGGTTCTAGGGAAGTTCCATTTATAACCAGTTCAGCACCTACTATAATTTTTCCCCAAAGGGAATTCAGGCAGATTTCAATTTTGTATATTTTCTAAAAACAAAAGACTGAAGTATATTGCAAAACGTAACTGGAAGTACTGCTCAAAATCTCACCTGGGGTCTTTTCATAAACACCTTTAAAATCCCCTAAATGTGGATGGAATATAGCTTTCAGTTTGTTCCTACCATGTGTGCAAATGTTGTGAGGCTTTGGAAGGGAAAAAATTCTTTGCATCTCTGCCTCAACATGGCCCAAGGACGACTCAAGAGGACAGTTTCTTTTCTGTGTATTCATAAAGATCAGATGTAAGAGTCATAATTTTTTAATGTGACTGTTTTACCAGTTTCTCTTTCTGTGTCCTGCTGTGGGGGAAACTGCATTAATAAACTATGTCTCAGTGCTGCCTAGCTGGAATTTTTTTCTCTGCAGGACTCCTCCAAATATAGCTAAAGGAATGCTCATTTTATTTATCTTTTCAACTTTCTTTCCATTCTGGCTATGTCTTCTTGATATTTTTGATTATTTTTCTCTTAATGGCACCTTAATTTGGGGGGAGAATAGAGAGCTAATTGTTCTTTGAATAACAGTGACAACAAAAAAGTTTTTTTTTTTCCTCCCTTCCTTGATGCCATATGGTATCCTTTATGGCTTTAACAGTTATTTTACACTCTATCCAGAAAAAATTAAATAGCTTATGAAACTGGCCTTTTTCCAGTATCAGCTCACAGATTTTACTTTGCTGAGAAATTGTGGGTTAATAATAGAGAAGTGTCACTTTTAATTTGATGGCCCTACATCAGGCATTTATCTCTGCCTGTTTACACCTTCCCCTTAATAATTTTGTCAGTGCTTGTTAAAGTCTTTGTCTCCATCCTATAACTGGCCTAGAGAAGAAGGGAGAGTGGGGGCTGACTGTAGCCATGATCCTCTTTATCTTTTTCTTTTTAGTTTTAATAAATTACAGACATCATAAAATTTGCCATTATTAAGTGTGTACAGTGAGTGATATACTATCCACGTGGTACAATCATACCACTATCTATTTCCAAAACTTTTTTTTATTGGCCCGAACAAAAGCTCTGTCATCATTAAGGCATATATCCCCATTCCTCCTTTCTACCAGCCTCTGGTAACTTCTAATCTGCTTTCCATCTCTGCAAACTTGCTTATTCTTGGTATTTCAGGTAACTGGAATCCTACATATTTGTTCTTTTTGTCTGGCCTCTTTCACTTACCCAGCCGTGATCCTGAAGGCAACATGACAGAATGTAAGCAGTATCATCTGGGAACTGGCAAAACTGCCCTGGGGTCTGATTTCCATACTTTTCACACCAATTGATGAACTCATTTTCCTCATCTTGAAAAACAATGGGAAGGCTAGATGTTCTCTAGTGTCCCTTTCAATTCTAGAAAATGCTGTGTTTTTATGTACTAATGAATTTGACCCCTAACTTCCAGTTTCTTCTCTCTACCTGAAGACTCCTTAAAAGTCTCAGTTCAGTTCAGTTCAGTCGCTCAGTCGTGTCCGACTCTGGTCATGTGCTAAGTTCTGTGGCATCAGTGATGAGCAAGATATGTAAGGTCCCTGCCTCTAGGGAGGGTAGAGTTTAGTGGGGAGGATGGAAAACAATCCAGCAGAAACAATGTGATCAACGGTTTTGCTCAGTCGCATCCACCTCTTTTGCGACTGCATGCACTGCAGCACACCAGGCTTCCTTGTCCTTCACCATCTCCTGGAGCTTGCTCAGACTCATGTCCATTAAGTAGTGATGCCATCCAACCATCTCATCCTCTGTTGTCCCCTTCTCCTCCTGCCTTCAATCTTTCCAGAGGAAAGTGCTGTGGGACTAGGTATACGAGTCTGGGGTAGGAGAGCCCAAAAAGTCTTACAAGTTGCCCTTGTGTTTGTCTTTGATTTTAAGGAAGTCTTGAAGAAAAGGAAGCTACAAAAAGAGGGATTTTCATTGTATTTCTGAAGATGTCTTGCTGACAAGACTTCAGGGAGGCTTGATCTTTATGGTTTGTCTTCGAGGGTTGAGGGAGTCCCATGATGGCGGTTTAAGCTTTTGTTACAGCAGAGATGCCATCTTTTTTCTGCAATATGACATATGCTTAAATATTAGTCATCCTGATATTGGATCCATGGGAAGGTAGAAATTCATATTATATATTGTAAAAATTCATATCATAGAGAAATTATTAATACTTGTGTCAGTAGTATTAATAACTCCTTTTTGCTGAGCAAGTGCTAACAGGCAAGACTTTCTGTTATGCATTTTGCCAGGTTGTTATGGAATTAGCAATGACAACCATGGATTAAATATTTACAGGTGTAGAAGCGAAGACTCAAAAAAGTAAATTTCCCACATGACTTGAAGGGGTGGAACTGTGGCTTGAAGTTAGATCTGTCAAGTTCCAAAGAGCAGGTTAAACTTTTTCCTTTTGTCTTTCTTTCTTTTTTCCCCCCCTGTTTTTAAAATATTAGTCTTTTCTAACTGGTTTCTTTTAAGATCTTCTCTTTGTCCTTGATATCCTGTAATTTGATTATGATGTATTTGGATGTAGATCTTTTATTCCTGATAAGAGTATGCTGTGTTTTTTTAAGTCTAATGAACCCTTTTTATCAATCTCAAAAAATTTTCAGTCATTATCTCTCAGTATTTACTATGAAATATTTTATCTTTTTTATTTGTTCTGTTCCTTCCTTCTAGAAATATTATTGGGCATGTGTAGGACCATTTTCCATGGCCCAAGTTCTCTTACATATGTTTTATCTCTTAATCTTTCTAGGCTGCCCCCTAAGTAATTCCCTCAGATCTCTCTTCCAGTTTACTAGTTCTCTCTCCAATAGTGTCTAAGCAGCTATTTTATTCATCCCTGGAGTTTTGTTGTATTTGTCTTGAGTTTATTTTTATTTTCAAAAGTTCTATTTGGTTCTTAAAAAAAAAAAAAACCCTAAACTTTCTTTTTTAGAGGAATTTTAACTTTGTAGCAAAATTGAGTAGATGGTACAGAGATTTCCCATATACTCCCTGCCCTATATATACATAGCTCCTCCATCATCTACATTTCCAAGTGAGAGTTTCCAACCAGAGTGATTCATTTGTTATAATTGATGAACTTACATTAACACATTATCATCCCACAAAATCCATATTTGCATTAAGGTTCACTTTTGGTGTTATACGTTCTATAGATTTGGACAAATGTATAATTAAATATCAGAGAAGGCAATGGCAAGCCACTCCAGTACTCTTGCCAGGAAGGTCCCATGGATGGAGGAGCCTGGTAGGCTGCACTCTACGGGATTGCTAGGAGTTGGACATGAGTTCCCTTTCACTTTCATGCATTGGAGAAGGAAATGGCAACCCACTCCAGTATTCTTGCCTGGAGAATCCCAGGGACAGGAGAGCCAGGTGGGCTGCCATCTATGGGGTTGCACAGAGTCGGACACGACTGAAGCGACTTAGCAGCAGCAGCAGCAGCATAATGAAATCTAGCCACTATTAAAGTAGACAGAGTGGTACCAGTATCATCATTAGTATCATTAAGGGCAGTATTCTAAAACTTCTCTGTATTTTTCCTATTCATTCCTTCTTCCTCCTAATCCCTGGCAACTACTGACCACTTTATTGTCTCTATAGTTTTGCCCATTCCAGAATATCATACAGTTGGAATCATATAGTATGTAGTCTTTTCATTTTGACATCCAGTTAACTTTAAGTTTTAGATAAAGATTAATATTGTAGTTTTAGTATGTTGCATGCAATATTTGAGATATGCTTATATTAAAATTATTTGTGGGGCTCCCATTGTAGTCCAATAGTAAAGAATTGGCAGGAAATCTGCCTGCCAATGCAGGGGACATGGGTTCAATCCCTGGTCCTGGAAGGCCCCACCTGCCACAGGGCAACTACACCCATGAGCCACAACTACTGATGTCCGCCTGCCTGGAGTCCATGCTCTGCAACAAGAGAATCCACTGCAATGAGAAGCCCGGGCACCACAACAAAGAATAGTCCCCTCTCCCCACAACTAGGGAAAGCCCGTGCACAACAGTTAAGACCCAGCATAGACATAAACAAATAAATAAATTTTTTTCTTTGTTTTTCTCAAATTCAAAGTTACTTAGATGTCTTGTTTTCTTTTATTTTCCTAAATCTGCAATCTGAGTCACAGAAGCTTTGTATTTCGTAATTCTGGATTTGAAGCTTATGTTTGTGTGTGCATGCTAAGATGCTTCAGTCATGTCTGACTCTGCGACTGTAGGGGATACAGTCCACCAGGCTGTATTCCTCTGTTCATGGGATTCTCCAGACAAGAGTACTGGAGTGGGTTGCCATGCCCTCCTCCAGGGGATCTTTCCAAACCTGGGGATCAAACCCTCATCTTGTATGTTTCTTGCATTGGCAGGCAGGTTCTTTACCACTAGCGCCACCTGGGAAGCCACGAAGGTTATGTTCATCCGGGCTTTTATCTGTGACACTCCTATTTTGTTCAGGTTGAAGATGTGTCCTCCCCAAGACGTTTTTATTCCCTTGTGTCAGGCATTCCAGGGTTAAAGGCAAAACTGGCTCACTTTTACATTAATTATTCTGCCTGGAAATCGAAGTCCTAAAAGGTAGTGTAAATTTAAGTACTAAACATATGTGAGGACAGGAAGAGTCTTCCCAGAGAGTTTTATTTTCCCCAACCAGAGTTCAGGCTAAAACAAGCAGTCCAGTCTCACATCTCCCTTTGCTGGAAGGATATACTTACCCTTTAAGGGACTTAGCTTTGTTAAGGCCTTGGAAAGATCCAAATCCACCCTCATCATCTGCAAGACAGGGCACATTAAACTCAGATCATCTGATTACAAAGATCACACACACACACACACACACACACACACTCCTACACATCCGAGCAGCCCCAATTTCTGTTCACACCTATCACTCTGATTTTGATTCTCTCTTTGTTTTGGAACCCGCTGGGAATTTTCCTTACATTTTTATGAGTTCAGCTATGCATTTAAAAAGATGTTTGTTATATTTTATAAAACATTTATAGGTGTTTTACCAAGGGAAGGTTTTTAGGTCATGTAGTTTGCCTTATTGCTGGAGACAAAGTCCACCTGAGCTCTTTCTAAACCTTGCTATCAAATCCTGCTTGCTAGCTGGCCCTTACTTGAGGATTAGACGCCCTATTTGGTTATTCAGAGAGATTTCCCCACAGTGGAGACATTTACTTTAATAGGATTTGACCTGAAATAATCCATGAAACAAGTGACCCAGGAGTCAGTAGCAAATTCTGTTCTGTTTGCCACTAGCAAGTTCGAGATGTAAGGCAGGAAAATGATTAGAAGGGGAGAAGAAAGGAAAAGATGGGGAGTAAAAGAAAAGGTGAGTGAGCAGGGGTTGTTTAAAAGAGTCACATGTGGTAGAGTGTCAAAGGGGCAGCCCTTGCCTCTGGAACATGTAGCCCTCAGACTAACCTTCCATCTGCATCAGAGCCAGCAAAAGTGACACCACAATGCAGGCAAAAGAGCTCGTACCTCCACAGGTTACACTCAGGGTTAAAGAAGGTCAAGGATCTTCAGAGAAAATTACTTTCCATCTGCAGTCAGCTTCCTGCCTCCACCACAGCTCTCACATATGCAAAATTCAGCCATGCCACTTGGTCTCAGACCCCTTGACACTGAAGATAAAACTCTACCAGCCTCGTGAAGAAAACAAAGCCTTTGCCATCACACGTGACTCTCAACCTTGCATTTCCAGGCTCAGCGCATTTGGCTTCACCATTTAGTAAGCCCATTTCTAGTGATCAATTAGCAACACCACAAATGCTAATGAAGGGACTCCCTGGTAGTCCAGTGGTTAAGACTCCACGCGCCCAGTGCCAGGGGGCATGGGTTCTGGTCGGGGAACCTACTGCAGGCCATAGGGCACAGTCAAAAAAATGCTGATGAAGGAAGAAGTTAAGCATCTTTGACTTCTTAAGGCATCAAGCTAGTAAAATAAGATGTTCAAAAAAAGTTGCTGTGCAGCTCGTTTCTCCTCCATCTCTTTACAGTTGAGCCCCACCCAGACTCTCCTTATAAAACAACAGTCATGAACCAACTCCACATTAAATGTGTATCTTTTCCAATGCTGTGATCCTGGGTGCATGACTCATACCATACAAATTATTGTCATGCCTCTAGATATAGCACCTCAGAAGTTGGTGCTTCATATGAAATCCCTGTTAGGTTATTTTCAAGTGATTACTCATGGCCCAGATATGTGTAGTTATATCAGTACAGTTATGTTGGTTGTTAGACTACTGAAATACTTCTAGCAAGGTTGATAAATGCTTATTACTGCCAGGAGTTCCCAGAGTGCCTCTACTCCTTTCCCAAGCAACCCAGGCCTTCTCTGAGTAATCCCCACACTACACTATGAACCAGTCACTAATAGGTTAACACCCAGAACAGCAGGAGGTCTCTTGGACCAGTGTTCCAGCACTAAGACCAACAGTAAGTTCTGATCACTCCTTCTGTGATATGAATATCATCCCCTGTGTATAAGGTATAACATTATAAACTCCTGAAATAGTGGAGTTGTCATCCTAAGCCTTATCCTTGGTTCCCCTGCTTTCTTTAAAGCTTTCATCTATTTGGCAAACAGACAATGGGCAGCTACTTTGTCCACAAATATTTCCTGACTGCTTACTTCGGGTCAGGCAGTATTAGATGGTGGGGACAGGTCAGTAACTAGAGAGACACGGTTTCTAATCTTTTGGAGTGTGGAGACTGGTAGAGGAGACAGACATTTAGGAAATCATTACTGTAATAAATGGGCTGACAGGAAAGTACATGACCCTATGAGAGTGTTAATTGGGGACAACCTCACATTGGAGGTTGAGGGATGCTGCACTCATTGAGCAATGAGTGGAAGTCAGCCAGTGTTAGAGAGGAAAAGAAGGAGTGGAGAGCATTTCAATCAGGAGGAAGTGCATGTTTGAGGCCCCGAGAAAAGGGGCTTGAAATATGAGAAGATCATGATTGAAGAGAGTGGCCCCAGAAAGAGAACTGCAGGATTTGAGGCTGCAAAAGTATCTGCTAAGTGCCAGATACTAGGGGCAGGAGATGCATAACATGACCCTTGTTCCTTAGCCATATATTCTAGTATGGTGGTAAAAGACTGGATTCTAGAGGGAGAATCCAGTTTCAATCAACACTCCCCCCCTTTTTTTTGCTCTATCACCTTGGGCAGAGTTACTGATACTCTCTTATCTTCAGTTTCCTCATCTGAAAATTGGGATAATAAGGCCTAACTTTTGTTACTGACAAAATAATAATGGACAAAATAATAGTGGACTCAAACTTGGGTCCACTTGCCCGCATGCAGTAAAGCCAATCTATTGACAGACAGTCACGGTGAAGGACAGTACAGCATTTATTGCAGGGCACCAAGCAAGGAGTCCCGGTAGTTAGTGCTTAAAAGGTACTCCCTGAAGGCTTTCAGAGAAAGGTTTTTAAAGACAAGGTGAGAGAGGAGGGTGGGGAGGTATGTGGTCAGCTCATGGACATTTTTCTGCTTGGTTGGTAGTGAGGTAATTGGGAGTCAACATCATCAACCTTCTGGTTCCCACCAGTATGGGGTCTACATGCCCATGGGCATCATATAGTTAATTTCTTCTACCTGGTGGGGGTTTCAGTATCTGCAAAACAGCTCAAAGGATATGGCTTAGAATATTATCTGTAGCCTTAAATAAATGTCCTTGATTTCATTTAATGGCTACACTATTATTATTCTGTCTTGTTTGAATGTTTTCCTTTCTTTTTGCATTTTCTCACACCTCTGGTTATATGTACTCTTTGGAATTCAAGGAAAGCCTAGGAGGCTAAAGTTTTTCCACCGATAGGAGGCAGATAAAGGACATGATGGGCTCTGTTGCCAGAAGGCCCCATAAGGCCCTGCTTAGTTACACTTCCATGAGCTAACATATGTAAAGCACTTACAAAAACACCTAGCTCATAGTAAGGAAACAGGAAATATTAGGACTAACTGTTAGGGGAAGCATACTGATTGAAACCACCTACCCTGGCCAGGCACCATAGTAACCATTTGCATGAGCTGTTTTATGACAGGAAATCCTGATAAGGAATACGGAACTAATAAGCCACCACCAACCAGAAGAGTTCAGGAAAGGTCTAAAGGAGACACCGTGTGTCCGTCTGCTTTCCAGAATCCCTCTTGCTAGCATCTGTCTTGGCTGAACAATGTGTGCGCCACCAGGAAAGACTCTGAATTAGTTGGATTGATCAAAGACTACCCGGAAACTAATCCCATCACCATAAAATCCGAGACTTCGAGCCACGCGGCAGAGCAGTTCTCCTGGTTTCCCTTACCCTACCTCTCCACCTGGGTGCCCTTTCCTGATAAAATCTCTTGCTTTGTCAGCACATGTGTCTCCTCAGACACTAGTGTGTCTCCTCGGACAATTCATTTCTGAGTGTTAGACAAGAGCCCAGTTTGGAGCCCTGGAAGGGGTCTGCCTTTCTGCAACAGAATATTATCTGTAGCCTTTGAGGAGGAAATAAATGTCCTTGATTTCATTTAATGGCTACGCTATTATTATTTTGTCTTGTTTGAATGTTTTCCTTTCTTTTTGCATTTTCTCACATCTCTGGTTAAATGTACCCTTTGGAATTCAAGGAAAGCCTAGGAGGCTAACGGAGAAGGCAATGGCACCCCACTCCAGTACTCTTGCCTGGAAAATCCCATGGACGGAGGAGCCTGGTGGCTGCAGTCCATGGGGTCGCTAAGAGTCAGACATGACTGAGCGACTTCACTTTCACTCTTCACTTTCATGCATTGGAGAAGGAAATGGCAACCCACTCCAGTGTTCTTGCCTGGAGAATCCCAGGGACAGGGGAGCTTGGTTGGCTGCCGTCTATGGGGTCGCACAGAGTCGGACACGACTGAAGCGACTTAACAGCAGCAGCAGGAGGCTAAAGTTTTTCCACGGATAGGAAGCAGATGAAGGACATGATGGGCTCTGTTGCCAGAAGGGCCTATAAGGTCTTGCTTAGTTACACTTCCATGAGCTAACACATGCAAAGCACTTATAAAAACACCTACCACATAGTAAGGAAACAGGAAATATTAGGACTAACCACTAGGGCACAAGAAAGAAGTAAAGCACAGACAGATTAAGGGGCTCCTTTTCTATCCATTTCTATGCAATTCAAAGGTTGTTACATGGTTAACTATTCTGTGTTTAATAATCCCCTTTAAAGACATCCGGTGTTATCTGTTATTATCACATCAATCATTACAAGAAGCTTGCATGTTGACCCCATTCCCATGACCCAGTCTATCAAAAGCAGGTTCCATATGTCTTCAGGGATTCATTTCCATTCTTTCCTGAACCATTCTCTCAGCATACTCCTCAAAAGAAAAGCCACAGAAACTTAGTGATAGAAGATCGTCCAAACAGAGTCAAAGAAATGAGGTCATCATCTAGAGTTGTGGTTGCTGTTTTTAAAAAAAGAACCAAAGAGGATAAAAACCACCCGAAATCAATCACCATGAGAAATTCAAACTAGAAAAGGCCCAGCAAGGCCCAGCCGTACTTCTGACAGATTTACAGAAAGCTTTCCTGGGTGCTTAGTTGGTGCCTGTAGAAATGCACAGGGGCCTGGGAGAAAACAAATCATCCCAGGATGCCATCACAAGATTACAGATCCCTGGGGATTCTGTGGGGCTGTCATCAAAGCCATCATCACATTCGGCACTCTGGGCAGGAGCAGGAGACATTGGAGGTGAAAAGGACCCATTAAATTCTTAAGTCTTTCCCCAGAGAATGCCACATGGAGATCACCCTGTGAACTGCACTCCTATGAACTCAATGAACTTTGGGATTATCCAAGATAAAGGCAGGGAGTGCTTCCCTTGAAGTTATTATTTTCTGCAGTCTAGTTGGCCTCGAGTTTTTTTTCACTCATCCCTGCTGCCCCTACATCCTGTGAAAGACCTTGCACATGAAGTTCAGTGGGCCTGACCCTCCCCCTTTGCAAAAAGGGACTGCAAAACATATCCCACCAGGAGGACTAAAAAGATAGGGTAACATTGTCAAGGCTGTGGCCACACAGCACACATTTCTTCAAGAGCATCTGGTTTATTCTGGGAAATTACCCAGTTGTGGATAATTTTGCTGAGTCCTAAAGTTAGATGCCCCCATTCAGCCAACAAGTGGATATGTGATCTAAGCTTAGTCCACTGAATTCTCCCTCTTAAAACTTTGCTCCTTAAGCGAGAAAAAAATAAAAAGCTTAAAGCGTGTTTACTCAAGTTGGTAAGATAGTTGAGGGATTCCTGCTACCAGAACTTTCTGCAGCTGCCTAAGTCATATCTGTTCCAAGCCAATGACTTCTTCATTCTTCCTTTCATGCCTGTCAGTGCACCATTTCCTACCATGAAAGCCCTCTTTATCTTAGGTTTAGCAGAGCTTGTTTCTGTTGTTTACTATTAAAGATCCCAAGAATATTCAAAAAGTAGGAGTAGAAATGATTTCTGGAAAGATTCTCTGACAATAGATGTTGCGCCTAAAGCATTGTCACAGAGGTAGATGGGTGTGAAGACTGCAGGGTCAGGGGAGGAAAAATATCTGCTTCTTCCCACCAGCTTGATGAGTAGTAACCTTTGACCTGCTCGGTCTCCTTGTTCTCACCTGGCCTTGGAGCCGTGGAAAGGCACTTAGTGGCATCTTGGGTTCCCTTGTAACCAACAGCACGTTGGTAAATGTTTAACATTTGAGTTTGTGTAGAGCAAGGGGAGAGAGGTTGATTTGTAATGTTTGTTAATTTCCATGCTGTAAATATTCCCACTGCTGCCAACTTCAAGCTACCAGTGTACTGTCATTGAAAACAGAGTTGGGAATAGATGTATGTGTACCATGAATTCTCATAAGCCAGTGTGGGCCAGCTTCACCTCCACCTGCCTTCTAACTATGGCAGATGCATAGGAAGGCTTCTGGGTAATAATAATGGCTAATGTTTACTAAACACTTGCCTTGTACAGGGTACCACTCTAGGCATTTCACAGGTATCATCTCATTTAATCTAATCATGACCTCTAAGGTAGGCAAGTCTCATGCCCACTATACAGATCGGGAATGGAAATACAAAGAGAATAAGAAATTATTCAAAATCATAAGGCTTAGAAGTTGATGTGCCATGGCTTGATCCTTGATAATTTAGCCAGAGGTGTCCCTGCAGACACTTAAGCCGGGCTG
Organism: Oryx dammah; assembly: GCF_014754425.2. Taxonomy (NCBI): domain Eukaryota; kingdom Metazoa; phylum Chordata; class Mammalia; order Artiodactyla; family Bovidae; genus Oryx; species Oryx dammah. Next base: position 63,840,516 of record NW_024070201.1, read on the forward strand.
TCTGCTGACAGAGGGAATCAGATTATGAAAAGCTTCTGTCTTCTAGGGTATGGGAGGTTGCATCAGACTCAATATCCCAACAGAGATAGCAGTGACAAACTCAACACAGTTTTTTTCTCCTTGAATCCAGATTTTATTTTCTGTATGTACATTCTGATTATTTATTCCCATCTCCCTAGACAGCATATTAAAAAGCAGAGACATCACTTTGCCAACAAAAGTCCATCTAGTCAAAGCTATGGTTTTTCCAGTAGTATGGCATGAATGTGAGAGTCGGACCATGAAGGCTGAGCACCAAAGAATTAAAATTTTTGAACTGTGGTGCTGGAGAAGACTCTTGAGAATCCTTGGACAGCAAAGAGATCAAATCAGTCAATCTTAAAGGAAATCAACCCTAAATATTCCTTGAGAGGACTGATGCTGAAGCTGAAGCTCCAATACTTTGGCCATCTGATGTGAAGAGCTGACTTATTGGAAAAGATCCTCATGCTGAGAAAGACTGAAGGCAGGAGGAGAAGCAGGCAACAGAGAATGAGATGGTTGGATGGCATCACTGACTTGGTGGACATGAGATTGAGTAAGCTCCAGGAGATGGTAAAGAAAAGGGGAGCCTGGAGTGCTACAGTCTATGGTGTTGCAAAGAGACAGACATGAGTTAGCAACTGCACAAAAACAACCCATCAAAAAGATGGAAGGCATCTTGAAATATTAATAGTTATGCTGTTCTGTGCTTAGTCATTCAGTCGTGTCTGACACTTCGCGACCCTATGGACTGAGGCCACCAGGTTCCTCAGGGGATTCTCCAGGCAGGAATACTGGAGTGGGTTGCCATGCCCTCCTCCAGGGGATCTTTCCAGCGTAGGGATCCAACCCAGGTTTCCCAGCCCAGGGATCAAACCCAGGTCTCCTGCATTGCAAGCAGATTCTTTACAGACTGAGCCACCAGGGAGCCCAGGAATACTAGACTGAATAGCCTAGCCCTTCTCCAGGGGATCTTTCTGACCCAGGAATCAAACCGGTACCTCCTGCATTGCGGGTGGATTCTTTACCTGCTGAGGTACCAGGAAAGCCCATTAACAGTTATAGCTAACAGTTATGAGGACCTACCACTGACCATTTACTTATGCTATACTCTATCTCATCTTCACAATACTCTTTTGGAGACAGGAGTTATTCTACCCACTTTGCATATACTACTACTACTACTAAGTCACTTCAGTTGTGTCCAACTCTGTGTGACCCCATAGACAGCAGCCCACCAGGCTCCCCCATCCCTGGAGTTCTCCAGGCAAGAACAATGGAGTGGGTTGCCATTTCCTTCTCCGGTACTTTGCATATAAGGAAACTTAAAGCTCAATTAAAGCTGATCTACCAAAGCCCACATCACTAATAAGGGGCCAAAGCAAAGAGGATTAGAAAAAAAATCCTCTTCACTTCATTGATGAGGAAACAGGCACAGGGAGGTGAGGTAACTTTTTCCACGTGACATGATTCATCCAAATGCAACCCCCAGTCCACTGCTGCCAAAACCCATGATTGTCACACCATTCCAGCGACTTCTCAGCTCCCCTGACAATGCAGCAACAAGTGAGTTTTCCTAGAAAGCCCTGTCTGGGTGACTTAGGAAGGCAGCTCTGCCAGGGCTGCCCCCCAGACTCGTGCTATTTGCACTAAGTTTTTCCCTCTGAAAAGCTCATCTCTCTGCGGAGATCAGCAACAGGTTAAAAAAGCCCCATCAAAAGAATAATGAGTTTGGTTTCTGGCCACTTCTGATCTCTTGGAACTTGCCTTTGGGGACTGGACTGGAGGGGGTGGGGCATGGCCCGAGGGCAGGATTCTCCTTGTGTGTGATGTCAGAGCTGGCTTTTCAGGACAGGTGGAAGGCCCAACCTGACTGCTGTGACAGGTGGGGTAGGGATGAGGTGCTCCCGTTATGGGTGATAATGAGACTTTTCAGCGTCTGTCAGTTATGGAACAATTGAAGTCATCGAGTGACTGGCAGCTCCACAGCTAGCTCACGGCTCCGAGGCAGGGCTGCTGAAATGTGCACTGCTTTGAGGAAGTCGTTGATGCTGGCACGGGAAGGGTTAACACACCCCAGTGTGCTTGCCTGAGCTCTTCCAGCAGAGGGAGGAGGGGGCGGTGTGGGGGTGGGATCTGTGTCACATGCACCCATAGCAAAATAGTAGGGAAGCAGTTTTAAACCATATCGTTCCCGTTCTGGTTTGCATACTAATGTCTTTTGGATTACTCTCTCTCCTGCTCTGGTAACCTGTCACCTGTAAGTGGGGGCCTGGGGAAGAGAGGGAATGGTGGGGGCAGGCAGGCAACAGAGAGCCTAAATGACCCAGCAGCCTGCCCTTGGTTTTATGGAGGTGCTTTGTGGGTCTTTGAACTAATTTAGGAACTGATTCCGGGACAGTCATGCTGAAGCACCTGAGAACTCCCCCCAGGGTACCTCTCAACACGTCTTCTGCTCCAAATAATAAATACAAAGGACACCCAACCTCAAAAACTTAAACATGAAATTACCATGTGACCCAGCAATCGCACTTCTGGGTACGGGTGCTAAGTCCCTTCAGTCGTGTCCGACTCTGTGAGACGCTATAGACAGGCTCCTCTGTTCATGGAATTCTCCAGGCAAGAATACTGGAATGGGTGGCCAAGCCTTCCTCCTGGGGATCTCCCCGACCCAGGGATCAAACCTGCGTCGCTTAGGTCTCCTGATAGGCAGGCAAGTGTTTTACCACTAGCACCACTGGGGAAGCTTAACCCCCAAAAGTAGAAGCAGGGTCTCAGGTATTTGGACACATATTGACGGATGACTGGATAAACTAAATGTGACATATATATACAACAGAATATTTTTTAGCCTTAAAGAGGCAGGAGGTTCTGACACGTGCTACAACGTGGATGAAGCTTGAAGACATTATGCTAAGTCTGTGAGAGAAGCCAGACACCAAGATCCAATTATTTGTGATTCTTCTTCTATGAGGTACCTAAAATAATCAAATTCACGGAGGCAGAAAGTCGAATGGTGGTTGCCGAGGGCTGGAGGAATAGAGAAATGGGGAGTTTTTGTTTCATGGGTAAAGGAGTTTCAGTTGGGAAAGATAAAAAAGATGAAAACATTTATGTACTTATTGCACAATAATGTAAATGTACTTAATGCCTCTGTAGTATATGTTTAATATGGTTAGCTTGTAAATTTTATGTTCTGTCTATTTTACCATGTATTTTTAAAGAAACACACTCATAATTAAAGCACACACAGAGCTTGTAATTCATTTCCATAATCCATAAAGTGTCGTACAAATATCAGCGAAATGAGCACACTTGCCTTACTGTCTTCTTCAAGGAAGCATCACCAACTTCTTTTGACAGAGAAAGAAATTGAAGTTCAGAGGGGTAAACTCAGTTGCCCCAGTTCCACTATAGTGATGGAGGGTTTAAACCTTGATCTCCCTGTCATCAAATGCAGCACAATTTACATACTCCAAAATGCCTGAAAAAAACCCCTGCTCTTTCAGGGTGCTCATATGCCAGTCAGATGAAGCTGAACTCACCTGCTCTCTGAAACATGGGCAACTCAAACTAAGAAATATTTTAGAAATCATCAGTAGGACAAGTCTAACTTATCATTCATAGAACGGAAATATACGGGTACTCTGATAATAGCTAGGTAGAAAGGAACCTGAAGAATGTCCCTAATAAAGATGCAACCATCTGTCACGTGTGGCTTTGGTTGGCTTGAGAAAATAGTTTCACAGGATTCAAAGCATTCCCCTGTAATCAAGAGAGTCATGCCTGAACTGCATTGGTAATAACTACAAACCACTGGTTATTTTTCTAAGCCCAGTTGGAATAACTTGCTTATGCCTGGCCAGTTCTCTCTCTTGGTTTGAAATGGTTATGATGTGTCATTCTCAGTATGTTTTGTCATTCTCAGTATATTATTCTCTTATAGTTTTGAAAATACCTTTTCCAGGTCTTTATGCCCCCAAAATATTTATATTAGAAATATATAGTCTAAACCAGACAGCATAGCACAGTGATTAAGACAATAGGCTCGGGCGTCCCGCTGTCAGTGCACAAATCCTGGCTTTCCCACTTACTGGTTATATGACCTTGACCTTGGGAAAATTATTTTGCTTCTCTGTGCCTCAGTTTCTTCATCTGCGATATGGGGATAATAACAGCACATACTGCATTCGATTATTTTGAGATTTAATTTCTTTGGATACATTGATGCCTCTCCTTTCCCAAACTCCAATGGTATAGGCAAAGGAATAAGACCATTTATCTTCAGAAGTGCCCTGTGACTATTTCAGGAGAGGGAGAGGCAGGACTGGGAGGTGAGGAAAGGTGGCTTTGAACCAAGTATAAGCATCATAGAGTCTCCTCTGGTACCAATTACTGTGATAAATTGAAGGTGACAAGTTATTTTATGACATAAATGCAAATCAGCATTCACTTCACTGTTATTTTCCAATGCCCTGGCACTTTAATGGTCCCCATAAGTTTGCTTCACTTGCAGCAACTATCGGTATGTTCACAGTCAGCCAGAGAATTTATTTTTAGGTGGGGTGTGCAATGAACTGAACCCACCGGCTGACTTAGAAAAATGATCACATTTCCATCCACAAATTATTCACAAAGCTAGTTAGCATTTGCGCCTTTGACGGAGAAATAACACAATAAATAGAGATTTGTCAAAAAGGCTCATTTCCACCTGCCAGGCTTGACTTTCTAAATATTAGGCATTCACACACTTGTGGGTGTGTGTATGTTTAGAAAAACAAAAACCTGCCCCCATATGCAACATTGCCTTGCAAGTGGCAAGGCGTTGAGACCTCCTACTCCTGATTCACATGGTGCAGAGCCAGTAAAGCTTAGGTACCTGAAGCTCTCTTTCAACATGATGTTCACCGTCAAAAGGCATTTCTTGTCCAGCCAGTTCCACCCTTCTCTTTTGATGTTGTTGGGGGTGGGGGAACAAAAAGTCAAAAGAAAGAAAGAAAACAAAGCCAAGGAAATAAGTCGTCTCCTCACTGTAAACAGGACTGCCCCTCCCCACCTGCCACTCTCCTGTGCCGGCGTTAACAGACAGCGGAAGCTGTTAAATACATTGCCTGATTAATTTAAAATACAACTTCAGAGCAACAACCCCTAATTGTTCAAAAGCGCTTTTATTAGGGCATAAAGATAATCACAGACTTAGGTCATTAAGAATCATAATAGAGAAACTAGTGCACAAAGTGAAACGTGACCAACAATGTCACCCTTCTTTTGAAGAGCTCCTGGCTGCATTCATTCATTTATTTATTAGCCAAATATTTAGTGAGTACCCATTGTACTGCCCCGCCAGTAAGCCACCAAAAGGTCCTACATTCTGAAGATCAGTGACTTTTCTTTTTCTAATTTTTCTGTTTCATCCAAGAATTGATGTTTGACAGTGTGTGTATGTGTGTGTGTGTGTACACAGTTTACATTCTGTAATGCAATCAGCATGCAAGGGCAGGGAAGGCTGAGGGAGCTGGGCGGTGAGAGGCATTTCATATGCATGACACAAAGCAAGGAGTCTTTCTATCCCGCCTTTCTTTAAGTGCGTTGCATTAGGCATTCTGTCTGACAAGTTGCCACTTGGAGACGCAGTCTTACCCCCTCCCCCACACTCCAACCTGCCACCTGACATTGCTTCACATCAAGTGTTTAATTTCCCGTTGTCTGAAATAAAATGGTATGTAAAGCATGCGTTGCCATGGATGCAAAATCCAACAAGGCATATAGAGGTTCCTGAAGCTGGTAACTTGGATCTGCCCAGGTAACAAAGTGCTGAATTAAGGCAAAGGAAGAACTGACCCTCCCCAAAGACGCTTCCTGTAGAAAGTTTTCCAGGTGCAGCCGCGCACTCGTATATTCACCAGCACCAAACTCTTTCTTTTGCCTGCAGAGAATGTGCCTGTTCCATCCTTTTCTCATCTGCTGTCAAGAAAGTCACTTTCTTCTCCATAGAATGCTTCCAAGGTTCAAGTCCTTGGCTGGAAGCTTCTCTGAAAAAGTTCTAGAGCAGGGCTGTTGTGAGCTTCGAGGGATGAAATCAAGGAAGCTTCAGTTGCATGCAACACTTACAATGGGGCCCACTCTAATAAACCTGGATTCTCCTTCAATTCCACACCTAGGTACATACCCAAGAGAAGTGCACACACAGCTTCACAAAAGGCTCTCACTAGCATGTTGACGGTAGGGCTGTATTTTCACAATTGGAGTACAGTTGCTTCCCCAGTGACACAGCGGTAAAGAATCTGCCTGCAAAGCAAGAGCTACAGGAGGCACAGGTTCGATCCCTGGGTTGGGAGGATTCCTGGAGGAGGGCACAGTAACCCATGCCAGTATTCTTGCCTGGAGAATCCCATGGACAGAGGAGCCCAGCAGGCTAAATAGGGCTCGCACAGAGTTGGACACAACTGAAGCGACTTAGCACGCACGCAAGGTTGTTTTACAATTTTGTGAAAGTTTCTGCTGTACAGCAAAGTGAATCAACTGTACATATCCATACATCCCCTCTTCTGTGGGTTTCCTCCCCACTGAGGTCACCACAGAGCACTGAGCAGAGTTCTGTGCCATACGGTAGGTTCTCACTAATTGTCCATTTTATGCATAGTATCAGTAGTGTACATGCGTCAGTCCCAGTCTTCCAGTTCGCCTCACCACCCCGTTTCCTGCATGGTATCCATACATTCGTTCTCTACTGCTGTGTTTCTATTTCTATTTTGTAAAAATGACCATCTACACCATTTTTTTCAGATTCCACATACATGCGTTAATGTATGATATCTGTTTTTCTCTCTCTGCCTTAGTTTACTTTAGGTGGCAGTCTCTAGGTCCGTCCACACCTCTACAAATGACCCAGCTTTGTCCCTTTTTCTGGCTGAGCAACATTCTATTGTATGCATGCACCACATCTTCTTTACCCATTCCTCTGCTGATGGACATTTAGGTTGTTTCCATGTCCTGGCTGTTGGAAATAGGACAGCAGCACGATTCACAATAGCCCCCAAATGGAAATTGCCCAGTGCTCAACGTTATATTCTAACGCCCAAATACTAGAAAACGGAACACTGAAAATCAGTGAGGACGACTGGACCATAGCTACACACAACACAGATGAATCTCACAAGTGATGTTAGGGGAGTGGAGCGAGACCCAAAAGAGGATGTACTGTGTGTGAGTCTATTTATACACAACCTTATAATAGATGAATATAGATAGATGAATAATAGCCACTAGTCAGAATAGTGGCTGTCTTTAGGCAGAAAAGGACTTCCCTGGTAGCTCAGCTGGTAAAGAATCGGCCTGCAATGCAGGAGACCCTGGTTTGATTCCTTGGGTTGGAGGATCCACTGGAGAAGGGACAGGCTATCCAACTCCAGTATTCTTGGGCTTCCCTGGCAGCTCAGCTGGTAAAGAATCTGCCTGCAAGGCAGAAGACCTGGGTTTGATCCCTGGGTTGGGAAGATCCCCTGAAGAAGGGAACAGCTACCCACCCTAGTATTCTGGCCTAGAGAAGTTCATGGACTGTTTAGTCTATTGGGTCATAAAGAATCGGACAGGCCTGAGTAACTTTCACTTTCAACTTTCTTTTAGGGAGAAAAGGCTTCCCTGGTGGCTCAGATGGTGAACAATCTGCCTGCGGTGCAGGAGACGGGGGTTCAGTCCCTTGATTGGGAAGATCCTCTGGAGGAGGGCATGGCAACCCGCTCCAGTATTCTTGCCTGGAGAATTACATGGACAGAGGAGCCTTGTGGGCTGCAGTCGATGGGTCTGGAAAGAATGGGACACAACTGAGTGACTAACAACTTAGGGAAAAGGGAAAGTCTGGACTGGCACGGAATGCAAGGGGATTCTGAGGATGCTAGCAGCTGTCCATTTTATGGCTGGGTGGTGGTTTTGCCTACTTTTGTTTGTGTGATGTATTTCACCAAAATTAAAAAGTTTTTTTTTTAAAACTCTTCGGTTTGGCCTTGAAGCAAGCAAGGGCGGTTAGCTGTCTGGGTCCGTTGGCATCTGTGGTTTCCTCACAGTCACTCCGAGGGAGACTGAGAGGCAGATCCAGGTGGTCAGCGCATGGCAGGAGCCAAGCAAGCCTCTCTGCTGCCACCCAGAGAGCATCTTCAGTCCTGCTGGTGAGACGGCTGTAGCACTGCCTCAGTGACCCTAAGGCACACAGTAGGAAATTAGGAGTCCACAACAGTCAGTGGTTATTACCTTTTCCTTCAGTTCAGTTCAGTTTCCTTAAATCATTTTTAAAAATCAATTGTAAAAGATACTTCCCCACCCCAAACACACAAGCACATTTTTACCTCTTTGAAACGGGCTGTGCCAAACTGTTGATGACAAGAAAGCACCGGGCCCTTGTAATTGGCAGCTATTTCCCTCTTTCAATGGTGCGTAAATCTTAGATTTGCTCAAGCTCAGTACATCTCTCTTACAATGAGATGTTTTGCTGATGTTCTCTGCACCTCAGAGAGGAGAAGCCAGACCCCCTTTCCTGCTTGGTTTCAGGTTCAGGATGGCCAGAGGAAAGCCCTTAAGGAGGTATTAGGAAGGCAGATGAGAAGCCATTTTTTCCCCCTGAGATCGTGGATAGCCTGGTATCTGTGGGCAGACCTTTGAACATCCCCTGCTCTGAGGCAGCAGATGGCCAGAGACTGTGTAGAGGAGGAAAAGGTTTTCCTAAACCCTCTTAGGGTCCCTGGCCGGGTCTGAAAATTAAACTGACAAAGACAGATTCTCAGGAGAAAAGCACACAAAGCGTATTGAATTTTTACATGCACGTGGAGCCTTCACAAGAGAATGAGCCTTGAAGGAGTGACAAGACCAGAAAGTTTTTATCTTTTAGACAAAGAAATAATACATTGGTGAAGAATTGATAAGGCAGAGGGGTTTGGGATAGGGGTGGTAAATAGGGAAGTAACTAGGAAGATAGGGTGAGTTTATCAGGGTTTGCTTGTAAGGATTTCTTGGCCCCCCAACTCCCCATCCTTGCAGATAAGACCTCCTGGTACAGGGAAGGTAGCTTCCACCTGGAGTTTTAGGACCTGTTTCAAGGAAGAAGAGTGGAGGAAGTCAGATGCCTCTCCTGCTTTGCTGTTTTCCCAAATTCCTTCAGTTTAGATTTTCAATACGCCAAGCTGCCATGTCCGGAATCTCACCAGTTGTTTCTCTAACCTTCGCTCCCCTATCCCTCTCCCTTCACCTCAGTTTTGTGAAACTCTGATTCCTTGTATCATAACTCTTGAATCTTGGAATATATTGAGCAACCTTTGTTTTCCCTGACTGAACCCTGACAGGGTAGAATTATACAAACACGCACACACATATGCACACATGGAGAGTTCTACCACTGGGTCTATTGTCTAGACTTTTAACAGTGCGATGAAAGTGAAAGTGAAAGTCACTCAGTCGTGTCCAACACTTTGCGACCCCATAGACTGGGGAATTCTCCAGGCCAGGATACTGGAGTGGGTAGCCTATCCCTTCTCCAGAGGATCTTCCCGACCCAGGAATCAAACCGGAATATCCTGCATTGCAGGCAGATTCTTTACCAACTGAGCTATCAGGGAAGGCTGCTGCTTATCTCTGGGCCTCACCTGAGGAGGTGGCTTCCACAACAGGACTATAAAAACTCTGTAATCCCACCTCTGGCTCTGACCTCACCCATCATCTACCATTCCATGCTCCCTGAGTTCCAACCAAACTGGATCCTGTTGGCTGTCAGCTCTTGGAAACCCTCCTTCTACACTGGCTCTGAGACTTCACCCCAGCTCTTCTGCTTGCCTGCTGCTGCTAAGTCGCTTCAGTCATTTCCAACTCTGTGTGACCCCATAGACGGCAGCCCACCAGGATCCCCTGTCCCTGGGATTCTCCAGGCAAGAACACTGGAGTGGGTTGCCATTTCCTTCTCCAATGCATGAAAGTGAAAAGTGAAAGTGAAGTCGCTCAGCCATGTCCAACTCTTAGCGACCCCATGGACGGCAGCCTACCAGGCTCCTCTGTTCATGGGATTTTCCAGGCAAGAGTACTGGAGTGGGGTGCCATTGCCTTCACCTGGGGACCTCTAATTCCCTCCCCTTAATCAACTAACATTCCTCCTTAAGGCATGAATTGTCCCTTTCTCGGGGAGGCTTAACAGAATGGTGGGAAGTAGGATTGCAAATAAAAGAAGCAAAAATGGAGGCAGCAGAGGATGTTCTGGGAGTATGTGGTAGGAGCCCTAATGTATTCCGGGAATCAAATACTTATCTGGGACTTCCTTCACCATACAGTGGTTAAGACTCTGTGCTTCCACTGCTGGGGGAATGAGTTCAATCCCTGGTAGGGAACTAAGATCCCACATGGTGTGCAGCACAACCAAAAAAAAAAAGAAACAAGAAAGAAAATGCTTCCTGATTTTTTGCAAAAACCAGGCCCAAAGGGAGCACTATGGTATCTCTAGTACCCAGCACCCACTCTGGGACCGGGAGGACACTCAACACACATTTGTTGGTATTCAAATCCCCCTCTTCATGGCTAAATGATGCATCTCCCTCGAGACAGATGGGCCCCAGTTTTATAGCAGGTGGAATTGACAGGAGAGCACAAGGGAGAATTCACATGTTTTCGGCACTTTCTGTGTGCTGTGTGTGGTGCCAAGCGATTAGCATCTCTTAATTCTTGCAAGAATGCTAAGAGGTAGAGGCTATTAATATCTCCCTTTTACAAACGAGTGGACTGGAGCTCAGAGAGGTTAAGTAACCTGGCCAAGGTCATACATTTGCCCCCAAGTCTCAATTCCTCATCCTCTCTTTTATCAGTAATTGTTCATGATGTCATATGTCCCTCACATGGCTGGCAAAAATGTCTCAGCAATAGCAACAGTTGATTTCCATAATAATTACAGGAGGTTGTTTTGAATGTGCCCTGATATTCTATTTTGTCACTTGGGCAATGACAGGCTTGCATTTCTCCATTGCTTAGCTACGGTGGCTTAGTCTTGACCTCTAACCTCCGCCAACTCTTTGAAATTGCTTTATTTCTCTCCCTTCAAAGGGAGCTAGGGGTGCACCGGTTAGGAGGCCCCGTCACAATTTCCTTCCAAATCCCTCTTTTCTCAGTCTGTGTTGAGGTTATCGGTTCTGAGAGGCTCCCCGACCCTTATGCCTAACTAGCCTCCAGGGTGCATGGCTCCTGGCAAATGCAGGTGGGTATTTAACACTGTCCTGTCATATCACAGCCTAGTACATGTCTGGACTTGAATTAAAATATCTGATCAGGTCCTAGCTACACCCCTTATCATGTGAACTTAGGTAAGTTACTCTCTTGGCCTCTTTTCTCCCTTATAGAATGCAAATGATAATAGTATCCACCTTATGAGGCTGCTGAGGAGATTAGTTGTTGTTTAGTCCCTAAGTCGTGTCCAGCTCTTTGTGATCCCATGGACTGCAACACTCCAGGTTTCACTGTCCTTCACTATCTCCCAGAGTTTGCTCAAATTCATGTCCATTGAGTCCGTGATGCCATCCAACCACCTCATTGTCTGTCACCCTCTTCTCCTCCTGCCCTCAGTCTTTCTCAGTATCAGGGTATTTTCCAAAGGGCCAAATCTTCGCATCACGTGGCCAAAGTATTGGAGTTTCAACATTAGTATCAGTCCTTCCAATGAATATTCTGGACTGATTTCCTTTAAGGTTGACTTGTTTGATCTCCTTGCTTTCCAAGGGACTCTCAAGAGTCTTCTCCATCATCCCAATTCGAAAGCATCAATTTTTCAGCTCTCAGCTTCTTTATGGTCCAACTCTCACATCCATACATGACTACCGGAAAAACCATAGCTTTAACTACACAGACCTTTGTCAGTAAAGTGATAGCTCTGATTTAAATATACTGTCTAGGTTTGAAGGGATTAGATGATATAACATAGTGGAGTGCCTGGACCACAGTGAATGTTAAATAAATAAGAGTGTTGATCACAGTCCATGAAGCATTGGTCAGAACTTTACACAGAACACAAGCAGCCTTATCTCCTGTCCAAACAGTAACTCCAGCCTCCTTTCTGTGTTGTTTTGTTTTCCTTCCTCCAATGGACTAGAAGCTAAGTACCCCCAGGCTGCTAAGCTGTGGATTCAGGAAGGCTGTTTCCTAGAGGGAAGAATAGACCGGTGGGGTAAGCAGTTTCCTTGTGAGGTTTCCTTTCCCCCAATGGCCCTATCCTCTTCCCTCATCTTTCACCAGTGCTCCTGTGGCAGAAAAATTCATTCCCCTTTCTAACTGAATCACAGCTTTAATAAAGCTATTGTATTTGACCACAGGCTTAGGAAACAGTAATAAAACATAATAAGAGAAGATCATTAAAGTTCTATAAAGCAAGCTTCCAGCTTCTTCATTTCCAGTGTCCCCGAGCCTTAGATAAAGGATAAACATTTTTTAATCAAAATCTAAATAACAGTAAACCTCACTTTTCATTTCATTTCAAGCATTTTTCCAGTTAAGTATGTGGTGTTTTCTAATTTCCTGTGTAGATCAGATACACTGTACAAGTTTGTGTGTATGTGTGTGTTTAAGTTTTCAGGGCACTTTTCTGACTGCCCGTTCCAGCACATGTCTTTGGTAAGGTTGTCAGAGAAGTGAGCCAAGAATGATTAAAATTCTGGAGACTGATTTCTGAGAGAACAAGAACAAATGAGTACTGGGAGGTAAAAAGCACTTCTTGGAGGTCTAACTGGGTAAGCTCAGAAAGACTGAGGAAAAGCAGACATTAATTATATGATGAACCAGGTTATGGTTCAAGAATTTTTTTATAAAGGAAAAGAGAGGATCCCTCCAACCTTTTTGCTTACATGAAAAACAGTCATTAAAAAAGCAAGCACTGAAGTCAGAGACTCGAGTCTCATCTCTGGCATTTGCTAGCTGGGTATCCTTGGACAAGGTACTAAACTTCCATGAGCCTCGACTATCTTGTCTGAAAATGGCAATAATAAAAACCTAATTGTTCGTAAGAAGATTATGTGAAATTAAAAAGGGCGGTGCATGTGATGCGCTTCGCACAATGTCTAGCGCATAAATTGTGTTCTGTGCTAAGTCGCTTCAGTCGTGTCTTACCCTTTTCGACTCATGGACTGTAGCCCACCAGGCTCCTCCATCCACGGGATTCTCCAGGTAAGAGAACTAAAGTAGGTTGCCATTTCCTTCTCGAGGGGATCTTCCCGACCCAGGGATAGAACGACATCTCCTGCATTGCAGGCAGATTCTTTACCCACTGAGCCACCTGGGAAGCCCAAGCTCATTATTTATGTTTATGGAGCTACTGCTTAATAGTACCACATTTTGAACAATGAAAGTCTTCCAAAAGAATTATCCAAAGGGAATTTACTAAAGACATTTTAAAACAAGCTGAGCTAAAACATAAGAAACCTAAATCATGGGTAAGACTGGAGGTGGATTAGCAAACTGGAATTTGACACTTCATCAACATCATCATAAAAAAATTTTTTTTCACTCTATGGGGACTCCCAAGATACACATTTTCCCATAATTTGACATCTCTCCATCAGGGAATCTGAACAACTCCCAGCATGTTTTCTTTCTTCATGCTTTATGAAATGATGATGCATGTTCCAATAGATGGTATCTACGATTTGATAAAATATAGTCCTAAGCATTAAGCTTTCTGGTGCTCTGTTCTGAGTAAATAAGCCCAGACAGCTCTGGCTACCAAGTAATTTACAATGTGAGGTACACAGTGTACAGAGAACACTGAGACAGCTAAGCGAACACTGTGCAGAAACAGAGATGTGTGGTTCTTTATTGGCAAAAAAATAAAGCTAATTAATTTTTAAAAATTCCTTTTCACCGTTTACTTATTGGTGAAATTTCTTAAACTAATTACACTTTAACTTACTGTAATTAAATTTCTTAAGTTAATTAATACTTAATTTCTATGAGCCTTGATTTTCTCCTCTATGAAAGGGGTCTACTAACACTTCTTAGAAGGCTGAGGTGAGGTTTGATGTCATCAGTGCCTGGTGCATAGAAAGCATGGGTTTCCTGCTTCCGTCCCTTCTCATAGCTCCCTCCTACCAAAACTGATGTTTCTCTCTTCCCTGAGCACCCACACAGAGGAGCCAGACCAGTCTCACCTTAAGACTGACTTGCATCCTAGATGGACTTCCAAACATCTGCTGTTTCAGTCCTTATTCCAATTAACAATCCCTGCTCCACTGCTACTTTCCCTCTCTAGAAGTCTCTGTTCCCGGTAATTGCCTTGACTCACATCTCCTAATTCTTAATGGTAAATCCCATGCTTGTTACCAAATAGGATCTCAATAAAACCCTGGATACCACAGAATATGGGCATCCCTGGTGGCTCAGATGGTAAAGAATCTATTTGCAATGCAAGAGACTCAGGTTCAATCCCTTGGTGAGGAGGATCCGTGGAGAAGGGAATGGCTATCCATTCCAGTATTCTTGTCTGAAGAATCCCATACAAGTCTGTGGGTTGGCATACAGTCCATGGGTTGGCAAAGAGCTGGACAGAACTGAGCAACAAACACTTCCATTTACCCCACAGAATATGCACCCCCCCCCACCCCCTGCATAAGCTCCATAACGGTAGAGCCATGACTTTCTCATTAATTGCTGAGTCCCTGGTAGCGATTACAAGATGACATAGAGGAAGAGGTTTGTAGAAGGTCTCCCAGCTAAAGTCAAGGTGTCAACAGGGCTGCATTTCTTTCTGAAGATTCCAGGGGAAGACTTGCTTCCTTGCCTTTTCCAGCTTTTAGAGCCTGCCCACATCCCTTGGCTCATAGCCTTTTTTCTCCATCTTCAAAGCCAGAAATGGCAGATTGAGTCCTTCTCACATCTAATTCCTCTGCCTCCTTCTTCTATTTTTAAGAAGCTTTGTGGTACAGATTTTGTTCAAATTTCACAAAATTTTATGCGAGTGTCCATTATTTGTTTTATACCTTATTCAAGGTTCCACATTGTATTTAGTTGCACTGAGCAGCTTCATCTGCATGCAACAAATTCAGGTAAATTCTCTTTTCATTTTTACAAATATTTTCTAGTTTTCCTTGTTATGACTTCTTAGACATACCCATCATTTAAAAGTGGTCATTTGATTTCTAAATACATGGGGTTTTAAAGTATCTTTGATCTTAATTTCTCATTTTGACATTAATTTCTCACTTAAATACTATCTTCTCCATAATTGTCCTCTGTGTTTTTCCAGTCTTCTAACTTTATTGAGGTTTTCAATGGCTAAGTCAAAGATCTCTCTTGGTAAATGTCACATTGCACCTGAAAATATATGGGTTATTTTTTGATATTGATTTCTAACAGAATTCAATAAGAGATAAGAGAACAGACTCTATATGATTTCAATGCATTTAGACCTTGAAATGTTTGCACCTTGTTTTATGTCCCTGGATATTTTCTGATGTCTTCAAGTTTACAGTCTATGGGAACTTGAATAGAATTTATATCCTAATGTTGTATGAAAATTGTATAAATCTTAATTTGTTGACTTGGTTTGTGGTGCTTTTTAGGTCTACTGTATCATTCTATATTTCTGTATATTCATTCTATTAATTTTTGAGAGTTTGATATTGAAACTCCTGTCTAAAATCTTAACTTATCTACTTAAAAGATAATTGTAATATATAGTGGAACTTTGTGTAACTTTGTTCTGTATTTTCCAAATCTCGTATGAATATGTTAAATTTTCATAATTAAAAGAAAATTAAAAAGTGAAAAAAAAACTAAAAGAAAAAAAAAGAACACTTGGACATTGGACCCACCTGGATAATCTAGGTTAATCTTTCTATTGTAAAGACAGCTGATTAGCAACCTCAGTTCCTTATACAATCTTAATTCCCCTTTGCCATGAAACATAGTATATTCACAGGTTCTAAGGTTTGCTTATTTAACTTATATGCAGAGTACATCATGAAAAATGCTGGGCTGGAAGAAGCACAAGCTGGAATCAAGATTACCAAGAGAAATATCAGTAACCTCAGATATGCAGATGACACCACCCTTATGGTAGAAAGTGAAGAGGAACTCAAAAGCCTCTTGATGAAAGTGAAAGAGGAGAGTGAAAAAGTTGGCTTAAAGCTCAACATTCAGAAAACGAGGATCATGGCATCTGGTCCCATCACTTCATGGGAAATAGATGGGGAAACAGTGGAAACAGTATCAGACTTTATTTTTTGGAGTTCCAAAATCACTGCAGATGGTGATTGCAGCCATGAAATTAAAAGACGCTTGCTCATTAGAAGAAAAGTTATGACCAACCTAGATAGCATATTCAAAAGCAGACACATTACTTTGCCAACAAAGGTCCATCTAGTCAAAGCTGTGGTTTTTCCAGTAGTCATGTATGGATGTGAGAGTTGGACTGTGAAGAAAGCTGAGCGCCGACGAACTGATGCTTTTGAACTGTGGTGTTGGAGAAGACTCTTGAGAGTCCCTTGGACTGCAAGGAGATCCAACCAGTCCATTCTAAAGGAGATCAGTCCTGGGTGTTCTTTGGAAGGACTGATGCTAAAGCTGAAACTTCAATACTTTAGCCACCTCATGCAAAGAGTTGACTCATTGGAAAAGATTCTGATGCTGAGAGGGATTGGGGGCAGGAGAAGAAGGGGATGACAGAGGATGAGATGGCTGGATGCCATCACCAACTCGAAGGACATGGGTTTGGGTGAACTCTGGGAGTTGGTGATGGACAGGGAGGCCTGGTGTGCTGCAATTCATGGGATCGCAGAGTTGGACACGACTGACCAACTGAACTGAACTGAAGGTTTGGGAGATGGTTATCTTCACGGAGTCATTACTCTGCCCTACCCTACTAGGTTAGGTTTTTCATTAAAAAAAAAAAAAATTGCACTGAAGCGACTTAGCAGCTGCAGCAGCATGGGCCAGGCATTATGCTGACTAAGCATTTTGCATACATTTTTCTGCTTTGGTCCTCACGATAACCCTAGGAGGCAGGAACCATTATAATTCTAATTTTAAACATGCCAAAGCTAAAGAATACAGAAGTTTGAAAGATCTGCCCAAAGTCAAGATCTAATCCATAGCAGTGCTGGGTTTGAATCCAGGACCAAGCATAGTCCTAAGGTCTTACTCTTAATGGCTAGACTATATAAGTACAGGTACTGAAAATATATCTATAGCAGTGGATAAGCTTGGGTAAAAAACAGAAGTTGAAGACTAAAGTTCTAGTGCCCTCCAGTCAAAGTGGTAGCTTGATGGATAGTTTCAAAATGATTAGCTGCACGTCCTCAGGTGGGAGTCTTCTCCTTGCAAATGACAAAAGTCTCACCAGACAGCTTATTCCAAAAAGAGTGGGTCAAATAACCTAAAAAATGCAGGATCGGGGCTTCAGGTATGCCTGGATCCTGGACTCGAATGATCTTACCAAGAATCAGTTTTCCCTTTTTTCTCTTGAATCTGCCTCCCTGAGTTGATGCTTCAAGTCAGTGAGATGGTAACAAAACAGCTACGGCAACTCTAGCTGCTATTTCCTGTCAGCATGTAAGTCCAACAAGAAAAGAGTGAATTCTTCTTTCCTAAAGTGCCAGGGAAAACTGCCTGGGTTATGCCAGAGCTCCTGGCCCATCTTGAAGTAACTGCTGTGGTCAGATGAACGCACATTCTGATGGCTTAGTTATGGGTTATGTGTTCCTTTCTGGACTCAGAGGTGGTGTCAGCATCACTAGACCATATAGCTTCACAAGAGTAGGGGAGGAATAATTTTGACTGTAGCTAACAGACTCTTATTTACAGGGTCTTTACAAGAAATATTGGGTAGGGAGTTCCAGCTTGGATAAATCTGAAGTTTAATAATGTCAAGGGTCTGAGTGCTTCTCTGTGGTCCATGGCATTTACCCTTCAGGATCACAAGGTGGCTTCCACAACTGGTTCCACATAATAAGATCCTAAAGTAGGAAGGAATGGACAGGGCTTTCTTCTTATGAGTCTCTTTCTTTTGTTCAAGAAAGAAAATCTTTTCCAGAAGGCCCCTCAGGAGACTTTCCTTGATGTGTCATCAGCCAGCACCGAGTCACATGTTTATCTCTAAGAAAGCTCATGTTCTTGGACTGAGGACACTAACATCTAAATAACTAGAAAAAGGGTTCTACTGGTAGGAAAGAATGGGGAGTGGCCACTGGGTTGTAACCAACTGTGTCTGCACCAGTTTCCTGGAGGAAAATTGGGGCATTTGATTATCAGGAGGAGGCTGAGAAGATATTGGATAGCAAAAACACTGGATTTGTATTGGGGCTAAACTGAGAGCAGGGTAGGTTTTAAATTCTGGAGCATACTAGGAGCTCCCTGGGAAATTCAGAGAGTCCATAAACCAAATCAAGAAATTGGATTGCCTCTGAGCTTTAGGTTTCAATGGGGACAGTCAAAACTAGCATGGAACATGGGGATTGAAGTGATTGCTTTGAAAAATAGTCACAACAATCCCTTTCATCCTGTTCCTTTTTTTATAATGTGACTTTGAAAATCTTCCCTGGTAACTCAGTTGGTAAAGAACCTGCCTGCAATGCAGGAGACCCCAGTTCGATTCCTGGGTTGGGAAGATCTTCTGGAGAAGGGATAGGCTACTCATTCCAGCATTCTTGGGCTTCTCTGGTGGCTCAGACAGTAAAGAATCTGCCTGCAATGTGAGAGACCTGGCTTCAATCCCTGGGTTGGGGAGATCCTCTAGAAAAGGGAATGGCTACCCACTCCAGTATTCTGGCCTGGAGAATTCCATAAACTGTATAGTTCATGGGGTTGCAAAGAGTTGGACATGACTGAATGACTTTCACTTGAAAATCTTCAGGAGGTAAAGTCTCTTCACCTACCCTTAATTTTGGCTGGCCTGTTTCTCTGACAAACGTTCTATAATGGAACTAACACTGACCTCTGACCTAAGAAAGTTTGAAGCTTTCATTTTTTTCCCTCTTAGAAGCTAGTTGCCCAGAAATAGGACATAGGGATCCTGCTGGAAGGGCCCTGTAGAGAGAGAACAGCACCAGAGGATGAGTTGACTTGAAAACTGAAGTTGACAAATACAGCTGCCAACCACATGAAAATATTCTGGAATATTCTGGCCCCATCTGAGCACCCAGCTGAAAGCAATTGGATGGGCAACCCCAGCTAAATCATACAGAGCAGAAGAACCACCCAGCTGAGCCCAGAGAATTCCCAAGATGCTGAGCAATGTGTGTGCTTAGTTGCTCAGTCATGTCTGACTCTTTGTGACTCTACGGACTATAGCCCACCAGGCTCCTTGGTCCATGGGATTCTCCAGGCAAGAACAGTGGAGTGGGTTGTCAAGCCCTCCTCTGGGGATCTTCCCAATCCAAGGATCGAACCCAGGTCTCCCACATTGCAGGCAGATTCTTTACCATCTATGCCACCAGGAAAGCCATGAATCATTATTGGTTTAAGCCATTATGTTTTGGGATGGTGTGAGACAGAGCAAGGACTTCCCAAGTGACACTAGTGGTAAAGAACCTGCCTTCCAATGCAGGAGATGTAAGAGATACGGCTTCCATCCCTGGGTTGGGAAGATCCCCTGCACAAGGGCATGACAACCCACTTCAGTATTCTTGGTGGAGAATCCCATGGACAGAGAAGCCTGGAGGACTAGAGTCCATAGTGTGGCAAAGAATTGGACATGACTGAAGTTGTGCCTGCACTTTGCATGCACGCACTCACTTGACAGAGTAATAGGTAATTGAAACAGAAATCATCTTCAGTTCACTCATTTCACAGAGGAGTCTGAAAAACTAACGTTAAATGATTTACTCAGAGCCACATAGCTCAACAGGCACAGAGGTATGGTAAGAACTCAGATTTCTGCATTCTCAACCTACTGCTCTGATCATCAAACCTGACATAACTGTTTATATACAGACATAATGAGTGCTTTTGCAACTTCACTTGATGTGTATACAATGTAATAGCTTGCACTGAGTATTTATTATGTGCATGGCACAGTGCTAAATGCATTATCTCATCTAATTCTCACAGTGAGCCTCTAAAGTAGGTCTGGTGCAACCCCTCATTTTACAAATAAGATAAATGAGGTTAAAGAGGTTAAGTAATGTGCTCATAGTCACCAAGCTAAGTAAGTGATGGAGTCAGAATTCAAATCTAGATATGTCTGATTTAAAATTCTTGCTCTTTTAATCATCATGGTACACAGCTTCCACTGACTCACAAGGGCATTTTCCCAACAAATCAAGTTTTTCTATCTTGCAGGATGCAGTGATTCCATTCAGCCCAACTCTGCCTTTCATATTTTAAAGGTGCCTTCAGTCCACTGGGGATTTCAGGACGAAGGCAGAGAAGACAAGTTTGGCTCATTTAAGACCTTAACCTTGTTGAGTGCATACTCGGAGTCACTAGGACTTAAGGAAAGAAAGAAAAAAATCTTGAGGGTTAACTTCACAGGAACTATATTTAAGGCACTTCCCACCCAACCCCAACATACTGCCTCTCAGGATTCATGGGCTCTTATCCTTAAATAACCTTGTGAAGCGCAGGATGAGAGTGCAGCATGTTGGTTCAGGAAGTTTGTATGCGTCTTGCTGAGCAGAAGAAAAAAAATAAGGAAGAGGAATGGGAAAGAAGGCATAAACAGAAAGGCAGTTGGACAAGTGAAGGGTCAAATACTGATCTACTATTTTCAAACTAGAAACCAAAAGTCACCTCCCCGGTCATCTTCTTAGGTTGACTATCTCTCGGTTTACCAAGAACAGTTCTGGCCCACACCTAGTGTCTTGGCATAATTGTCAATAGTGCTTCATTTCACATCCAAACAAGGTTTTCCGGTTGGGATGATAAATCATATGATGACCTCCTCCACCATTCACTCGCAGTCAACCACTTCAGGTCTGTTTCATGGAAGAGAACAAGGCATTAGATGCTACAAAGTGTGCTAAGGACCCCAGGGTCCTCAGACACAGCCCCTGACCTCAAAGAGTCCACCGTGTGGTAGCAGAAATAGGTAACAGCTTTCTGATGGATGAAACACAGTCACAGAGGCACTGTTGGGTGCAGGGGCAGGCAGAAGCTGAAGTGAGAGACGGGGCAGTGCATTTTGGACAGAGGGAAAGCAAGTACAAAGGCATGGGAGTATGGAAACATGGCATGGTTTGGGAACCGTAGTAACCAATCCTTCCTATGGGCAAGTGTAAGGCAAAAATCTCCCTCAAACTTATTTTTCAGAAAAGTGTCTTTTTATTTATTCCAAAGTCTATTGTTTTAGGAAGTGATCCCTTGTTTATTTTACCATTTTATTTTATTGAAGTACAGTTGACTGGTAATATTACATTAGTTTCAAGTATACAACATAGTGATTCAATATTTTTACACAGTATGAAATGATCACCATGATAAGTCTAGATACCATCTGTCAGCATACAAAGGTCTTACAATATTATTGACTATATTCCTTATGCTGCACATTACATCCCTGATGGTTACTTTATTTTAAATAAAATAAATTATCATTTGGGGAAGATGACATTAGGGGAGAGAGAGAAGGAGGGAGAGATTTAAAGTGTATTTAGTACTATTTTTTTTGCCTGGGATGTTGTTCTGTCATTCAGTCACATTTGGCTCTTTGTGACCCATGGACGATAGCACACCAGGCTTCCTTATCCGTCACCATCTCCTGGAGCTTGCTCAAACTCATGTCCATTGAGTCAACAATGCCATCCAACCATCTCATCCTTGTTGTCCCCTTCTCCTCCTGCCTTCAATCTTTCCCAGCATCAGGGTCTTTTCCAATGGGTCGGCTCTTAGCATCAGGTGGCCAAAGTATTGGCGCTTCAGCTTCGGCACTAGTCTTCCAATGAATATTCAGAGTTAATTTCTTTTAGGATTGACTGGTTTCATCAATCTTCTCCAACACCACAGTTTGAATATGTCTTCAAAATTGTTTGGGTATGTCATCATGAATTGGCCTTTTAAAGACCATTTTAAAAATAGCACATAGCTGCATAATGGAGAATACATATATATACCCATCGGAGACTTTTTGAAATGTTCATTGCTATATAAAGGGGTATGAATATGTGTGGCTTGTGATAAAGATTCCAGTGGCACATCAGTCAGCTTCAAAAAGTTCTGTGTACAAAGAACACACAGAATTAAAAAGATGATATATTCTGAAAATCTGCATTCTGTGACTCAAAAATGGCTATAGTGATGGTGGAAACAGACATTGTTGTCAGAGCTGTCAATGTAGAGTTAGAATTAAATATTTCCTGAAATTTGAGAGACAAAGGAATCAATATTTCCATTTTATTAACATTTCAGTAATATTTAATTTGACACATTTACATTAATGTTAAACATAGTAAGTCAGTCAGTCAGTCAGTTCAGTCACTCAGTCGCATCCAACTCTTTGCCACCCCATGAACTGCAGCCTCCAGGCCTCCCTGTCCATCACCAACTCCCGGAGTTCACTCAAACTCATGTCCATTGAGTTGGTGATGCCATCCAGCCATCTCATCCTCTGTCGTCCCCTTTTCCTCCTGCCCCCAATCCCTCCCAGCATCAGAGTCTTTTCCAATGAGTCAACTCTTCGCATGAGGTGGCCAGAGTACTGGAGTTTCAGCTTTAGCATCATTCCTTGCAAAGAAATCCCAGGGCTGATCTCCTTTAGAATGGACTGGTTGGATCTCCTTGCAGCCCAAGGGACTCTCAAGAGTCTTTTCCAACACCACAGCTCAAAAGCATCAATTCTTCGGCACTCAGCTTTCTTCACAGTCCAACTCTCACATCCATACATGACCACTGGAAAAACCATAGCCTTGACTAGATGGACCTTTGTTGGCAAAGTAATGTCTCTGCTTTTGAATATGCTATCTAGGATGGTCATAACTTTTCTTCCAAGGAGTAAGTGTCTTTTAATTTCATTGCTGCAATCACCATTTGCAGTGATTTTGGAGCCCAAAAAAATAAAGTCTGACACTGTTTCCACTGTTTCCCCATCTATTTCCCATGAAGTGATGGGACAAGATGCCATGATCTTCGTTTTCTGAATGTTGAGCTTTAAGCCAACTTTTTCACTCTCCTCTTTCACTTTCATCAAGAGGCTTTTGAGTTCCTCTTCACTTTCTACCATAAGGGTGGTGTCATCTGCATATCTGAGGTTATTGCTATTTCTCCCAGCAATCTTGATTCCAGCTGTGCTTCTTCCAGTCCAGCATTTCTCATGATGTACTCTGCATAGAAGTTAAATAAGCAGGGTGACAACATACAGCCTTGATGTACTCCTTTTCCTATTTGGAACCAGTCTGTTGTTCCATGTCCAGTTCTAACTGTTGCTTCCTGACCTGCATATAGGTTTCTCAAGAGGCAGGTTAGGTGGTCTGGTATTCCCGTCTCTTGAATTCTCCACAGTTTATTGTGATCCACACAGAATGTGGTCTACTGGAGAAGGGAATGGCAAACGACTTCAGTATTCCTGCCTTGAGAACCCCATGAACATAGTAAGTAGACATTAAAAATTTTTCATCTGTATCCCCAAACATTTGTGCATTTAAGTTGGCCATCAGAGCTTTTTTGAGTGGTCCTCTCATGAGAAAACAGTGGGATTGCTGTAATGCCTGGGATTACCTGAGGTTTAGCACGCGTGATGGTTTGTTTTATTGGGGATCAGCCGGTAGAGGTAGGGGAGTAGCTAAGGGATGAAGTTGTAAATGTAGGTATGTGGTCTAATCAGGGAAGACCTGGGGTATCACATGCCAGGACTGCAGTGGCCAATAGAAACCTGGATGGATGTTCATGAGATCAGTATATCTTATTTAATTTGCTGTATATCTTATTCAATTTATTTATATCTTAAATAGTTGGAAGAATTATTTGGTGGCAGTGTAGAGGGGAAAGCAGAAATGTAGGAATGTCAACCCATTCTAGAAATACAAGTGCACTGGTAGCAGCAATCCCATCAGTCTTGCTTTGTGGTTGCATCTACAGAGTCTAGAAGAGTGCCTGACCCATGGAAAGCAATCAAAACTTATTGAATGAGTGAATGGCCCAGTCTGAAATTGCCTGGTTTCACCCCTCCTTTCACCCTTATCAGAAGAAGCTTCCGAAGACTTTTCAGGATAGCCCTCCCACTTTTGACTATGTCAGTTGCCCTGTGGTTCATCTGTTTTTTTCCCCTAAACTAAAACCTCTTCTTCCAATCAATTCTACTCCTCTAATGTCTCATCATCACAGTCTGAATAAGGACTATGGCAATGTGCTACCTTAAAACTTTTCTTTGTAAAGGTACCATTTTAGGAAGCTTACTTAGGGAAAGGAAGTCACCTCACCAGTCATCTCATCATGGTATCTTCCATAATATGAATTTCTTCATTCATGAGTAGGATTATAATTGACTTAGGATATTGAGAAAACTGTCTTGTGCTACAGGAAAAAATAAAGTTGGATCTATACTTCAAACTGCACACAAAAGTGATCTTCAGTTGGAGCTTATTGTGAAAAGTAAAATCATAAAGATAAAAGAAGATGATACTGGAGTTAAGATATTATCATCTTGAAGTGGAGCCAGACTTAAGAAGGATGGATTCGACTACATCAAAACATAAGATCTCCATTCAAAACAGCATTACTATATGCAATGTTCTTGAACATGTAACAGACTGGGAGAAGATATTTACTTTAAAACTGACTAGGGTGAATAACTAGAAAGTACAAGAAAAGGTTTTTAAATGGTAGGAAAATGGCAGAGAACTCAAAAATATGCTAATGCTAAAAATGGGGTATTCACTATTGAAACACATTTCTAGGCTCAAGATGGAGCTGCTCCTGTTTGGGCTGTCATATTCCCTGGTAGCTCAGATAGTTAAGAATCTGTCTGCAATGCAGGAGACCAGGGTTTGATCCCTGGGTCGGGAAGATCCCCTGGAGAAGGGAATGGCAACCCACTCCAATAATCTCGCCTGGAGAATCCCATGGACAGAGGAACCTGGTGGGCTACAGTCCATAGGATTGCAAAGAGTTGGACATGACTGAGTGACTAACCCTCACTCATCAGCAAACCTAAATTTCCTGTTCCTGAAAATGTTCCACTTGATCAGAAACAGAGTGTATCCAGTCAGCCAACTCCAAACGCCAAGCCAGCTCTGGACTGTAGAGTTATTTCCTTGTTCCTTGATCTTTTGAAATATGAGATCAGATATGCAACACCAGTCAGTCATGCCATTTCCACACTGCCACTTCTAACGCTCTGTAAAACTCATTCTTGCTCAAAATCCCTCAGAAGAGTGGTCCACTGGTTATGGACTGTTTTCTCTTGAATAAAGGATATCAAACTTGTTACTGAATTGTTTTATTTTGACATTACATAACAAGCTTATAAAGAGCTATTTATCTTTATTAGTAACATAAGAAATGTAAATATAATGCTGCAATGAGTTATCACTTTATATCCAAAAGATTGACAAAAATCAGAAATTCAGAGAATAACCAAATATCAAGGAGTAGATATCCAAGATTTTACCAATCACAACATTCAGTGAGAAAATGAAAGAAACAGAAAACTTTCTTGAGCATCATACATGTAAAGTTTAACATACAAATAAACAAAACAATAAAATACTTTAAAAAATGTGTATTCATGAACTTTTATTAAATATGTTAGAGATTCTGTGGGAAAAAGTTTCAGTAATGGGAGTGGGATATGGAGATAAAAGAAAAATAAAATTAGATCAAATGCAATAAAATAACAAAGATGTATTACATGAACTAAAGACAGGTTACGATCTCAGTAGTATGATTAACTAGCCTTTCTACACTCCAAAATAAACAAGTAAGTGGAGAGAGCAAGCCTCCAGAGAATCCAAGGGCGATTCTCTCTCATAATTCCTGCTTTACAAGGGCAGTGTTCTACCTGCTAATATACACAGTATTTAATTAGTTCCTGTCCACAGGTGACTGCTCTTCCAACTGGATAATGGAAGGCAAATTTAGGGATTTTTCTCACTCCCAAAGAGTACTGATTTTATAGATGATTAAGTGTCTGCCCTCATTCCCTATAGCCCACTCAGATTAACACCAAGACCACCCCTAAGAAAGCATTTCCAAAAGTTTGAAAAACATAATTTTGCCAAAAAGAATTAGTATTACTCAGGGATCTGGGAGATGGCCTGGAGATTACGAAGAAAGTCAGAGATTAACACACAACTGACTGGATTTTTTTTTAAATAACTCTTTCGGCATTAGTTTCCATACTGTTCAAACTGAGGCAAGGGGTCCACTAGCAAGGGCTTTGTTGAAGGTATCTGAAGAAAACTGAAAGAAGCATCAGTGGGATTTTCTTTTGTTTGCATTCTTGGGGTGAATGAAATAATGGTTATGAAAATGAGATATTTCTATTATCTGTGGTGGTTATAGGAATTACTTAACACTATTTAGCAAGTAACATACTAAAGGAGTGTAATTAAAATATCTTGATCAGAGCTTACCTGGGGCTATCTTTGCAAATACTTATTTTTGAAGGGATGGAGGTATTTGGAGAATTACAATACTAAAAAGCAGGGAACCACTTGGGTATATATGTGAGAATTGGGAAAAATGAACTTGTTCAGGAAGGTGTTGGGCCAAGGAATCATTCTGGTATCCATCTCCATAGGCTTCTGAGGCCTATGAGAGTCAGGCCCAGTGGTACAGACTTCATTCTTGCTCTTTTGGGAGGATTGGGATATCATATTTCACTGCACTCACTTTAATAAGATAAGATGTTGGCTAAATAGAAAAAGGAGTACGTCAAGGCTGTATATTGTCACCCTGCTTATTTAATTTATATGCAGAGTACATCATGAGAAACGCTGGGCTGGAGGAAGCACAAGCTGGAATCAAGATTGCCAGGAGAAATATCAATAACCTCAGATATGCAGATGATACCACCCTTATGGTAGAAAGTGAAGAGGAACTCAAAAGCCTCTTGATGAAAGTGAAAGAGGAGAGTGAAAGAGTTGGTTTAAAACCCAACATTCAGAAAATGAAGATCAGGCCATCTGGTCCCATCACTTCATGGGAAATAGATGGGGAAACAGTGGAAACAGTGTCAGACTTTATTTTGGGGGGCTCCAAAATTATTGCAGATGGTGATTGCAGCCATGAAATTAAAAGACGCTTACTCCTTGGAAGGAAAGTTATGACCAACCTAGATAGCATATTCAAAAGCAGAGACATTACTTTGCCAACAAAGGTCCATCTAGTCAAGGCTATGGTTTTTCCAGTGGTCATGTATGGATGTGAGAGTTGGACTATAAAGAAGGCTGAGTGCCGAAGAATTGATGCTTTTGAACTGTGGTGTTGGAGAAGACTCTTGAGAGTCCCTTGGACTGCAAGGAGATCCAACCAGTCCATCCGAAAGGAGATCAGTCATGGGTGTTCATTGGAAGGACTGATGTAGAAGCCGAAATTCTAATACTTTGGCCACCTGATGTGAAGAACTGACTCACTTGAAAAGACTCTGATGCTGGGAAAGATTGAGGGTAGGAGGAGAAGGGGACAACAGAAGATGAGATGGTTGGATTGCATCACTGACTCAATGGACGTGGGTTTGGGTGGACTCCAGGAGTTGGTGATGGACAGGGAGGCCTGGCTTGCTGCAGTTCATGGGGTCGCAAAGAGTCAGACATGACTGAGCGACTGAACTGTAGTGAACTGAACTGAATATGATAACAGCATGAGATGAGATTTAGATGCTCTCAGGAGCTTAGGGAAGGGGAATGAAATCAGTCACTAAAGTAACAATGTAATTACATGAGAATGGGATAGGCTGAGGGGTGCAAATACCTTCCCTAAAGCAGTGGACTTAGAAATTCCACCCTGTTCTCTTTTCAACTTCTAGAGGCTTTTCTGAAATTAAATGTACTATGCTATGAATCTTACTAAACTGAGATTATCTCTTTGGAAGACATGAAAGAGAGAGAAATTGATTTCATAGTTGAAAGGTAAAGACAGGTAAGTTTACTAGGAAGTGGTTAGGCAATTGGGGGGTGGAGGTATCGCCTGTTCATACCACCAGCGAATGTGGTAAGATGGAGTCAGGTAGATCTGAGTTTGAATCCCAATTTAGCTACTTTATGGTTGGGTAACATGTAACAAGCTTCTTCACCTCTCTGAACCTAGGCTTCCTTATGTGTATAGGTTCAAATGTCTAATAAGTTAAGAGCTATCACCTACATAATTAGGAGATTCTTATGTACTTTAGGAACACACCATATATTTCTTTTTTTTTTTTAATTTATTTATTTATTTTTAATTTTTACTTTACAATTCTGTATTGGTTTTGGCATAGATTGACATGAATCCACCACCAGTCTCAAATGCAAACTCTTCTGTTCTTCTCTCCACTCTCCACGTGTACTGCCTACTGAGGATCTTGGCGGTACCTTATCGGTGTTGCAAACTGAAACAAGAAGACAATGCCAGTACCAAGTGTGGTACCCCCAGGACGATCCAAAGTTTTGGAATAGTTTATTATGTAGTGAAAGTGAAAGTGTTAGTCGCTCAGTTTTGTCCAGCTTTTTGCAATCCCATGGACTGTAGCCCACCAGGTTTTTCTGTCCATGGGATTCTCCAGGCAAGAATACTGAAATGGGTTACCATTTCTTTCTCCAGGGGATCTTCCCAATCCGGGGATTGAACCGGCGTCTCCTTCATTGCCAGCAGATTCTTTACTGTCTGAGCCAATAGACAACTAATATATATTTTATTATTACTTAAGTAGTAATAAAGAATCCACCTGCCATGCAGGAGACCCCGGTTTGATTCCTGGGTCCACAAGATTGGCTGGAGAAGGGATAGGCTACCCACTCCAGTATACTTGGACTTCCCTGGTGGCTTTGACAGTAAAGAATCTGCCCGCAGTGCAGGAGACCGGGGTTCGATCCCTGGGTCAGGAAGATCCCCTGGAGAAGGGAATGGCTTCCCACTCCAGTATTTCAGTCTGGAGAATTCCATGGACAGAGGAGCCTGGCGGGCTACAGTCTGTGGAGTCGAAAAGAGTTGGAAACAACTGAGCGACTCACTCACATGCTCACTCCATAACAAAACCATAACCTAAAATGTTGGACTGCGTTTGGAATTAGATAGAGGGAAAAGCTGGAATTATAACCAAGAACGGTTAGTTTTGAATTTATGCTGGATCTGCTTCTGTGACTTTAACCCTCATCTTGCTGCCTTTGTGACTGTAGGCATACACAATGGCTTGCCCCAGGGAGATAACCTGAGCCACCTACCTGGGAAGGACTAAGGAAGTAAAACTAACACATTCCCCTGCCTGAAGCTCGGCATGCTAGGGAAGGTTTGCAAAGACTGAATAGTCTTTTTACTTTGTTTCCTCACCTCCCCCCATCTCTAATCCATAGAAGAACCTGGCAACCAGGCCCCAACAAGATGGTTATTTTGAGGTGTTACCCTGCCATCTTCTCTGCCAGCCAGCTCCCAAATAAAGTGGCTTGGTAGTCCCAAAACCTTGTCCTGGATTCACTGGCTATCTTGTGAGCAGAGTGAGCTAGGATTTTGTAACAAAAGGACTTGGAGGAGAGTATCGTAAAAGCCTGAAGAAACCTGAAGAAACTGTTATGAGAATCCTGCTTTTTTTTTTTTTGGCTGCACCACAGGCATGCAAGATCTTAGTTCTTCCATCAGGGATCAGTCCCAACCTCCCTACAATGAAAGCACAGAGTCTTAACCACTGGACCACCCCGAAAATCCCCCTGATGGGTTTTGAAAAAGCTGTAGATAAAGGCTTAAGGGGAAATGAGGAAAATGTTACTGGAAACTGGAGAAAGAGGGTCTTTGTTATGTAGTGGCAAGAATTTAGCAACATTGTCACCTGCAATAATGTGGAAAGTGGGAAATTTGCCTAATTAATCAGGTATTCTAGTTAAGTACATTTCCAGGTAAAGTGTTGAAGGTGTTGACTGAAGTCTTCTTCCTGATTATAGCAAAATGTGGGAAGAAAAAGATAATATAGAAAACTAATTTTAAAAAAGGACCCAGGGCTTGCTAGATTTGAAAATTCCTGTCTTCTTCAGATGGCAAATAATACTAAAATGAAGAAATGACTTCCAGTTAAAAATAAACTCTAGGGTGCTGCAAAGAAAACATCATCAGATGATGAAGGTGAGAGTGTGGCTGTAAAACCATTTGTTCAGACCTCAAAAAGATCTACAGCAGTGATTCAGAGAATCATTCAGACAAACAATAAGGCTTTAAAGAAATTTATGAGTGTGGTACCTCAGCAGTTTCAGCAGAATGAGCCTCCAGAGTACAGAAGAGCTTACCTCAGAGATTTGCAGGTATGACTTTTGTCCAATGGAATAGACCCCCAGTTAGATTCACAGGAGACTCACAAACTTTTTAAATGAATGATACTGGCCAAAACACTGCCTGCATGGAGTAAATGGGACAGAGATAGTACAAAATGAAAAGGAGACTTTGGACCCTGAAGTTCTAGCGACAGGAAGCAGACTGACAAACTACACAGCTGCAAACACGAGTATCTCTTCATAGAAGAGAAATAGTAACTCAGAGAGTAGAATCAAGAGCCCAAGGGGTAAAGTGAAAAGCCATGGAGAATCATTCCCAGGCAGAAGTAGGACTGAGCCCTAATCAGGGCAGTTCTAACACACATCTAGAAGGATTTTTAGGATGGTTTTGGAACTCCAACTCTTCTGTGCCTCCTATCTTCTTTTTGAACAGGAGTGTCTGTACCAATTATCTGAAGCTCGTCCCACAATTGTATGTTGGGAGGCATTCAGGTGAAAAGGAGGAGTGGCATATGGGAAACACCTGGGCTTCCTCGGTAGCTCAATTGGAAAAGAATCTGCCAGAAATGTGGGAGACCCTAGGTCGGGAAGATCCCTGGAGAAGGGCATGGCAACCCACTCCAGTACTCTTGCCTGGAGAGTCCATGGGCGGAGGAGCCTGCCGGGGTGTAGTCCATAGGGTTGCAAAGTGTCAGACACAACTGAGCGACTTCACTTTCACTTTTCACTTTCATGCATTGGAGAAGGAAATGGCAACCCACTCCAGTGTCCTTGCCTGGAGAATCCCAGGGACTGGGGAGCCTGGTGGGCTGCAGTCTATGAGGTTGCACAGAATCAGACACGACTGAAGAGACTTAGCAGCAGTAGCAGCAGCATAGGTATGGATTTTAAATGATTTTTACACCCCACCCCCATCCCATGGCATTTTTGTGAAGATCATCTAGAAATCCTAGCTCAAATGTATTTAACTGAATCAATAAAAGACAGACACTATCCCAGTTCCCTTCCTTCTTCTCAACTATATCTCAGTTTCTCCCTGGACTAGATCAAAATGTCCATTTCCACTCCCAAATAAATCAAAAGCTCTTCTATGAATGGATAGACATATATATATATGAGGAAGAGGTGGGGAGTTGCTTAAAACAGCAGCCAGCCAAAATGTGTTAAGGGTCATTATGTGCATTAATTATAATTTGTGCCAATAACAGTTAAAATATAGTGAATACTTCTACAAGTCAGGTACCTTTACATTTCATCCACAAAATAGGCCTATGAGTAGGTATTACTATTATTTCCACTTTGCATATATATATATATATATATATTTATTTATTTAAAGTGGAAAACAGAATGATCAATTAACTTCTTCATAGTTGCAAAGCCAGTGAGTTGTAGTATCAGGATTTGTGGGTCCTTGGGCAGTGGCTCTTCCCAACTTGGCTTTTAAAGAGCCAAAAAAGATCCAGCTCAATTCCTGGCTCTTTAGTATCGGTTAATAAGTAACAGTCCTTGTTCTTTCTCCAGGAACCAGTCTGAATCCAGATGGTCTCTTTACATAAAGGATAATGACGGCATGCTAGAACTCTCACTCGACAAATAGTCTCTCCCTACCTACTTTCACTGACATCTCAGCCAAACCCAAGGCAAGCTCTCAAAAAAAGGCGCAGAGGCTACCATTCTAGAGTTTCGGAGCCCCGAAGAGAGCAAGAATGCAAATAGACTTTGCAAATAGACAAAGCATAGTATTGCTTTAGATCGAAAATGTCTGTTTGCTCATCCTGACTCCGATTCCCTGAGCCTAGAGGACCAAACACAACCTTTCCCCCTGGAAATCCCAAGGGGTCAGGTTCAGTCTGGTAAACAACACTCTGTTCTGGCACCTTGCAGAAGTGGCAGCAGCCGGGGCTGAGAGGGTCAGCAACAAATTCGAAGGAAGGAGGCTGAAATGCACCTGTACACCTGCCTCGTGACCTGAAAAAGGTTGACAACTGCAGAGAGCGAGTGGAGGAGGCGGGGCGCAATTCCCGCCTCCAGAGTGAGCAGAATGAACTGGACACCTCTTCCATCTTTCTCCTCCTTCCGGGGATGCTGAGCCCCCGCGGGAAACGCAGAGAAGGACCATCGCCACTTTAAGTGACTCAGGAAGTGAAAGGAGGCCGCCTGATTGGGGGGAGGGGGGAGGCAAAGTGGAACCGGGGCGGCGCGGAGGCCCCGCGGCTCCGCGATCTCTTCGGGGGCAGTGGGAGGCCGAGCGGCGGCGCGGCGCGGGGGCCGACGGGGGCGCGGGGAGGCCGCGCCGGAAGTGCCCCAACCGCGGGAGGAAGCGCAGCGGACGCCGAGCTGCCGAGCCGGCGGGAAGGCCCTTCGCTCCTCCGCCGGACGCGGACTACCGGGGGCAGGCAGCAGCGGCCCCGAGGCTGCGGGACACGGCGCGGCCAGTCCCCGGGACGGCCCCGGGCTGGGGTGGAGGCCACGAGGAGGCCACTCTGAGGCTAGTCGGCGAGATCGGGAGACCCGAGACCCGGGCCGCGGCAGAGCCTCCACATGGCCTCCGGAGGGGGTGCGGCCTTCGAGGAGCTGCCGCACGACGGCACGTGTGATGAGTGCGAGCCGGACGAGGCTCCGGGGGCCGAGGAAGTGTGCCGAGAATGCGGCTTTTGCTACTGCCGCCACCACGCGGAGGCGCACGGGCAGAAGTTCCCCAGACACCATCTGGCTGAGTACGTTCACTGCGCTGCCCAGGCCTGGACCCCGGGAGCCCGCGGGGATGGGGCCGGGGAGGAAGCAGTGGAGGCCCCGGTGGAGAATGAGAAAGCCCTAGAAAGCGAGGCGGGGGAAGGGAGCGAGTCCGAGGAAGACAGCGAGCCCGAAGAAGAGAGCGAGACAGAGGAAGAGAGCGAGGATGAGAGCGAGGAAGGCAGTGAGGAAGAAATGGAGGACGAGCAAGAGAGCGAAGCCGAGGAGGACAACCAGGAAGAAGGAGAATCCGAGGCCGAGGGAGAAACGGAGGCGGAAAGCGAATTTGACCCCGAAATAGAAATGGAAGCAGAGAGAGTGGCCAAGAGGAAGTGTCCAGACCATGGGCTTGATTTGAGTACCTATTGCCAGGAAGACAAGCAGCTCATCTGTGTGCTCTGCCCAGTCATTGGGGCTCACCATGGCCACCATCTCTCCACCCTCGATGAAGCCTTCGAGGAACTAAGAGTAAGTATTGGTCATTCGGAGCATAGGCCCAGAGGTCAGGACACGTGGGTTTCAACTCAGGTGGCCTTCCTGTGGCCACATTCACATTCACCATGTCCCTAAAAAGCTGGCCTGTTCAACTTGTTGGGAACAGGGCTTAATAGCCCCTTTTTGATTGAACTCGAGAATCAGATGAAAGTTCTGGACTCTGACCTGAGAAAAATTAATGTACACGCAAAGTCTAGGGTACAGTGTCTGGAAAATGACAAGCCTCTGGTCTTTGGATGCCGTTCCTTGGGATTTTGACTCCATTTAAGCCAGTTCCCACAGCATCGCCATTGTTGAGACTAGTTCCTTGACTTAAAGTTCTTGATAAGGCAGTCATTTTGCCTACTTGAAAAAGTGGCAAACCATAGTTTAGCCAGAGAACCGAAGCATATGGTTCCTCTATAGTGAAGAGACTCCCTAAGGTTAGGTTTTGATGATAACTTCATGTGTATTCCTGAGGTCCATTTTAGTTCTTCATCTTTGATACTTGTTTGGAAAAGACAATGAGTGGGTGGAGGCAAAATTTGGCTGGGAGTGGGGGTTCCCCTGTTCTTTATCTTTTGCAGGAGGGCAGGGCCTTTATTTATCTTGAACCGTGCTGGTCCCCTGGAACAGTGTATGGAAATATTATAAATATTAATAAATATTTGTTGAATGAATGAATTTGAAGATGATTTGCCTTTTATTTATACTGTGGATGCTTACAAATCAGTGAGAGAGACATCTGGAGTTAACCAGGCAGGAAAGTGAGTGATCAGTTCATTAAGTGATTAATTCATTAGCTTATTGTCATTGTGACATCTTTTGTTTCTCTAAGCAACCTTGCAATTGCTGCCACTGGGATGGGAAATAACTTTGATAACTAAATCTGCTATATTAGGATTTTTCCTCTTTTTTAAAATTGTAAAATGCACACTCAAAGTGTATAAAAACATGCACAGTCTAACAACTGTAAAGCAAATACTGATGTAAATTCCACCTAGATGAAGAAATAGATTATTAGTAGCACTGTTGAAGCCTAATGCCCTTTTTATAATTTTCCAGTTATAGCCATCCCCCTTTCCCTTAGGTAGCCATTATCCTGACTTTTGTGGTGGTAATTTCCTTGCTCATCTTTATACTTTTACCACGTTTATGCATTTCTAAACTTATTTGAACTTGACACAGTTGATATTGCTATTGTACTGTTATCGTGCATTCTTTTGAAATCTGCTTCATTTTTTTCAACATTGTGTTTGTGAGATTCATCCAGTGGGTGACTGTTCATATTCATTGTTGTGTAGAATTCCATTTTATAAATGCCACAAGTTACCTGTTCTGTCAAGGAGGAATATCTGATTTTCAAATTCTGGAGCTTCTGTTTATTGTAAATAGTGTTGGTGTGAGCATTCTTGTATATATCTCCTGCTGGACATCTACATACATTTAAATGGAATATCAGCCTTTTACTATGCATATCTTCAGTAATATTTGATGTTGCCAACTGTTTTCCAAAGTTGTACCAATTTGCATTCCCATGAAGGGTGTAAGAGAGTTCCTTTTTCTCAGTATCTTCACCAATACTTGTTATTACAGAATTTTTAACTTTTGTCAGTCATATGGATGTGTCATGGTTTCTTCTTGTGGTTTAAAATTTAAAGCTACTTTGAATGTCATTTGTGTTTTTTCTTTTTTTTTTGCAAACTACTCATTCAGGTCTTTTGCTCATTTTTCATTTGGGTTGTCTTTTTCTCATTAATTTACAGGAATTTATCCACACACACACACACATATATAACTAACTTCTTTGTTTTATGGATTACAAAAATCTTCTACCCTCTTTTTCTTTTCATTTTTTTAAAAATTGTGCCTTGAACAGAGAAATTCATTATAAGTTAATAAACTTTATCATTAACTTCCTCTATCATTAGTTCTTTTTGTGTCTTGTTCCACTTAGTATTGATTCTTTGGGCAGTGGAGGTGGGGGCTCAGCTTCCCTTTTCACCCTGTACAGATAGCCAGCTGCTCTAGCAGCATTTATTGAAAAGCCTTTCCTTTCTGTACTCATCCACTGTGCCACCAGTCATCTATCAAATGCCCGTATGTGTGCGGTGTGTTTCTTGGCACTTCTGTTTTGTACCATTGATCTGTCAGTATATTCCTGCATGAGCAACTTGTTTTCTTAGTTACCATAAGTTAGTAACATGTCTTAATATCTGGTAGAGCAAGTCTGTCCACTTGGTTCTTCTCAAAGAGTGCCTTAACCAGTCTTGGCCTTTTACATTTCTTAGAATCATGTCACGAAGTTCTATAATAAAAATAAAAAGAGTCTGCAAGACTTTTTTTTTTGTATTGTATTGAAATTATAAACCGATACAAGGAGAATTAATGTCACTACAAAATGAAGTCATCTGATCCATTTTTTTAAGTCTTTTACATTGCCTCACAATGAAGTTTTATAATTTTTTTTTTCTTGGAGATCTTATACATTACTGGGAAGTTTATTTATGGGTACTTAACAGTTTTATAGTATTGTAAAAAAATGTTTTTAATTTTTTTCCTAATTGTATATAGGAATATGATTAACGTTTATATACTGATTTTCATTTAAACTGTCTTACTATTTTAATAATAAATCTGTAAATGTATTCTACACATATGATCATATTATTTTCAAGAGGGACAGTTTTTGTTTCTTTTCAGTCCTTATGCTTTTTTTTTTTTTTCCTCCTCGCCCTGATGCTGTGGATAGGCCCGCCAATATAATGTTGAATAAAACTGATGGTAGGTATTTTTGCCTTGTTCTTAATTGAGGGATAATTCATAACATTTCACAAGTGTGGTATAACTTTTCCCACAGATATATTGCATCAGGTTCAGAAAATTCCCTTCTAGTCCAAGTTTAAGGGTTTTTCTTAGTACTGAATGGATATTGAATTTTATCAAATGCTTTTTCTGCATCTGTTGCATGTTCATGTGATTTTACTCTTCTGCTGTGCTGATGTGATGAATTGCATTAATTGATATACTTAATAATTTGAAAATCAGTATTATGTTCATATGTCTCAAAAACCTCTTTTTCACCTTTGGTAACTGCTTTCAT
The DNA here is from genome assembly GCF_014754425.2 of Oryx dammah. Classification (NCBI taxonomy): domain Eukaryota; kingdom Metazoa; phylum Chordata; class Mammalia; order Artiodactyla; family Bovidae; genus Oryx; species Oryx dammah. Next base: position 63,877,179 of record NW_024070201.1, read on the forward strand.
TAGTTTTCTCACATATTGTTCAAGTGTTTGTTTCTTTTTGCAAATATAAGTGTGTACATACATATAGTCTTATTTCCATCCCTTCGTTATTATTATATTTTTCAATTAAAACAGTCTGCTATTTCTGGGGTAAACTCAATTTGATGAAGTATCCTTATGTTTTTGAATTTAACTTATTAATAATTTATGTAGGAGTTTTCATTTATATTTATGAGAGAAATTGGCTTGTAAATTTCCTTTCTTGTAATGTCCTCTTGAGATTTTGCTATCAAGGTTATGTTGGCTTCGTAATATGAGTCAGGATGTATTGCTTCTCATATATTTTCTTCCTGTTTTAATGCTCTGGAAGTGTTTGTATAAGATTGGAATATTTCTTCCTAGAATGATTGATAAAACTGACCAGGGAAGCCATTTGCATCTGAAATGAGAGAGAGAAAGAATTTATTTTGTTATTCTTTTATGGTATTTTTGACTATGGATTCAATTTATTTGATGGTTATATGCCTGTCTAGGTTGTCTATTTTCCTTTGAATCAATTTTGTTAAGTTAGATTTTCCTAGAAATTGGTCCATTTTGTTTAAATTTTCAAATATGCTAGCATAGATTTATGAATCATATCTTCTTGCTATCTTTTTTCATACTGTTGCTATCCTCTTTATTCCTTTAAGAACAATAAGCATGTTGATTTATAATCTGTCACTGATATTTCCAGTAGGTGAAGACTTTGTAGATCTCTCTCTGCTAGCTGTTGTTTTTGGTGGTGGTTTGCAGGTTTCATTATTTCCTTCTGTGCTTGTTATATTTGAGTAACTTTTTATTACCATTAAAAAATTATTTTGGAGGGATTTCCCGAGCCTTGGCATGAAGCTGGATTCTTCAAAAGAGGATTTGAGTTTGCTTCTGCTAAGACCTAAGTGTACAACTTGTTTAGGACCCCTTTGTTGTTTTCCTTCTGTCACTCAGTTCTGTCCGACTCTGTGACCCCATGGACTGCAGTATGCAGGGCTTCACTGCAGTCGCTATCTGCAGTGATTTTGGTGCCCTATAAAATAAAATCTATCACTGTTTCCCCATCTATCTGTCATGAAGTGATGGGACCAGATGCCATGATCTTCATTTTTTGAATGTTGAGTTTTAAACCAGTTTTTCACTCTGCTCTTTTGCCTTCATCAAGAGGCTCTTTAGTTCCTCTTCGCTTTCTGCCATAAGGGTGGTGTCTCTTGCGTATCTGAGGTTATTGATATTTCTCCCGGCAATCTTGATTCCAACTTGTGCTTCATCCAGCTTGGCATTTTGCATGATGTACTTTGCATGTAATTTAAATAAGCAGGGTGACAATATACAGCCTTGACGTACTCCTTTCCCAATTTGGAACCAATCCATTGTTCCATTTCTGGTTCTAACTGTTGCTTCTTGACCTGTATACAGGTTTTGCAGGAGGCAGGTCAGGTGGTTTGGTATTCCCAGTTCTTTCAGAATTTTCCACAGTTTGTTGTGATCCACATAGTCATAAGGGTTTAGCGTAGTCAATGAAACAGAAGTAGATGTTTTTCTGAAACTTTCTTGCTTTTTCTATGATCCAACGGATGTTGGCAATTTGATCTCTGGTTCCTATGTCTTTTCTAAAACCAGCTTGAACTGTGAAAGTTCTCAGTTCATGTACTCTTGAAGTGGCAGCCCCCTCCCCCCAACATCACTTTCTGCCTATAATCAAATGCACATCCCAGTTTCTTGTTATCAGTAAATGTACTCAGATCAATAGAGCTCTTTCTTATACTCTGCTTGTGTTAACAGTGGAACAGTACTACTAAACCTTACCAAAATTTTTTCATCAGTTTTTTCTCTGATGACTTCAGTGCCAGGGTCCTCTGGCCATATTATAGTTTTTTGCTTTTGATCATGATAATTTTGAGGAGTGCCAGTCAGGTATTTGGTAGACTGTCCCTCAGTTTGGATTTCTCTGATTTTTTTTTTCATGGTGAAACTTGAATTGTGGGTTCTGGAGCAATAGAAATTCTCTTTAATGTTTTGCTTTCTTTCACTTAGTAGTATGTCTTGGAAATCACTCCATAGACCTCCCTATTTATTTATTTATTTACTTACCTATTTCAGCTGAAAATACTGTAATGAGTGTCAGTCATTAGTTATTTTTAGCTTTTTTGAAAAATCGTTTTTAATTGGCAGATAATCACTTTACAATATTGTGATGGTTTCTGCCATACATCAACATGAATCAGCCATAGATATACATATGTCCCTTCCCTTTTAAACCTCCTGGTATCTATAAAGATGGTATGATGGTTCTATATGCAGGGCAGGAAAGGAGACACAGACGTTAAATTCTTAATTTATGGTATTGTTTTTCAACTCTAGAGCACCTATTTGGCTCTTTTTTTAAAAGGTCCATTTCTCTTTATCTTTTGGGGTCTGATTCTTGATTATATGCCATATTTTCATGATTCTTCATCTCTCATGATTTTTCATTCAAAGTTAGACACTCTGTTTAAAAGAACTCTAGATACTAGAGCCATATTTTAACCCCTCACAAAGGGCATACCATTTGCTCCGTAAGGCAGCTAGGATGAGGGGCTGATCATTTCTACCCAGTAAAAATTTGAACTTGGTCAGAGTTTGATTGCAGCATTAATTAGTTTCATTTCACGACTGGTTTCATATATTTTGAGGACAGTGTACATTTTACCTATTGACAAGAGAGTAGGTCTCTTACAATATTAAAAGTGTTTTGGCATGATAATGGCTAGAGAAGAGAATCTTTGTTATACTGCATTTATTCTTTCACCAAATATTTACTGAGCGAGCCAAGGGCGATGGAACTTTAACAATGCTTTAACACTGCACCACCTGGGAAGCCCCGTTTATTTGTATAGAATAAGACACAAGAAGACAAAAGCTAAGACTAAGGTAAAAGGGGATTCAGGACTCATGGTGGGTGGAACTTCATTAGAGCCTAGAGGGCTTCTGTAGGGTTAAGTGCAAGGGAAAAGCCATCACATTTTGTTAAGGGTATGACTCTTCCCCCAATC